>NW_026652280.1:56951110-57392468 GCF_009828535.3 Hylobates moloch
AAAAAAAAAGAAAAAAAAATGGCAATTATATTTCCCCAGACTGTGATTAACAAATGTAACAATAAACATATAAATCCTTAAAAAAAAAAAAAAAAGAAATAACTATGTTACAGGAGGTGGGAGAGGCAGATGATTTTTGGAGATGGCAGGAGGGCTGAGTGATGGTTTAATGTGGGGCAAAACCAAATGAGTTGAGTCAAAACTGTATTGAGCAGCTGGGTTGACGGGGGTACCATTTACTGAAATGATGGATAGCAGGTTTGGAGATTCATTTATTTGTTTATTCCACAGTTACTTATTGATTCTATTTTATATGCCAGACCCTGTTCTAGGCATTAGGAATAAAACAATGAATAACAAGACCAACATTCCTGCAAGGTAGTCTACAATCTATGGAGGAAAGTAGACAATAAAATATATAGTATGTCCAATATTGATAAATGTTATAAAGACAAGTCAGGAAAAGAGGTTAAAGAATGCTAGATCAGTGGGCGTGTTGCAATTTTATGTACGATTGTCAGGGAAAGCCGTACCACCAGGTGGTAGTTGACTGAAGTCTTCAGGGATGGGAGAGAACAAGTGCTTATATCAGGTGGAAAAATAGGAAAAGCAAGTGCAAAGGCCCCTGAGTTGGGAGCATGGCTAGAGTAGTGAGTTGGGGGACGGTAGTAGGAGATAATGTCAGGGAAGCAAATGAGTGGAGAGGGATTATTCAGGGTGTTGTAGGCATTATAATGCCTTAGGCTTTTACTTAGAGCAGATGGGTGTCATTGAAGGGTTTTGATCAGAAGGGTACATTTTAAAAATGTAACTATGATCAAGTTCATTTAAACATGTTCATTAAAAAAAATCACTCTAAGTTCAGCTTTGGGCATGCTAATTTTTGAGACTCAAGAGCTATCCAAATGGGTTATTCAAAGATAATTAGAAACATGAGTCAAGCTCAGAAGGTGGTCTGCAGAGAGACATGCATGTGTGCGTCATCAGAAGTTCAGTGACAACCAAAACATCAAGCCATGGGGATTGATGAGACCATCTAGGAAAGAGTACAGAATGCAAGGCACAGCTCTCCTGGGATGGTACCTTGAGGTGGTTGGGAGAAGAGCAGGACTCCGTAACTGAAATGGCAGAAAGTAGGAGAGAACTTGAAAGGCAGTGGTGTCAGGAAACCCAGGAAAGGGGTTTGAGAAGGATAGAGGGTAAACAATGCCCAAAACATGTTGGGAGGTCACAGTAGGACAGAAGAGTGTCCATTAGACTAAATAATGTGGGGAACATCAATAACCTTGGCAAAAGCAGCTTCAAGGGAATATTGAGGAGGAGGATGGAAGAGGAAGGTAAAGAAGTTGATGAAGCAAGCCCAGGTAAACCTTCTAACTTTGGCTTCCTAGGGGAGCAGAAGACAGGATAGCAGCTGAAGGAGGAGTTTTGTAAGGTGAAAAAGACTCAAGTATGAGTTTCATGTTGATGAAAAGAAGGTACCACTGGAAAGAAGGAAGTTTAAATCCCAGAGAGCGGCAGTGATAGATGGAGTGAGATTCCCGAGAGGGTAGGCAGGAGAAAATGAGACCTAGAGCAGAGTGGAGGGATTAAACTGAGATGGAGGGAGGGAAACTTGAGACACCAACATAGAGATGGGAGAATGGCTGCTAGTTGGTGGGGGTGGGAGGCCTCGGTAGTGTTTTACACGCATATGTAATTGTGATGTGTTCTTATGGTGGGTCAAACATGGGGGGAATGGTTGGGGCTACTGGCTGCCACATGATAGAGCTGTCAATTACTCCACTGTCCCAGGAGCCCAAGAAGATGGACCTATCATTATTTTAAAAATATGTAATATCCATTATTAAACATTGCATATAGCCACTTGTGTTTCGGTTTACACCTACAACTGCAATGTGACTTGCTATTTTTTTTTTTTTTTTTTAGCAAATTCTACCATTAGTTTTATAATTTTATAACCACCAAGAATGTCACAAAATCAGTGATAAATGCTTAATAACTATTGGATTCAGCAAAGAAGTTGCTATGTCATTCAAGAAGAGTTATAATTCTGACATGAATATTAGCTCATTTATGTTAACAGGAAAAATGGAAGTGAAACAACAAAGATATATCTTAAAAATTTTTTTCATGGTTTGAATTTTTTTTTTGATGGACCTATTCATAAGTGCGACTTCTTTTTGCTTACAAAATTTCAGTGGACCATCTGACAGGATCTGGCCTAATATCATGGAAAGAAAAGTCATTTTCTTTCCATCATTTTGTACTGATTATTATTTAAGTTCAACATATATTTTGCAACAGTGTTCTTACAAGTATTTGTATTACATGCTTTTAGAAACACTTGTATTAAACTAAATTTTATAATGGAACTTCTACATTAATTTTTTAAGTATATGACAAATTTGCTAACTTTACTTACTATTTGGTCAAATGGAATTTTCCCAAGTCTCTCTGAAATCCATTCAGAAAATGAATATAGCTTGGAAAATACAATGTATTTCTTCTTCTTTTTTTTTTTTGCTTGAGAGGACCCATTTCAAAGGTGTATGTAAGAAGAAATCTGAACTTCCATGTATACCTGCCTTCAGTTAATTCAGTGTTACCAAATATTTTAATTACTTGAACTTCATTTTTTATCTTCAATTTCACCATTTATTCTACACAGGAGAATTATAAAGGATTTTCCCCCACATATAAATAGGAAAAAGCATGAAACAAACCATACGATTTCTAACAATTCTTTAAGATGCAACTCTAAGGTTAATTTCAACAAAAACTACTTTCAGAGTTTAAGGGAGCTGTTTACACTGATGAATTGATATTGACAAACCATTTCTAGCCTTGAGTCAAGTTAGATAAGTTCTTTGACATGAAGTGAGGGGTAAAGATGAAAATTTGTATTTAAAAGTATGGCTTGCCCCCTGTCTCGCACGCCCCCTTCACTCTTTCCCTGAGGAGATGGCTGTTATTTCTTTTTCGTGTCGCTTAGTACAAAGAAGTCACTTGGTACAATTAAGTCACTTAACGATAGATTGAAAACGTTTTTAATGTGCCTGGCTCTAAGGCCTGACATAAGAAATGAACATGGAAAACAGTCAGTTTCAAAGACCATCAAGTCTTTCTCTTAAAAGCGTTTGTACCCCAACTTTTAGCTTACTATTGGTTTCTTTGTGAGAAACTGGACATATACAGCTCTTTTATCTAATGATGTGTGATAATTTGGGAGAAGTTCTAAGGGACTGGGGGTACCATCTTTAGAGAATATGTTAGGATCTGCCTTCTCAGAAAGAAACAGAGGGAAGTTCACCACTGAAATGCTTGTCTTAGCAGGGAGGTGGGAGACTCACATCACTCTCAGAGAGTTGTGTTTGGTTCAACAAAGTGTTATTCACAGGGAGAGACTGGAGGATCCAAAAATAGTTGACCTTTGGAGTTAAGCCATTGCCTTTTTAAGTCTGAAGTCACAGATACACAATTGTGTTAATTAGTGTCTGGGGAAGCCTTTACTTTATCATGTTAAAAAAAAAGTGGTTTCCCTTATATTCTGTTTATGAGATTTCAAGACTCCTCCATACTGGAAATCGGAAAAAAATTGCATTATAAATCATTTGGAATTTTCTCTTTGTAGAACTAAGCAACATGTCAAACATTTCATATATCTTGTGACTCAGGCACCTACTTAAAGCTTTCTCCTGTTTGATTATAAAAGGAGTTCTTGAATAAGAAAATTAAGACATTTTCTGGTTTTCCCTGGAGCTTTAATCAGTTGGCATCAAACAGGTACTTTTATTTTCCTGGCCTTGAAATCTTTCTGGAAGGGGCATGAGAGAAATATTTGGAAATGTCTTCTTGGTTAGCAAATACATCTTTGCTCTTTTTGTTTTCTGTTTCTTTTCTATTTTCTTAGCCTGCCATCCTCCCTTTCCCCTCAAATGTATACTCACATGTACAGCCCCAAAGTTATTAGCCTTTTTCTTCCATGAAGGGTGGAAAAAAGCTCTCAGACTGGGTTGACTGATTTGTAGTCACTGTCTATGACTTGGGTGAGGACACAGTCTGAGTGTCCTCAGGTTTTATAGCCTGTAAGTACAGATGAGGTCTCACAGCATTCAAACCTGGACTCAACTGCCCATATATATATATATATATTTTTTTTTTTGAGATGGAGTCTTACTGTGTCACCCGGGCTGGAGTGCAATGGTGCAATCTCAGCTCACTGCAACCTCTGCCTCCCAGATTCAAGTGATTCTCATGCCTCAGCCTCCTGAGTAGCTGGGATTATAGGTGCCTGCCACCATGCCTGGCTAATTTTTTTGTATTTTTTATTTTCAGTAGAGACAGGGTTTCACCATGTTGGTCAGGCTGGTCTCGAAATCCTGACCTCAGTTGATCCACCCACCTTGGCCTCCCAAACTGCTGGGGTTACAGGTGTGAGCCACCACGTCCAGCTCTACTGCCCATAATTTTTTACACTTCATCATGCTGGGCAGTAATGCAAAGTTCCCCTGTGCATTTCTGGCAGTTACCAGGGATGCTTGCATTATACCAGACTGCATCAGTGGCAGCTGGGAAGGCCCTGTGGGCCTTGGTGGTTGTCTCCTTTGGGCACCTGCTGTGCTCAGCCTGGCTCCCTCCAGGGCTCTGCTGTTTTGTTCACCATTCCTCCCTGCCAGGGGGAGCCCTACCCTCATCCAGAGGCTGTTTCTCAATTTTCTTTTGGCTTTTCCCTCTAATTCTACCTCTTCAGAGCAGATCAAAAAGCTCAGTTAACAAGACTGCATGGAACCAGATGTCTCCAATTCCCTGCTTCTGTGCAGATCACAAGAACCTTTTCTTTAGTTTAAAGCACAAGGCCTCAGGCAGAGCAAACTCATACAAAAGATCAGAATCCCAGATTAGATTTATACTTTGATACAGTAATTTTTAGTCCTCTAACATACAATGTGGATTTGGAATATAACATTCTTAAGCATCTACTTTGTATTCTGTACTGTGTTAGGTACTTACCTTTGCCATTTCATTTAATTCTTATAATCCTTTGTATTATGTTTTTTATTATTGTTATTCCTATTTTAGAGATGGGAAAACCAAGACTCAGAGGTAATAAGGAATTCCCATACCAAACACCGCAGAGCTGATAAGGGTAGGCTTAGGATCTGGTTGCAGGGTCCATGCTCACCCTCTCGAACAATTCTTCCCACTTTGGAAAACAAGTTATATGTATTTTCATCTTAGCAAAACATAGTGTAGCTTTTAAGAAGAAAAATGGCTCTAAAAAAGACACAAATAACTCAGTGTTTAAAATAAACCTAAAATTGCTAAAAATGGCCTATCAATTAAAAAAAGACACTTTTAGCTAAAGCAGGTGAAGTGGTGTGTTTATATACCATCATCGACACTCTAGTTTTAGATATTCGCAAAAAATAAAGTGACAGAATTCGTGTGAAAATGCTTAGAAGGCACTTCACTCATGTGAAGATTACACATGAGAATGAGCAAGGAGCTACCTTTTTACATGGAATTTCCATTATTCTAGTCATCTGTCTGAAATGGACTTGTAGGCTGGTGAGATATTTGTATGGCCTTGTGAATCATTACCTGCTAGATGAATAAACAGAAACTCAGACTTTGTGGCTGCCTATCTGACACTTTTCACCAAATCGCCTTAAAAGATTCTATCCGAGGAACTTAGAATTTTGTAGAAGATCTTTTCATTCTTGTTCCAGAAGCCAAAACCCTTGAGTGGCTCTTCTGCTGCTGAATGAAATATAATACAAGAGAACTAGTCTTGCAATAATTCCTGTAACTGTGACTTGGGAAAGGGAAGGGAGTGGAGCTTTGCAGACAGCTCACCCCGCAGGGAATGGCAGCGGGGGTGGGGAGGTGGGAGCGGGGAGCCTGTGCAGAAACCGAGGTGGGCCTGAGGACACAGGGAGGCAATCTCCGGCCAGACAGAACTCCTTTCCTGGTGAGGGACTAGGAGCCTGGGGCCCAGTATTGATCATTTGGTTCCATTACCAACTGAGAGCTGTTAGAGAGAATGTCGTTTCACCTTTCTATATAAGATATTCTAGTTTTACTTTCTATTTGACTTCCTTTGGAATGAGAAGGAATGAGGGATATTTTACACTTTAGAGCTCCCAGAGGGCTTTCTGAGGCTACATCCCTTCTAATTCTTAGAGTAACTTATTGTTATTTATTTATTTATTTATTTTAACTGACGGAACATGTGATTTAAAGAGTTAGTGACTCAGAGGTGCTTGCAGGAATCTAGGAATTCCCAGGCCGAATCCCTCCCTCCAAAGACCCAGAACTCTTTCACAAACTTGGGAGCACTTGCACTTCTCCCTATACCCATGGCTTTAATGGGTGCCAAAACACTGCATTGAATACAACTGAAATATAAGATTAATATTTTCAAAAGGCACTTAAGATAAATGGCTTTATAAAAAAGAAAGAAAAACCAAGAAGCACTGAAAATGGCACGTCTTTCTAATGTCTCAATCTGCTATCAGTAGTTACCCCACTATTCTCCTAATCTCCCATTTCAAAAGAAAATCATCTTTGATGACCTCTCCTCTTTGTTTACTGGTCTTAACTGCCCTATGTTACTGGTCCTACTGGTCCCACGTATAGTGAGAATATGCAGTATTTGGTTTTCTGCTCCTTTGGAAAAATCAGTTTTGATCAAGAGCTCTGACACATCTGCAAAGACAGTGGAAATAAAATTACTTCTGACATCGTGGTTTTCCCTCACTAGTTTAGAACCAACATAAGAGAAATGTTTGAATGCCCAACTTAGCAGCAATTCAAATGAATCCCACAAGAACAGGAAACCAAGTGGAAGTTCAAATATAAGCTATGCCCTAAAGTTGCCATCAATAATCCCTGAAATGAAAACAATGAAATTGGAATATTGTTTGGGTAGCCCTCCCACCTGGTAACTGAATGAGGAATCAGCCTATTTTCATCATTTCCAGTTGAAGAACTAGCAAAGTGGAGAAAGTCCAACAGAAAGTGGGCAATGACAAAATCATGTAGCAATTTCCTGGCCTGCAAAAACTTCCCAATAAATCTTTTCTGTATATCATTAGGAAGAAGTTTTGTGGAGCTGGGTGGACTTCAGAAGGCTGCTAACCTTGAGCGGCTCTGCTGTTATCCTGCCCTTATTGCTCAATGGAAAATTCAGCAGAATCACCAAGTAACAGGAGACTAGGTTCAGGGCCATAAATCTCCAAGAGATGCTCACTGACATCCACGGTGCTCTGCAGAATGAGTCTAACAAGGTCATTCTTGCTGAGCTTCCTTTCAGTTGGAGGCTACAGCTCACTGTCAGGCCCAGAGCCAGGCTCTCTATCATCGAGAAAACCCAAGGGTCAGGGGTGGGAGGCTGTGAAAGGTAACTTTTAGGCCGGGCCCCAGTGTCAAATGGAACCTGGGTGGAAGCCCCATACAGAATGTCAGCCCCTTGGAGGCTCTGATCCTTTTTTTGCACCTGCTACTTTAGCCTTACCATGCAGTCTTCCAGGGACTTCCCACATTCATTGCATCAAATGTAAACTTCTGGCCACTGTCTTCAAAGTCTTCTCATTTTACTTCAAACATCAGAGCATACCTTTGACTCACTCTCGGGTCTAGCCACAGTGTTCTTTTGATATCTGCACAGGGCTTTCTCCATTCTAAAGCTTTCTTACCCATCGATGCAATGACTGAGTTCCTTTTCTTTGAATTTGTTGGAGGTGACGAAAATACCAAAGAACAAGGAAAGTAGCAGGGGCCAGAAGCATATTTGGGAGCCCTTTTGTAGCAATAGTGGGAGAGGGGGGTGAGAATCCAACCAATATGAGAAATCCAGGCCAGGCACAGTGGCACACGCCTGTAATCCCAGCACTTTGGGAGGCCGAGGTGGGTGGATCACCTGAGGTCAGGAGTTTGAGACCAGTTGAAACCCCATCTCTACTAATAATACAAAATGTAGCTGGGTGTGGTGGCACCTGCCTGTAATTCCAGCTACTCGGGAGGCTGAGGCAGGAGAATTGCTTGAACCCGGGAGGTGGAGGTTGCAGTGAGTCCAGATGGCGCCACTGCACTCCAGTGTGGGCAACAAGAGCGAGACTCTGTCTCCAAAAAAATAAAAAGAAAAAGAAATCCAGTCAGCAGGAAGACGGGACTCACTCTACCTCGGAAGGTAGGACAGTGTCTTGGAGCTGCTGCAGAGCTGCAGTGGGAGGATTAGGGACTCTGGAGCACTGGTGTTCTGCATTCATCATGTATAGACAGTGACATGTTATTTCATTTGCTCCTCACTGCAGTGTCATGAGGTAGACAAAGCAGGCATTATTGTTCCCATTTCAGAAGTGAGACAACTGAGACTTAGAGAGATTACATCACCTTGCCCAGTAAGTTTGAACCCAAGTGTTGTCATCATCAACTACATACTGTATATTTTATGTCAGGTTCAATAGTTTCTGATGTAAAGGCCCAGATTTTAAGTGTTTTAGGCTTTGTGGGCTACACGGTCCTTATCACCACCAGTCTGCTCTGCTATTGTAGCACGCAATCATTCATACAATACATTAAAATGGGCGCATGGCTGTGTTCCAATAAAGCTCTATTTACAAACATAGGTGGTAGGTTGGATTTGGACCCTATCCTATGCTAGAAAGCTATAACTGATTTTATGTTAAGAGTAAAGATTCACAGGGTATTAAATACACTTGTGCATTTTAATTCTCAAAAAGTAAACATTGGCCGGGCGTGGTGGCTCACCCCTGTAATCCCAGCACTTTGGGAGGCCAAGGTGGGTGGATCATGAGGTCAGGAGATCAAAACCATCCTTGTTAACATGGTGAAACCCCGTCTCTACTAAAAAAAATACAAAAAAATTAGCCGGGCGTGGTGGTGGGCACCTGTAGTCCCAGCTACTCGGGAGGCTGAGGCAGGAGAATGGCGTGAACCCAGGAGGCGGAGCTTGCAGTGAGCCAAGATCGTGCCACTGCACTCCAGCCTGGGCGACAGAGCTCGTGAGACTCTGTCTCAAAAAAAAAAAAAAAAAAAAGTAAATATTAAGTAACAGAGTGTAAAGGAATTCAGCCTAACCTAATGTGATTCATGTAATAAGGAAAGAGCACAGGGAAGTTAGTTGAGTGGAGGTTACCTAGCAGTGAGGTGACGGGAGCTCAGGAGATACTCACGGAGGATGAGGGAGGCGGGTGATGCCGGGCAGTTATTTTCCAGGTGCCTCTGCCGTGTGACTGCCCTGGGCCCCCCACAGCTCTTCTCTCCACTCTCTACCTTACTGGTCAGGCCTCTGCTGAGCTGTAAACCTGCATTTTCTATTCTGAACACCTCTCATAGAACCTCTCGTCTCCTTTCTGATATGACAAATATTCCAGACCCTGCTTCCTGAAGGGAAGATGCAGGCTCTGCCCTAAGGTCAGGACAGGAAATCCTGTCAGGGAAAAGGAGCTAGGAGACTTGATGGGACTAGGTCTTTATTTCCTCCACCCACATCTGGTTCAGCCCAATGACCTTATTATTTGGTGACACATTTCTGTCCACCCGGCTGGTTAGCTCTTCCAGTAAGGCTAGAAGGGAAAACAGGAGAAACTCTAAGAGCAGAGCTCACTCTTTGAACATGGTACATTTCTTTCTTTCTTTTTTTCTTAATTCTTTTTTTGGAGACAGAGTCTCACTCTGTTGCCCAGGCTGGAGTGCAGTGGTGTGATCTTGGCTCACTGTAACCTCTGCTACCTGGGTTCAAGCGATTTTTGTGCTTCAACTTCCTGAGTAGCTGGAACTACAGGCACGTGCCACCACACCCAGCTAATTTTTGTATTTTTAGTAGAGACAGGGTTTCACCATGTTGGCCAAGCTGGTCTTTAACTCTGGGCCTCAAGTGATCCACCTGCCTCGGCCTCTCAAAGTGCTAGAATTACAGGCATGAGCTACCGTGCCTGGCCTGAACATGGTAAATTTCTATTTATACTCAGAAAAATAGACTTCTTAGTAGGCTCAAGGAATCTTAAACTCCTTCTGATGGTCCTCAATGTACATTTCCAAGTGCATCTCATCCCTATTGTTCTCTGCTATTTCTGTCACCTAGGATGTTTTCCCATCACCCCTCTTAGACCTGCATCTTCACCCACCCAGTTCCTGCTCATCTTTAAGGTTCAGCTCCACAGCTTTAAGGAATTTAAGCTCCTTCATGGAGCTTTCTCTGCTTAGTCCTGTACTGCCTGTACCATTCATTTAGCATTGTATTTTATGCTGCTTTATGATCTTCCAGGTTAATTAACTTTTCACATGTGTCTTGTGCTGTAATGATAGTTCAGCTACTCTAAAGCATTGGCTGGGTTTTAAGTTATCTGTATTTCCAGCACAGTGCTAGACTCATACTAAGCACACCTATGAAGTGGGCTACATCCACAACTATGATCTTTCAATGGGCTTTATTTCTCTCCATTTCTTTTTTTTAACTTTTATTTTAGGTTCAAGGGTACATGTGTAGGTTTGTTATATAGGTAAGCTTGTGTAATGAGGGTTTTTTGTACAGATTATTTCATCATCTAGGTACTAAACCTAGTACTCAATAGTTATTTTTCCTGATCCTCTACCTTCTCCCACCCTCCACCCTCAAGTAGGCCCCAGTGTGTGTTGTTCCCCTCTGTGTCCATATGTTCTCATCATTTAGCTCCCACTTATAGGTGAGAACATGTGGTGTTTGGTTTTCTGTTCCTGCACCAGTTTGCTAAGGATGATGGCCTCCAGCTCCACCTATGTTCCTGTAAAGGACATGATCTCATTCTTTTTTATGGCTGCATAGTACTCCATGGTGTATATGTACCATATCTTCTTTATCAAATCTACCATCGATGGGCATTTAGGTTGATTCCATGTCTTTGCTATTGTGAATAGTGCTGCAGTGAACATATGTGCGCATGTGTCTTTATGATAGAGTGATTTATATTCCTTTGGGTATATACTCAGTAAAGGGATGGCTGGACCCAATGGTAGTTCTGTTTTTAGCTCTTTTGAGACAAGTTCTTTCAGGGGCAGGTTGGAATGTGTAAGTGACCACATATGTAAAATGATCACTTTCTGTTGGTCTTCAGCCATTGTCCTCGGTCAAGTCTAATCAGTACTCTGTAAAATCCACGAGAGCAGAGACTGTGTTTGATTTTGCTCACTATTATATTTCCTCCATTTAGCAGGTGCCTGGCACATGGTGGATATAATAATTATTGTCTGATGAAAGAATGGGCGAATGAATATTATTTTACCTGGTCCTGGTTGAATCCCTTGCCCTGTGGGAAAGGGGCTGACTGTCAAGAAGTGAGGGGATGGCCTTAGTTGTCCCTTCTTGCCAGAGCATCTCAGCCCCTCGGGATTGACCCCTCAACAGGTGATGAACAGAGATCCGAGAAGTAGTCACTTTCTGAGAAAACATCTCCTAATCTAACCCACCAAAGCTTGCTTCATAGTGTATGGAGATGTGCTTCCTGTCTTGGTCTGTCAAAAGACTTGAAATCCCTTCACAGTGTGAGTCACACATGAAGTGAGTGCTTAGTGGTGACTGTGTTTGCTGATTTGCTTATGAAGGCAAAATCTGATTTAAGAGCCAAAATTATATATGTATATATACTTTGAACATCCCTAATCTGAACATCTGAAATGCTCCAAAATTTGAAACTTTTTGAACACCAACAGGATGCCACACGTGGAAAATTCCACACCTGACCTCATGTGGTGGGTCACACTCAAAACACAGGCTCATGGCCGTTTCCTCAGCACCCCCAGGTGTTCTGGCGATGCTACTGTGCTGCTTCCTTACCCTTAACATAATATTTTTTCACTGTATGACTGGTATGTCATTTTTTTTTACTGCGAAATACTTCTGTTTGTACACGTGTCAACAATGATTCTTGATAGCATATCGATTCAGTCAGGAATGACAGTGATGCCAAACCACCACAGACCGTCCACATGGGTGGCTGAGACAGGGCACCTTTGCTTTCTGATGGTTCAGTGAACACGAACGTTGTTTCATGCATAAAATTATTAATAATATTGTATAATCTTACCTTCAGGCTATGTTTATAAGGTGTATATAAAACATTAATTAATTTTGTGTTTTAGGCTTTGGTCCCAGCTCCAAAATATCTCATTATCTGTATGTGAATATCCCCAAATTTGAAAAATTCAAAATCTGAAACACTTCTGGTCCCAAGCATTTGAGGTAAGAGATTTTTTTCTCTCTCTCTCCATATATGTATGTATTTATCGATAAACTTTCATAAAATATGAAAATTATTAATACATGTGATTCACACATGATTAAATACTAGGCAGAATATACAGAATATTCATTCTGTCACATAGGACAGGTTGTAATATATATTTAATTATCCACATGCTAAAATAGTTCATTTTCCTGAATAATGTTTTAATAAAAGTATTTTCCTCTTTTGGGCATTACGTAATAACACACGAGGGGGAAGGTTGGTTGTATTTATTTAACTGGCTTTGTGCATATTTACCACAAGGTGGCAGTATAGCAGCCCCTCCTTGCTTATTAGGGACAGAGATACACACCTCTTAATGTCGAGATAGCAGAGAGATTGTTTCTTCCCCCTCAAGTTTCCAAAGTTTAAAATCACGTCCATATGTCCTGATTTGTAGCTAAGTAGATTTTTAAATTAAACGCATACACGCATAAGTCCAAATTCTCTCACACTCACCAAAACTCTCATCTACAACCTGGCCTGTATGACAGGATGAATAGTCTGTGTATTCTTAGTTAATCACGTGTGAATTGTATTAATAATTAAGCAATCTCTTGTGTAAGTAGGCAAAATCAGTTTTAAAACTTATTGGTGAAACTTTTAAAGCAGTTTAGAAGGAATAACCTATTTCAGGGGTGGTATTGTTATTGGAGAAAAGAGGCCTCCATAGTTCTCGGTTGGCACAGGGAGAGAGAATCTACAGGAGGAAGGTGTGTGGGAGGCTGCGGGGAGAGGTGCATAGGGAGGCTGTCAACCATTGCCTTTTGGCTACAAGCATTTACTGGTCACTAATCGTTCATGAGTTTATTGTGTAAAAGCTGGTCTTTGACTTTTAAGAGCTTATGACCCAAATCTATAGATAGCAGAGAAAGAAACCCAGTAAATAGGTGAGAAGACAATCACCATTACCATGATCTAAGAAGGAGGGAAATAAAGAAGGAAGAGACACTGCTTTTATATGTCTTTCCAGGGGATGAGAAAGAGAGTAGAAACAGGCAGAATGGAATGGGTAAAAGATCAAGAAAATAATAATAAGGAGATCCAGGTTCTTGCCTCGGTTCTGCCCCTCACCATTCTAGGTCACTGCAGCTTCCTCATGTGCTGAAGGAAACGTGGATTTAGGTTTTGGCTTTGGAAACATTAACAGAAGTATGTTCTGCCAACAGTTTTTATTAATGGGTACTCTTCAGAAAAGATTTGTGTTGAAATAAGTGGGGAAAGCAGATGATCATATTGCATCTCATCCTCTCCCCCTCACCCTCAGAGAGTCACAATGTGTGTTAACATACAAAGGCTCTGAGTAGCCTGGCGTGAAGAAACTAATGTAACTTTGTTTAACCTAACACTTCAAACTTAATTTGACCACGGAACACAATTCCTCATGTCATCCTACTCCAAGAAATACCAATTAATATTGCATAGAATATTAATGACCTTTGGTAGATAATTTGGAAACCACAAATTAAAAGGTCTTCAAAGCCTGTTTCAGCTCTGGAATCTGCATCAGAAGCTCCAAGGAGGGTAGGGAACTAGATCCAACTGCTTTACTTTATCCCCAGTGCTTGACATAAAGTAAATGATCAATAATATTTGCAAAATCAATGAATGAACTGTGATCGTTTAGGTCTATCTATTTCTCACTCCTTCCAGGAGGCATGGGCTCTGTCTACCCCCTTCTGAAGTTATGTGCATATCAAATTTAAGCAACTCCAGCTAGAGAAAGGAGACAAGGACCTTTTGTAGTGTAAAAACACAAGGGAATTATGCTGAGTCTTTCTTGGCAATGTACGAGTGTGTCGTCTTGAAGATATTTGACCCTAATAGGATTGCTTTTCCATTTCCTCCTGTTTTCATAAGTCAAAGTCTTATTCAGATTCATCTAGGAAAAAAGAAAAAAAACAAAATTAGTTGGAAGGAAATGACTGACATCCCCATTCTGAAGATCAAAGAGAAGGAAAGAATCCCAGGGGGAGGGAGAATTAGAGGTTTCTAAGGACCAAGAGGCTCATGGTAGTGGACGATGAAGAGAGAGAGACTCTACAGAAGTGGGAGGCTCCCTGAAGGATAGGGGGACGGTGACTGAGTAATTGGCCCCCACAATTAAGAAAGAAGTTTAAGAAGCTGCTAGAATAAGCTGAGTAAGGTAGAGAAACCACTCCAGGTGCTCCGTATGGGTTATAAGTGTATCTTGAGCAGAAGTAAGGAACTCAGTTGTATTCTATCAGATCCTGTATACATGAGTATTCAGTTAAAAGGAAAACTTTTCTCAGGGTCCAGATGGCACCATTCTGCAATTAAAGACATAATATGGAAGGTGCAAACCCAACTCTACTGGAAGGATTAATAGCATAGAGTGCAATTTCAGGCTGCACCCACCCAAAGATATCAGCTGCCTGTTGTAAACTCCTTTGGTTAAGGCAAGCTCTGGGAAGTGCCTGCTGAAATGCAATATGTGACCAGAAGAGAAACAGCACATTGACCCAAGAGTAATCATATTCACAGCACAGAGAACAGGGTCCTAGGACGCAAAACACTGGAGAGGTAAATTTTCCTGGGGAAAGAGAAGCTGAGGAGCATGGGACAGTGCCGCAGGACAGCACTGCACAGCCCTGGGAGCTGGGAGCCAGGCCCGCGGGTAAAAAGGGCTTGCAGGGAACCCCACGTATAAGACATGGGAGACACCAAAGGTATATTTTATCTGCTTCACCATTTTGTTCACAGCAGATGTAAAAAGAGACAATGTCAAGTTGAAAACAAAAGATCTTGGAAGACAGCCCAGACCTCCCCATTTCTGCTTTACATCAACTGTCCTGTTCTTATTATTTGTATCTAAAAATAAAGTATTGATATTTGTAATTATTAAATATTTGTACACATATCTGTACGATATATGTATAAATATAGTTGCAATTATTTTTAAAGTAAATTATATCAAATTCAACGTTTGAGGTTATTCTTGTAATTCTTCATTCTTGCTCACTTGCTTGCCAATATGATTTCTTAACAAGGAGAGAAAGGAACAGGGTTGCAATTGGCACTCTGAAATTGCATATAATATGGAGCCTGTAATATTTCCATCAAAAACAAGTGACTCTGGAGTTAATAACTGTAGTGATTATAAATCACTCCATTGCTTTACCCCTCCCCCTCCCACATTATCTTGAGTTTCACTATGATGTAGGTATCCTATGAAGGTGAGTCAGGTGTGTGAATGTCACCTGGCATGTGTGTAATGTGCGAAGAAGATTGCTAACTGTGAAATGGGCTCATGTCTCCAGCATTCAGATGGAGCAACACTGCAGACTTAAAATGAGACAAATCCTCTGGATATGTGGAGGCCATTTTAAAAGCCATACCAGCTTGTAAGAATACTCTAACAAAAATTCCCGTCTGTTCAGATACAAGTCAGTTTTACATCCTTGATATTGCATAGTTTGTGCTAATTTTCCTAAGTTACTCTAACTTAGGGAAACAAATATTTCCAAGAAATAAACTCACTCCTAATACCCATATAATACTTTGTATGTGATGATTTCCATTATAGGAAGATTTCAAATAATAAGGAAATAATAAGGAAATAAATAATAATAAGGATATAAATAATAATGAAATAAATAATGAGGAAATAATAATGAGGAAATAATAATAAGGATATAAATAATAATAAGGAAATAAATAAGGAAAAATAATAATGAAGAATAAATAATAAGGAATAATATTATAACGGAAGGTTTCAAATAATAAAGAGAGTATTAATAAGTGCATATACTTAATGTCAAGGTAAAGTGTTCATTTTTTACCCAACAGGAAATGACTCTACTCAAAATATTTATTTCATCTGCTTATTACAGTTTGCTTTTAGGCAAAAAACTATTAGTTTGAGTGAAAGGACATGATTTATACTACTGTCCTTGGTTACCCTGAAGATTTAAATGTTATGTCAACTTTTCAACATTCAAAGCAGAAAAAAATTCAAGGATCAAATTAATTTTTATTAAGGAGGATTAATGGTTTTTTCAGCTCCAATGTCACCATCCACCTTAGCCAAACAATTAAAAATAGAGTCTGGGAAGGGCAGGGGAAGGGAGAGATCAGGATACACAATTATGGATAGAGGAGAAGAGTAAGTTCTAGTGTTCTGTACCACTGTAGGATGACTATCGTTAACTACAGCACTACAGTTACCACGATACCACTACAGGGTGACTATAGTCAAATGGCTAGAAGGAGAATATTGCCGCTTCCAACATGAAGAAATGATAAATCTTTGGGATGATGGATATGCTAATTACCCTGATCTGATCACTATACATTACATGTATGAAAACATCCCTATGTATCCCATGAGTATGTGTAATAATTATTTGGCAGTTAATAAAATAAGTTAAAAAAAGAAACCAAAAGTAAGAAGTACCCATATGTTAGCTTGTTGAAATATTACAACTGTGTTTTTGGCATTCCAAGTGATAGCTATGTACAATTTTGTACAAAGAAATGTTGCCCAGCTTCATGTTCTGGTAGAAGCCCTCAAATCTGTGATTTGGACAGATGAGAATCTTATACAAGCCATGCAATAGGGCAAAGGAGGGGAGACACGGGACCCACTATATATGTGTGGTAGGCAGAATAACGTTCTGATGCGCATGTCCCAATCCTCAGACCTGCGAATATGTTACCTTCCGTGGAAAAGGGGACTTTGCAAACGTGGTTAAGTTAAGGATCTTGAGATCAGGGAGACTATCCTGGCGGGCTCAATGTAATCACTAAAATCCTTAACAGTGGGAGGCAACAAAGTCAAGGTCGGAAGAGGGAAGTGTGATAACAGAAACAGTGGTTGCTGTGTTGTACTTTAAAGATGGAGAGAGGGGCCACGTGGAAGGAACGCGGGAGGAGGTACCTGGAAACTCATAAGCTGGAAACAGGTTATCCCCTGGAGCCTCCAGAAGGAATGCAGCCCTGCCCACAACTTGCTTTTAGCTCAGCAAGACCCATTTTAGACTTCGACCTCCAGAACGCTAAGATGATAAACGTGTTGTTTTCAGCTATTAACTTGGGGGTGATTTGTTACAGCAGCAATAGGAAGCGAATACCTATGTGACCCAAATTTCCTTTCTTCTTCTTCAAAGACTCTTAAGAGTTAATACAAAGTAGAAAGAGAAGTTGGAGTTAAGCAGCTCGTTCCAATTCTGATTTTGCTATTTCCTGTCTGAGTGACCTGAGTAAGTTATTTAAACTTCTTTGGCCGTAACTATCTTCATCAGGAAAAGAGGCTGTGGTGAGAGTTAAAGATGGTAAAATGACAAAATGCCCAACATAAGGCCTGGATGATTATCTTCAAGATAGACCTTCAAGAAAGGTTACTCCCATTCTCCACCAGCCTGCTGAAGGTTTATTGCATAAAAGTGGTCTACTTGGCAGTTTCTACCTTGTGTTAGAAGCCCCCGGAGCCTTCTGGGCAGATACCCATCCTGGTCTCTCAGCCTTAGTCAAGGGTAGCTGAGACATGGTATCCAAACCTGCAAGCTAAGAAGAGCTGAGCGATGCCTCCCGAGGTAGGATTTGTAGTCTTACCGTCATCTTGTATGTTTATAGCATACCTTGTGAACTTCTGGCCTTTCCTGTCTCACTTTGTCTGTCTGTGACCCAGGGATGGTACTGTCTCACACCTGGCAGCACTGTGAAGACGGTGAGAAGCCCAGGTGTTCACAGATGGGGCACGATTACACTCGGTAGCAGCTACCTGGGTTTGGCAGAGTAAATCCTGAACTTGTGGGCTCCATGGCTCAGGTAGTGTAAGCCATTGCCTGTTTGTTGGTCCAGGTCCTGAGCAAGCCCTTATTTGTTAGCAAATAAGAGGACCACATTTCCAGGCATAGGCTCAGGTGGCCTGGAGAGGATGAATCGCTTTATGAAGCTGTTTTCACTAGAGAATATGGAGCAATCCCAGATAGGCAGGATTTGGTTTTCAAAACACATTTGAAAAGATAACCCTTAAGAAATGAAGGTGGTTTCTTTGCTCATACTTGAAATCTCATAACCCAGAGTGAGGCACAGGAAGGACAAATCTTTGCTGATAAATTTATTCAGTTGGAACTCTTAAAGTTTGTCCCTTGCCGTTATGTGGATTTTGAAGAAAATTGGTCTTTGCCACATTGTTTCTTCCAATTTTTATTTTTGCTTTGTTTTGTATAAATGTATGAGGTATAAATGTAGTTTTGTTTCATGCATAGATTGTGTAGTGGTGAAGGCTTTTAGGGTGTCCATCACCTGAATAATGTTCATCGTATCCATTAAGTAATTTCTCATCATCCACACCACCCACTCTCTAATCTTAAAAAATTTGTCTTAGTCACTTTTAGTAGATTGGAAGAACAGAATTCAGTGTCATAATCACTATGGATTACTACATCTGAATGTCCTGAATCCAAATCTTAAATCGAGTACATTCTACCCTCAACAATGTTAATTTGACCTTTATTTAATAATCTGTATAATTGCTGTTGCTCTGTATGGTAATTAGGCTTAAATGGTAAGCAGTTTCTATAAATTCCTGTAATTGTTATTACTTGTGTTACTACCAAGCCTTATTTTTATGACCTTTTTTTGCTTCGAATTTCTTAGCTCAGGGTGATGTATAAGGTGTCATGATCACAGTTTAGATTAATTTAAGTTTCATCAAATACAGTGTAAATTCTGGTCCTCCAAGAAGAAGATGCCAGGATGTGCATCGATGTGCACAAGAAACGCCTGTGAAGGATAAAGGGGAGGGGGCAGTGAGAGTCGTCAGACCCAGATGCAGCCTCACACCTGCAGAGGAGATGGGAACAAAGGAAGACTGGATAGGAAGGGTCCCAGACTCTAGAGCAGTTTCAAGAAAGCTTTGGCCAGGCCTCTGGGATGTCCTTGAACCCAGGCATCTATTAGAGGAGCCCTGATTCTCACAGGTGTGGGCCTGCTCTTGCTCCCTGCTGTGCTTGGGGTTGATTGGGAGCAAATTGCTGGCAGCATGGCTTAGGTTTTAACATAGCCACAACGGTGGACCCAGCGGGGCAGTGGCTGAGGTCGTCAGTCAACTCTGTCCCCAACAGCAGAAGAGCTGCGTGGTGCATTTTCATGGCCACCCCACTCTTTCTCCACCCATACACACTGGCACATATTAAAAAGCAAGGATTTTTTGCTGTGCAGAAGCTCTTTAGTTTAATTAAGTCTCACCTATTTATCTTTGTTTTTGTTGCATTTGCTTTTGGGTCCTTGGTCATGAAGTCTTTGCCTAAGCAAATGTCTAGAAGGGTTTTTCCAATGTTATCTTCTAGAATTTTTGTAGTTTCAGGTCTTAGATTTTAAGTGCTTGATCCATCTTGAGTTGATTTTTGTATAAGGTGAGAGATGAGGATAAGACTACAAATTGGGTGCAGTGTACACTGCTTGGGTGAAGGGTGCACTAAAATCTCAGAAATCACCACTAAGGAACTTACTCATGGAACCAAACACCACCTGTTTTCCAAAAACCTATGGAAATAAAAAAATTAACATAAAAATAATACATTAAAAAAAAACAAAGCAAAGATCTGTGCAGCCAGGACCTGTGGCCATGTTTCCAGACTCCCTGTCCATTTTCCAAGACCTAAGGTGCTCTGGGTCACCCTTCAGGGGTTTCCTGCCAGAGTTCTTCCTGGGCTGTGTATTCTGCCTTTTTCTGTCGCCAGAGAAAAAGATGGGGCACAGATTGCTGGTTCTGGAAGTATTTCTAGCACAAGGATCCAGTTTGCCTATGGATGAAAGGGGAGAGAGGCTGAGAGAGCACACTGTACTCTTGGGCCCTGGGAACTGGGGATTGCAGAGAGGGATTCGGTAGGCCCAGAGTCTGTGATGGGGATAAAAGCTGTGGTTGGAAGAGGCAGATTACCAGGACCAGACCACCAGCAGTCACAGAGGGTGGGCTTGTCATGCCTGGGGAATACAGGAAAGTGGGAGAGAGACACCAGGTCCATCTCTTCTGATCTCTGCCCAGGCAACCTTATGTGACCAACACATGCTCCTCTCAGGCAGCCCAAGTGTCCACTGTCTTATCACCAAACCACTCCCCAGCTGCCAGCTGATGTCTAAACTCCTTTAACTGGCATAAAGCCTTTCATTCTACCATTTGAAAGTTTTAGAATAGTTCTCTAGTTTACTACACGAAGGTCTGTTGCCCAGTAGGTGGGTGTGTCTGTCTGCTCTATAGACTGGGAGCTCTTTTAGTGCAGAGACTATGTCTTTTTCCTTTTTCATTTTCCTCACCTAAAAAATCCCTGGTACAAAGTCAATTCTCCATAAGTTTTTGTTGACTAGAATGGAAGTGAATAAATGCAGATACTTCTGGGAGAGGTAGCATAGCAACCAAGATGAAATCCCATAAAAGCAGATCGATAGGAGAGTGCAAAACTGTGGACATTCACGTGTCCTGAATTCACATCTCAACTGCAGCATATTCCGTCTATGGAACCATAGATGAATGTCTTAGTCTTCCTGCATTTAAATTTCCTTCATATAAAATGGGGCCAAGTACCTGCTCAGATAACTTCAGCATTCCTGCAAATATCAAATGATAAAGAAAGGACTTTGAAAATGTAAGAGTGATGAATAAAGGTATATTATTCTTTATTGTTTTGTGAGGGCTTAGGGGTTAAAGGCAGCCAGTGCTTGGAGCCGATACAGGGAGAGGTTTTAAAGGATTCCCATCGTTACCTGGGCATGGAGGCACTTCAGGCCATACAGCGATGAAATTGCCAGTTGCAGGGGATTCTAGATTGTTTTTTAAAACTGACTGTACTATACAAAACATGAAGTAATCCATGGCTCACATCTCAATAAGCAATTCCCCTGGAAGCTGTTAGACTTTCTATAAACAGAAATAAATTATATTCACTCAAGACATTGCCTTAATAGTAAAATCGTATAAACAACATAGCCATCCCTTTACTGTGGGTGAGTAGTGATTGACTGATGTAACCTACTCTTGTTTAGCCCTTTATGGTTTTCCAAATATTGTAATGTATATTACCATTTTGATTTCTCAAAATGCTTGTGGAAAAGAAAAAGCATAAAGAGTTTTCATGCCATCTCACCACTTATTAATTCAGAGCTCTTAAAGAAATTCTGCAACAAAAAATTGGATCGTGATTAAAAGTTTGAAGTCAGATAGACCTG
This sequence comes from Hylobates moloch, assembly GCF_009828535.3. NCBI lineage: Eukaryota > Metazoa > Chordata > Mammalia > Primates > Hylobatidae > Hylobates > Hylobates moloch. Next base: position 56,972,590 of record NW_026652280.1, read on the forward strand.
GTTTAATCCCAGGCTTTGCATGTGCTAGCTGTGTGGCCATAGGTAAGTAAGTAACTTATCTTAGCCAAGTTTCTTATTCTTCAAAATAAAAGGTTTAACTGTTACTTAAGTGTTTTCTAGATAAATGCAATAGCCCCATATTGAGATTTCAAAGAGGGAAAAGGACTTTGAATTTTGGATGAGCCCCGAGAACTTCCCTATATAGCACTGACACTCAGATGAGCTGAAGTGAGGCATGTGGAATTCTCAGCGAAGAGATTGTCACATACTAAGCATTCAATATTGGGCTTAGGAATCAGTCATTTACAAAGTGTTTTTGCATATTTCATTCAATCCTCCCAAAGACTCCATAAAGCTTCCCTTTACAAATGAAGAAACTAAAGCCCAGGGAATTCATGACTCACCAGTTACAAGGCCAGTCAAATGTCAGAGGCCCTCTCCGCGATGAGCACTGCCTGTCTGAGTCAGGGAAACTTGCCATCGCCAGTGGTTATTAAGAAAAGTGGGAGGGACACAGCAATGTGGATTACCACTAAAGAGTGAGAAGATGCAGTCTGCTGCCGTAGCATGAGTAGAGTCAAGTGGCAAAGACCTTAGGTTCTGTTTTTTCTTTTCTTCAGCTTCAGTGAAAAGATCTATGAAATGAGAGTATTTCTAAGATCTCTGTAAATTTCCCAAAACCTGATAGTTGGTAATTTGAGGCAGGCATGAGTATCAGGATTAGAAATTAGAGAAAACAAATCCTGTTGCTTAGATGATATTTTGAGTACCACTTAAGCGTATTTATTTCCCATTATAGAAGTTATATTATTATATTACCAAAAATTTGAAAAATGATATAGGACCTATAATATTGGTGACAATACAGGTGATTCCATTTTCCTGGCACAATTTCTATTATCCTCTCAAAACATTTGAGATTCCTTCACCCCACCCTCCTTGTCTTTTAGTGGGTGTGATCCCACCATTGTTTTAAACCCAGAGTTATTCTCTGGGAGGTGTTTTTGTATAGCAGTGACAGAGGATTCTCTTTGTTGGTTTGGGAGGAGTTTGAAGTTTATGTTAACATATGTACAAATGTGCAAATATACAAGGCAAGGTAATTCAGGTGTGGGAGGCTTCATGGTACCACCAGAAAATGGGCATCAGGGGCAGCTGGGAGGTGAGGAGTTGTGAAAAGGAGGTGCCTCTGGAGTTCAGTTCAGGATCACTTTCAAAGGCAGGCACAAACCCTATCCACATGGGCGATAACGTGGTGACATGAGAAGCCATGAGCCCTGAATACAAGATAAGATCGGTATGAGAGGTTAAGAGAAAGAATATGGGAGAAAAGAAATTATAGAATTTACTCTGCTTCTGGAAAGCCAAGAAGATACAAAATAATATTTTAAGTCAAGGAAAGCCATGGAAGATAGGGAAGACATGGTTAGGGAGGAATGAATGCAGGCATGGTCATTTGTTCACTCACTCACTCATTCATTCGCCTACCCAGAAAGAATTTTTGAATACCTGCTGTATACTTACCATGTCCCCAGAATCTTCTTTTTTGGGAGTAAATGATGGCACAGTCTCCAATGTAGGGGAGGTATCTAGGTGAGGAGGCGATACAAACCCACTCAGTGATTGGGGGAAGCTTAAACAGCAACCTGTGCACAAATTCAAGAAAGCCTGGAGTCATCTTTGCTGGGAGCCATGAAGAGAAATGATGGATGACAGGCAGGAAGGCATGAATTTCAAATGTGCTGACAATTGTCTGAAGGTGTCTGTGTGTGGAGTTCATGTCAACTGCATGCTCAGCAAAACATTGTCAATGACCCTGGGAAAGTGGTCTCTTGTAGCATCTTTCAATGGCAACTACATGAAGGAGTCATTTGAGTTTTTCCCTTGTCTAGATGTAGTGACTTGTGACCTAAGGAGTTCTAGTGAGTAGACAATTGTAGCAAACCTAGTTTCACCAAAGGAAGAATCCTCATTCTTTGCCCTAAAAGCTTGCTAGTTATGATGGAATTAATGGATGTAACACTAGCAGAAGGCCAGAAGTCTTTAAGATGCCTGGACTGCGGGACCAGAAGCTCAGAATTCTGGGGGTCATAAATGTTTGACTTCTTCAGCGGAGATGGTTACATATGTTTTATTCGTAAGACCCATTGTCCACATTAGGTTATGGTGCTGAGAAGGGTCAACAAGCCTAGAAATATGTATTGTTCAATTCAGTAAATACCTATTGAATTGAATTGAGGCAGAATAGAAGTGTTTCCAGGTGCCTTGTCTTCTCCAAATGACTTTTTTTTTTGTGCCTAGTAACAGAATACTTGAGTTGACATCATGCCAAGTTTCAACCCTTGGTCATATATTTTCTGGATAAATGACTCTAGCTCCCCCTTTGGATTTCAGAGACGAAAGGCTCTCAAATTTGGGATGGGGCCCCAAGGACCTTCTTAAGTAGCGTTGACAAGTCTCCAGATGGGTTAAGGATATTCCTGATGTTAGGCACTGAGAAGTCTAGCCCCAAAGTGTGCACACACACTACCAAATCTTAGAAGACCATTTGTTAACAATATATTTTTGTTATGTTTTTAAGATGTCTTCTTGGGTGGCCAGAATTTTAGCCATCAGCTGTAGGCTGGGATTGGGTAATAAAAACTCCATGCCTTCAATATTAAAACAGAGATTGAAGTCGAAACAGGATCCATTTATCCTAGTCCCATTCCCTCCCCCTACTCCCTACTCACATGTTTTTATTGCACTCATGATCACTAGTCTTATTTACATCTTAAAGGCCAGTGGGATTTGAAGGCCTGTGCCTATCCATATTCTATATATTGGTACTGGGAGCTTATGTTAGATTTGAATTTTCTTACAAATAAGGCCAGCTGTCTCTGGGTCTGTAATGCTCTTTTAGGATCTTGGGGAAAAAGGAACCAGGCTGATACGAAGATTACTCATCTCCCTTCCCCACCCACAGACATCTCTACCCATTCACTGAATGATTTGCAAGTGAGCTATGAAGAGAACTTCCCCGCCACAGGTCTTAAACTATACATAAGGATATTTTGCAAGAGCAGCAGAACAGAAACAAGTTCAAAAGGACAGAGGAAAAATGCTCCAAATCTGTGGCAAACAGGATTTCACTGAAATTTACAGGACTCTTTGGATGTGCCTTTGATTCATGCACTTATTTCCCAACACTTTGAAACTATTTCAAGTGGTATTAAAAGAAAGAAAAACTTTTCTCTGTAATGAAAAATTTAAAATGTCTACTTTTATAGACAAATTGAAAAATGACTATTGCTTAAGTTTGTTTTCTTAAGCTGAGTTTTTTTTAATTGGGGGGATGGTTATAAGAAACTACATTCTCTCTCTTTCTCTCAACAATAAATGAAAAACACACTTGATAATTTAGCCAAAGGAAGTTAAAGATGAATCGTTAGGGAGAGGAAGTCATGCAACTGTTATCATGTTAATCTTCCACTGTAAGAGTGGGGCTAAGAGCCAGATTTGCTGTTTATAGCAAATGAACAGAACTTGAATGGTTAAAGAAATCCTCCAGTTCTCAGATCTGGTGCCTGTAAGCCAGCTTGACATGTTTTCTAGTGTCCTTCTCCTTCACACATACTAAATACTTGAAGTGACTAGAGATGAAAGTTGGGTTACTAGATATGAAATGCCTCCTCATTTATTCCTCTTCAGTAAATGTCTCTGTGTAATCATGACCATAAGCCACCACGAAATTGCATTTCTGTGTTAGTTTTACTGGACAATTCTCTCTTCTTAGTCTCTGCCTCAATTTTCTTATCTATTAATGGGAACAATGAAAGGCAAATGGAAGGGGACATGTGATGACTTTAGTTTGGCCTGGAAGCAGGGATGTGGATTAAGTGGTAGGAAGGACCTTTCCCATTTTCTATTTAATTCTAAGCTTCGTTATTGGTTTGAGGGTCTTTGAAATTCCTCTTTCATTGGGTCTCAGTTTCTTTCTTTGAGTTGAGTTCAATACCTTAGCTTAGTGATGATAATGTAAGAATACTTTTTTAATGGTTGAATTATCCTAAGATGAAAGGCATGATTAATAAAGAAGAGAGTAATTTGGGGGAACACTAAGAGAGAGGATGGCATATTGGAAGAAAGTAGTCTGGGAGGCTAGCATTCTAATTTCTACTAGTAACTTGCAGTGAGTTTTCAGTAGATCTCTCAATGACTCCAAATTGGTTTTCTCAAAGTGACGTGATAAAGTTATAGCAAATGACCTCTAAGAGCCTTGAAAGATTCAATTGAATTGACATTATTCTGCCTTCCAGCTCTTGGTTTGCCATAGCTTTGTTTTTTGATTCATTCAGCAGATGTTCACTAAGTGTGTACCATGTGTCAGGCCTGTTCTAGTAGGTAGAGATTCTGCAGTGAACAAAACTGACAAAGGTCATCTCCTATGGAGCTTACAGTCTAGTGTGCATAGATAATCAGTATAGAAACAAATGTATATGTCAGTGGCAAGAGATATTATGGAGAAAACAAAGCACTGTATTTGAATAGGGGCTGGCAGTGATGGGGAAGGCAGAACTCTCCTATATAGGGTAGTCAGGGAAGGTCTCTTTCATAAGGTGCCATTTGGACAGGGTCTTTAAGGAAGTGAGGAGTCAGGGCCTGCAGATATCTGGGAGAAGAAAAATCTAGGTAGAAGGAATAGCAGGTACAAAAGTCCTAAGATGGGAATATGCTTTATTTGTTCAAGGATAAGCAAAGATGACAGTGGCAGGATCTGAGTGAGTAATAAGAGTGACAGAAGATGAGCTTAGAGAAATGTGGTGGGCCAGGGCAGATCAGGGCAGTCATAGAAAGACTTCCAGCTGTTTCTGTGAGTCAGAAGGGAAGCCACTGGAGGGTTTGGAGCAGAGGGGTGACATGACGATGTGCTTTTAAAAGCGTCACTCAGCAGCTGTGTTGAGGACAGACTGTAGTGAAGGAAAGGCAAAAACAGTGAGACCAGTTGGGAGGCTCTACCAGCAATGACAACTGGGGTCAGGGTGGGAGTGATACAGTTGATGGAGGTGATGAGAAGTGACTGAACCTTGGATATATTTTGAAAGTAGAGTCAACAAGATTTACTGATAGATTGAAATGCAGTGAGAGAGAGAGAAAGAAATGTCAGGGATGATGCCAATGTTTTGTGTTGGGCAACTAGAAGATTGGGCTAGCTATTTTTTTGAGAGGCAGAAGACTGCAGAAGGAGCAGGTTTTGGATGGAAGGAAAATCAAGAGTTCATTTTCAGGCATGTTAAGTTTGAGATGTCTGGTAGCATCCAGGTGGAGATGTCAAGATGTTAATTAGTCAAATCTGGAGTTCAGGAGAACACTTCAGGCTGGATGTATACATATATATACAATGACAATTTCAGAATTGTCATTGTATTGATTTAATTTAAAGCCACGGACTAGATGAGATCACCTAGATCCTAGACCAGTCGTTCTTAACCTTGGCTATGTATTGGAATCATCATGAGAGCTTAAAAAATGCATGGATGACTGGCCCTCATCGTAGACCAATTAGATCGTAACTCTGGGAGAGGGAGGGTCAGTTTCAGGCACTGGAAATTTTAAAAGCTCTCCAAGTCAGTCTAAGATAAACCAGGGTTGAAAATCACTGACCTTCAGACTGAGTGTGAATGGAGAAAGGAAGAGTCCTGCTTCCTGCTTCCTGCTCCCTGCAGTGTTTAGAGATCAGGAAGTTGAGAGGAACCAGCAAAGGAGACTGAGTAGGAGCGAGCAGTGAGGTAGCAGGAGAGTGCTGCATTGCAGCAGTGAGGTAGCAGGACAGTGTTGTGTCCCAGAAGTCCAATGAAGAAACTATTTTGAGAAGGTGTGAGTGATTGTTAGTGTAAAATATTGCTCAGAGATTAAGCTATGGCATGGGAAGAGATTACTAGGTTAGGTAATTTGGAGGTCACTGGTGACCTTGACAGGAGCAGTTTTGATGGCATGGGAGTGAAGCCTGCTCCTATTGTTTTAGAGAGAATGGGAGGAATGGAATTGGAAACAGGGAATAAGGGTACAGACAAATGAGGTAGGAGTGGGTTTGGGAGGCTGAAGGGACAAGGGAAGGTGATACAGTTTTGGTGTTTGTCCCCTCCAAATCACATGTCTAAATGTAATCTCCAATGTTGGAGGTAGGGCCTGGTGGGAGGTGTTTGGGTCACGGGGATGGATCCTTCATGAATAGCTTGGTGCCCTCCTCCTGTTAATGAGTGAGTTCTTGCTCTGAGTTCATGTGAGATTTGGTTGTGTAACAGAGTGTGGCACATACCCCCCGCTTGCTCTCTCTTTTTCCATGTGATATGCCAGCTTCCCTCTCTGCCTCCAGCCATGACTGTAAGTTTCCTGAGGCCCTCACCAGAAGCCAAGCAGATGTTGGTGCTGTGCTTATACAGCCTGAAGAACTGTGAGCTGATTGAATTTGTTTTTTTTTATAAATTACTCAGCCTCAGGTATTTCTTTTGTTTTGAGACAGAGTCTCGCTCTGTCACCCAGGCTGGAGTACAGTGGCGTAATCTTGGCTCACTGCAACCTCCACCTCCCAGGTTCAAGCGATTCTCCTGTCTCATACTCCCAAGTAGCTGGGATTACAGTGTGCACCACCACACCTGGCTAAATTTTGTAATTTTAGTAGAGACAGGGTTTTGCTATGTTGGCCAGGCTGGTCTTAAACTTCTGACCTGAAGTGATTTGCCTGCCTCAGCTTCCCAAAGTGCTGGGATTACACAAATGAGCCACTGTGCCCAGCTAGGTATTTCTTTATAGCAACGCAAATGGCCTGACACGAAAAATTGGTACTGAGGTGTGGGGTGTCGCTATAACGATACCTGAAAATGTGGAAGTGGGTTCATAACTGGGTAACAGGCAGAGCCTGGAAGATTTTGAAGGGGTAATCAGAAGACAGGAAGATGAGGGAAGGTTTGGAACTTCTTAGAGACTGATTAAATGGTTGTGACTAAAATACTGATAGAAATATGGATGGTGAAGGCCGGGCTGACATGGTCTCAGATGGAAAGGAGGAATTTATAGGAACTGGAGCAAAGGTTACTCATGTTATGCCCTAGCAAAGAACCTGGCTGCATTGTATCCACAAAGCTAGGGCTTTGTGGAAGTTTGAACTTAAGAGCAATGACCTAGGCTATCTGGTGGAGAAAATTTCTAAGCAGCAAAGTGTTCAAGAGGTGGTTTGGCTGCTGCTAACAACCTACAATCAGACATGGGAGCAAAGGAATGACTTAGAGTTGGAATTTATAATTACAAGTTAAGCAGAGCATAGTTTGGAAAATTTGCAGCCTGGCCCTTTGGTAGAGAAGAAATTCAAGTGGGCTATGGAACAACTACTTGCTAGAGACATTAATGTGACTGAAAGGGGGCCAGGTGTAAATATCCAAGAAAATGGGAAAAAGGCCTTGAAGGTTGTTCAGAGATCTTCAAGGCAGCTCCCTTACATCACAGGCTCAGAGGCCTCAGAGGAAAGAATGTTTTTGGGGGCCAGGCCCAGGGTCCAGCTGCCATGTGCAGCCTTGAGGCACTGCTTCCTGCATCCCCACTGCTCTGGCTCCAGCTGTGGCTCAGAGGGTCCCAAATCAGTTCCAGCCACTGCTTTGGAGAGCACAAGCTGCCATAAGCCCTTGGCATCTTCCATGTGGTATTAAGTCTGCAGGTACATGGAATGTAAGAGTGAAGGAGGCTTGGCAGCTTCCACCTAGATTTCAGAGGATGAATGGGAAAGCCTGGGTGCCTAAGCAGAAGTTTGCTGCAGGGGCAGAGTTTACACAAAGAGATTACTAGGGCAGTGCTGAGGGGAAATATGGAGTTGGAACCTCCACACAGAGTTCCCACCAGGGCACTGCCTACTGGAGCTGTGGAAAGGGGGTTGCAGCCCTCCAGACCCTGGGATGGTAAAGCCACTGGCAGGAAAAGCTCCAGGCAGTGGAGCTCTAACCAATGAGAGTAACCATGGGGGCTGTACCCTGCAAAACCACAGGGGCTGAGCTGTCCAAGGCCTTGGGAGCCCACCACTTGCACTTCCACATCCACCCAGGGATATGGAAGGAAAACATGGAGTCAAAGGAGATTATTTTGGAACTTTAAGATTTAATGACTGTGCTGCTGGGTTTCAGACTTGCATGGGGCCTGTTGCCCCTTTCTTTTGGCCAATGTCTCCCTTTTGGAATGGGAATGTTTACCCAATGCCTGTATCACCATTATATCTTGGAAGTAAATAACTTATTCTTGATTTTACAGATTCATAGGTGGAAGGAAGTTGTCTTTAGCCTCAAAGGAGACTTTGGACTTTTGAGTGGATGCTGGGATGAGTTAAGATATTGAGAGACTATTGGGAAGTGATGATTGTATTTTGCAGTGTGAGAAGAACATGAGATTTAAGGTACCAGGGTTTGAATGATGAAGTTTTGATGTTTGTCCCCTCCAAATCGCATGTTGCAGTAATCATACTGCCCCATTGTTGGAGGTGGGGCCTGGTTGCAGTTGTTCACGTCATGGGGGGCAGATCCCTCATGAATGGATTGGTCCCTCAAGGTAATGAGTGAGTTCTTGCTCTGAGTCCATGCAAGATCTGATTGTTTAAAACATGGGTCCCCAACCCCTGGACCAGGGACTAGTAGGTTAGGAACCAGGCTGCACAGCAGGAGGTGAGCAGTGGACAAGCAAGTGAAGCTTCATCTGTATTTACAGCCACTCCCTACCACTTGTATTACAGCCTGAGCTCCACCTCCTGTCAGATCAGCAGGGGCATTAGATGCTCTCTATCATGAACTGTGCAGTGAAGGATCTAGGCTGCATTCTCCTTATGAGAATCTAATGCCTGATGATCTGTCACTGTCTCCCATCACCCCCAGATGGGACTATCTAGTTGCAGGAAAACAAGCTCTGGGCACCCACTGAGTCTACATTATGATGAATTGTATAATTACTTCATTATATATTACAACGTAATAATAGAAATAAGGTGCACAATACATGTAATATGCTTGAATCATTCCAAAACCATCCCCTGACCCTGGTCTTTGGAAAAATTGTCTTCCATGAAACTGGTCCCTGGTGCCAAAAAGGTTTGGAACCACTGGTTCAAAAGAATGTGGCACCTCTCCTGCCTTGCTCCCTCTTTCGCCATGTGATACACTATCTTCCCCCTTTGCCTTCCGCCATGATCGTAGCTTGTCGAAGCCCTCACCAGAAGCCAAGCAAAGGTTGGTGTCATGCTTATGTAGCCTGCAGAAATGAGAGCTGATTAAAGCTTTTATCTTTATAAATTACCCAGCCTCAGGTATTTCTTCACAGCACGACAAATAGCCTAACATAGCTTTTTAAGATGAGAGATGTTATGACATTTTTGAATGGTGACCATAAGAGAAAGAAAAACCGATGATGCAGGAGAGAGGTGACAATGGCAAGAGTGGATTCCCTGAGAAGTCCTGAGGAAGTGAGATCCAGGGCACAAGTGAGATCTAGTGCACAGTGAGGGGGTTGGTGTTAGATTGGCTCATCCTCTTTGGCAGCAAAGAACATAGACTATGTGGGCACAAATGTGGATAAACTGGTGGATTTGGCAATAGGAGTGTGTGGAAGTTCTTTTTATTCCATGTGTTGGGACTTCTGTACTTGGAGATTTGGAACATGCTAGATTAGTAGGCCACATAGAGTCTTGAGAATATGATGCTTGTAGCCTCTGGAGGTATACAAATAGCCATGTTAGAGAAACAGAAAGTGAAAAGGTGCTACAGTAATATAACCTACCGTCACAGAATTATTTGAAAACAGGTTTTAAGTCCGGGTGTGGTGGCTCACACCTGTAATTCCAGCACTTTGGGAGGCCGAGGCAGGTGGATCACTTGAGGCCAGGAGTTTGAGACCAGCCTGGCCAACATGGCAAAACCCCGTCTCTACTAAAAGTACAGAATTAAGCTGGGTGTGGTGGCACATGCCTGTAATTCCAGCTATTCAGGAGGCTGAGGCAGGATAATTACTTGAACCCAGGAGGCAGAGTTTGCAGTGAGTCGAGATCATGCCACTGCACTCCAGCCTGGGTGGCAAGAGTGAAACTCTGTCTCAAAAAAAATCCCCAAAAACACAATGAAACAGGTTTTAGAAGAACCATCATTAAAGGGGAAATGTTTTTAAGCATACTGTTAAATGAAAAAAGTATGTTTCCCAATGTTATGTATACCAATGTTATACTATTGTATGTTCCGAATTTAAAAATGCATATGTGTATTTACATGTAGAAAAGATAGCAAAATGTTGTCTGTTCCATCTGGATAGTGGGACTCTTGGTAACTTTTCTTCTTTGTGTTCTTCCATATATTAGCTTTATATAATACATGTGTATTTAGAAAAAATAAATTATGTAAAATAGGTTATTTTCAAAGCAAAAATACAAAGATAGAATTATTTTTTCCACTGCAGAGTTGTTCACAATGGAAGTATAAAATTAAAGAATATGACCTTATGGATTTACAATGACTTTATGCCTGGAAGCAAATCTACCCATAGATTCTGGCTTGGTTTATTCATGGAAAATATTTGATGACTAAAGTAGGACTGAGCTCAGTCACCTGTCATCTCAGAGAGGAATTACAACCAAATCTGCCATAAATCAAACTCTGAATTGTAACTGGGGATTGAATTTTTTGTTTGTTTGTTGATATAAAATGTTTGGTGTAGTTGTTACCTTAGCCAGCCACTTCCTCTTGTTACTATGGATTTCAGATTTTACTTTTATTTTTTGAAACACGGTCTTGCTCTGTCGCCCAGGCTGGAGTGCAGTGGCATGACCTTGGCTCACTGCAACCTTCAGCTCCCTGCAACCTCTGCCTCCGTGGCTCAAGGGAACCCCTTCCCTCAGCCTTTCAAGTAGCTGGGACTACAGGCATGTGCCACCATCCCTGGCTATTGAGATTTTTCTGATGTTCTCTCTCCTATGTTCACTTTAGCACTGATTATGACATTGCTTCTGGACTAATTAGGCCACCACAAATAAGAGACAGAGTCTTTCAATTTCATCATCTTTGTTAGTAAAATGGGGCTCACACTCTGAACTGACCTCTCAAGGTTATGTTATGAAGCAAGGGTAGATGTATCGATCATTGTGGCTCACTGGTTTTTAGGTGTCACTGGCCTTTGGTGACCTAATGCTTGTAAACAATGAACAGTTCTGCCCAGGATAGGATCTAATTGATTGTTTAATAGAACACAAATAAAGTACAAGAGTGTGACATAGACATGAGAAAGTTTGGAAGACAATATGGAAAGAGAAGCCATTGGAGAACTGACTGGGGAAAAAGTACTTACAGTGGACTGTTTGGCTGGCACAGGGTAAAGACAGAGAAGGAAGAATAACAGTGACCTCCAATAAAATGAATTATGTTCTCCCTTGTCCCTTCTGTGGGATCAGAAAAGGTTATAGACCTAGTATTACACACTTAAACATTTTAAGTAAGCAGTCAAGTGATGGCATGGGGCCATGGATCCTTCAAAGATGGCACCTGTAATAAGTCATAGGCCAATGGTGTGGAGACTGACTGGAGCCAGTAGTGAGGCAGCACTTTATGGATGACGTCAAACAGGACAGCAGGGCAACGCTAAGGCCTGACTCAAGAGCCAGCGTGCTCCTCCAAGGAAGGGTGCAAGTTCAACTTTGGTTTCTCTCATAGAGTTAACTTAGAAAATTTGGTGCAAATGTAATGTTGGATACATAGGTACTATGTAATATATCCCATCAGCTATATGCACATACTACATAATAGATTCTGCAAGGTTAGAGGGCTGAGCAAAAGGGAAGATTTGGAGATATTGCTATCTCGAGATAAATATTAGTGAATTAAAGGGCTCTGGAGCAGTGAGCTCTGCACTGCATGCAGTCATCAAAGTTGATTGTAGTGTGTGGCTGCCAGCAGACCTCTCACACCAGCAGGTGCCAGGCACGGAGAGCACCGCTCCCTCAGACATTGACCCTGTGTTAGGGAATATGCTGACGTGTTCTGTTTACTCCAGGAACGAACAGGGAGGCTAGTGCCCCACTACTCGAGGAGCAGCCCACGTACCATAAAGGTTTTATAGCTGCTCAAGATAGACTTCAGGTTCATTCTTTCCAGATTCATTCACAGGGAGGGAGAAGGAAAGGGAGAGGATGGTAACAGCAGAGCAATGTTTAACTCGACAGATTCCAATGTCTCAGTGGTGAAGATGATCAAACCCCCTACCTCCCCACCCTGTTGGCTCCACAAACAGAAAACGTCAAGAGTGGGCAACCTGCCAGATGTTCCAGCCAGCGGCTGAATTGAAACAGACCTGCCCTGGGAAGGGAGGGAAAGAAACACAGCCAAGGAAATTTAAGAAGGAAAAAATGGCAAACTACCCCAAAGCTTTGCTGCTGACCCATCTAAGTGTTGGTTAATGTGAAAATTCGAATAGAACTGAAATGTTATTGTTATTTGTATTATTGTAATTCTGTTAGCAAACATTTTATTATGTGTCAGACACCAGGCTAAGCATTTAAATGCACTTTATCATCTGTTCCCCTCCACTCTGTGTGCTAGGTTCTATTATTGTGCCCATTTTATAGAAGAGGAAACTGAGGTTGAATAATGTGCTATTTAGTGGAGGAGTTGGGATTGGAAGGAAGGTCTGTTACATGTGAATAAAAGTTTATGAGTGTGGTATCAGGGAGCAATGTCACACTGAAGTTGTTTTAAGCTGCAGATCTTCAGGATGGAAAGAAGCCAATCCTTTGCTACTGTGTACTTTGCAAAAATTATTTTATGTTTTCCTACAGAGTAGATAATAAGTTTCCTGTTTTAAAGTGGAATCACGAATGAAATTTAGGTTTGCCTGATCCCATAGTTTCCCTGTTTCATGTGACTTGACTGGGAAGAAATGGAGGTTGAAGGAAATCTCCATTTTCGGTGAAAATGCTGGCGTGATGCATGCCAGAGAGGGGTCCCATTCCCAGATAATTCAAATTTGCATGGTAAGCAGGACTTTCAAATCCCTTCCCATCATTACTGATCAGAAATACTGCTTGATTGGAGGTTCACTTTTCAATTTGAATTTGAAGTTTAGTTTTCTTGATGCTGCTATTAAGCAATAAAAATCATACCTAGAAAAGAAAGAATGCAAAGCCTCATTTTAATTTGTTATTTGTTTTACAGTTTACAAAGCACTTCCTTAAATGTAGCAATAGCTCTGCCTGTCCCCTTTTATAATTCTGACTCCATTTTTGTTCAATGAGGAAAACCAAAACCAATTCATAAATGTTTATCGCATTGTAATTATAGCAGCCACTACCATTATCAGGGGCTTTAACGCCCTGCACAGCAACCCATGGAGTGGACAGCTTCTTTTGACCAGCAAGGAAATTGAGCTTCAGAGTGTTTCAGAGGCTTGCCAAGGGCATAAAGCTAATAAGTGAAAAAGCCAGGACTCATCAAGCTTGACCGGTGTTCTTTCTCCTACATTACACCAGTTTTCCCCTGGAGGGCCAAAGCAAGAAGGCTGGATAAGGAGCCTCTTGATAAATGACAGATGGCTGAAGAAGGGAGGCCCTTAAGGATCACACTGCTCTCCTTCCCAGCTTTTACATATATTGAGAGAGCAAGTGACGTATTTACATTAGTTCTTTCAACAAATTCTTATTTGAATATTGAAAACATTTCCCCCTAATTTCTAATTCTTGGGTCCTACTGACTGGTTTCCCTGCAGACATGTTTCAGTAACAAAAAGTGAAGGAAATGTGGCAAATTAGAGAAGAGAGAAGAAATAAAAAGACAGCAAAGCAAATTCACATAAGCAAGTGAATTACAATGAAGAGTCTAGAGAAAGGAATTACATTTATACTTTACACAGGGCAAAAACCTGGGCTCAGAGAGATGAGAAAACTTACCAAGTGAATGAAATACAGATAAGTGTTCTTTTGGGCACTTGACATCCTTAGTTACCCTCAATATAGCTTCTAAACAAGAATCCAAGGTTCCAGCCATTTAAATGTGTACTTGGGAATAAAGTTTACAAATTCCAATGAACTTTCATTGTCCTTGTCCCTCTCTAACGACATACATCTTAATGACTTGTATACCTCCCTGACCCTGAAGTCACTGCTCCTCCATTCCTTATAGCTGGAAATACTTCACCTTTTCATGTAAGATCAGTGCCATTCCAGATGCTTAAACCAGTTAGGATTTTGATAAAAGCAAATAAATAAGATGACTCCTTGATTCATGGGTCCACATTGCCTTGTGGGTGGTTCCTCTAGTGTTTGCTTGACTTCTGGATATTAAAACCAAGTTCTCTCCCTTTTTCTCATTTCACCAGGTCCTCTAACTGACCCATGTATTGCCTTTTGTTAAACCCTGACTTTTCAAAATAACACCGAAAACAAAAAACTGAGTTTATTCTTGTTGCAGTAAAAGAGCATGACTTGGACAGAGTCTTAGTAGTGTCTTAAAGTGGAGAGGGCAAAGTCAGGATCTGACTGCAGTCAGACAAAGGTGTAAAGACCTAGAAAATGTGGATCATGGGTGGCCAAATTGGAATTCCTCCAGTATTCCAAGGAAAATGAATGGTCTTGTTACTAGAGCAATAGGTTGGGATTCCCTAAGTCGATAACACAATATCAAGTAAGTTTTTAAATTTGCAATTATTAGAGCCATCTTTCTCCTGCAAGGAAAGGGCTCCGCCCCTCCCAAGAATAAGTAAACAATAAGTAGGACACATAACAAATCCACTGCCAGAGCAGATGTACGAAATCCATTTGGAGCTATTCAAAGGGGCTCTAAGCATTGGCCCTAAGATTAACTGTTGTTAATCTTTTACTGTGCCTAATTTGTAATTTAAACTTTATAATATGTATGTATGTATAGGAAAAAACATAGTATATATATAGGGTTTGGTACTACCCAAGGTGTCAGACATCCACTGGGATCTTGGAACGTATCCCCTACAGATAAAGGAGGACTACTGTATTGGGTAATAGTAAAGTTAGGTTAATATAGCTAGTGATCTGTGGGGATTTAGATGATTTTGCTTCTAGAGTCCCACTGGTAGTCAATGTTCAGCCTGAGCTGGGCATTTGATCGGTCTGGGGGTGGATGTTTCAACCACCACAATTGTCAAGTTTTCTGTTCTTTTTGAGGGATCATTTGATAGAAATCACAAGTAAGATCCCTGGCCTGGTGATCTGATAGTGGTTATACAACAGCATTTAAGACTCTGGACATTACACCTCTAAACGCTGTAATGCAGATTAGAGTTCATCATCCTTTTCTCAGCTAGGAGCCTAGTGTGGCCAAATTAAACCGAGAGAATGGATTCTATCCCCAGTCCGAACAGCACACAGAACCAGGAATGGGGAATTAGCCAGATGGTCTAAATTTATGCTTTTTTATTTGCTCGCTAGTCATTTTAGATAATATTAAAAATCCCTGAGAGGTCTGGAAGGATATAAGAACAACATTCTTCCCCTAAATAGTACTGTGTCCTTTCAGAAAGTCAATATTGTATCCAAAGTGGCTCTATTCTGATTTACCATCTGTCCAATTTTACGATCCTTCTAGGCAAGGAGTCCCATGGCCATGGTGGCATTGTATTACTCTTTTGCATTCTCTGAACCATGTCATCCAGGATTCTCCCTGTTTTTTGAGCCTTTCAGAAAAATATAAAGTGAAGGAGCATGAGGAGAGAAGAAAATACAAAATTCCCCCTTAAGAGTTAGGGCTTTGGTTCTGAAATCATGGCTGAGTTTTCTTCCTAAAATATGTGACCTAACAACCATTCCTAGAGGGTAAATTGATGGGCAAAAATGGATCCTAGGTAATCTCATTATCTTCAAAACATGCATCTATTTGCCAAGGTACCAAAACCCTGTCCAATTCATAGGTAGCAGTCTGAGGCTTTTATGCTGCAAATTCTATACCAGTCATTGGGAATCACTTATGAACTATCTTTGGCCTAAACAACACCATAGGATTGAAAAATTGCATTCTAGCATTTTAGCACTACTCATCAAGAATGATACAGTGCCAGGCAATGAAATTTGGAATATTGAGAGAGTTGGTAGCTCTAAAGCAAAAGTGAAGTAGCGTGTCTTACTTGTGTCATCAGTGAAAGTGGTTCAGCCTCCAAGAATATTGCATCTCTTTCCTAGTTCTCTTCCAAGTTCTATTTATGTGAAAGTTCATTTACAAAAGCTCCAGGCTTCAGGTCATAGAAGTGCTATTTAGGATGATGTTGAGGAAAGGCTGCTCATACCTATTAATCATAATACTGGGGGTATTGCATGAGTTCCCTGGGATATTTGGCTTGTCGGTTTGTGATAGCATGGAATCTAGAATCAGAGGTGATAATCCTAGATGCATGGGCTGACCAGTTACTGATTCATAAGGGGAGAGTTGATAACCCCCAGGAGGAATTGATCTCACTGTCATTAAAGCCAATGGCAATATCTTAGGTGATGAAAGATTGAGAATCTATGAAAAATTTGCTAATTTGTGTTTTAAAATTCTATCTGCCCTTTCTTCCTTTCTTGATGATTGGGGCTGATATTGATAGTAGAGTTTCTGAGTAAGTGAGAATACTTTGCAAAGCTTTTAAATAATAGTCACAGTGTATAAGTTTTCTTGCTGCACAAGTCACCAAAAACCTAGTGACTTAAAAGCACCTGCATTTATTCTTGCTGTTTCCAATTGAGTCAGTAGCCTAGGCATGGATTGCATTGTCCTACGCTCAGGGTTTCTTAAGGCTGAAATGAGGGTGTTGGCCCGGTTGCATTCTCATGTAAGGGCTCTATTAAGGGAGAACCTGTTTCTTAGCTCACACCATTTGTTGGAAGAATTCATTTCTTTGTGGTTGTAAGACTGAAGGCTCCAGCTTCTTGCTAGCTGTTGGCTGGAGGCCACCCTTGGTTCCTAGCAGTTGCCTGCAGATCCTAGATGCGGCCCTCAGTTCCTTACCTCAAGGGCTTTCCTGAAATGAGTGCTTCATGAAGCCAGGAAAGAGTCTTCAGAGCGTCTTCTAGCAAGACAAGTAATTTATAAAACTAACATAAGCACAGGAGCAATAGCCCGTCACCTTTGGCATACTGTATTAGTTAGAAGCAAGTCACAGGTTCTGACTGCAGTCAAGGATTACACAGAGGTATAAAGACCAACAAATGTGGATCCTGGGTGGCCAAATTGGAGTCTGTCCAATATACCAAGGAAAATGAATGGTCTTGTTACTAGAGCAATAATTTGGGATTCCCTAAGTTGGTAATACAATATCAAGTAAGTTTTTAAATTTGCAATTATTAGAGCCATCTTTCTCCTGCAAGGAAAGGGCTCAACTCATCCCAACAATAAGCAAACAATAAGTAGGACACATTACAAATCCACTGCAAGAGCAGATGTATGAAACCCATTTGGAGCTATTCAAAGGGATTCTAAACACTGGGCTCTTGTCCATGTCTGACCTGAACAGTTTTGTCGGGATCAGTCTAGTGGCAGGTAATAGATGCACCAGAAATACCCTCAGAAGTTTTAGTGAAGTTTTCCCACCAAGAAGTTTAGCGGCCAGTTTGTCCTTGCTAATTTGTCTTTGCAGTGGTGGGTATTTTCATGTAAAATTTTTGCAAGATTCCATTTGAAGTTCTTCAGGACTAAGCAGCCATCCTTAAAGCCTCAGAGATTATCCTCGTGCAGTTTACATCTGGATTTCTCCTAGTACCACTTTTCTGAACCTGGAGCCAATCACTGACATTCTATAAACGCCTCTTTGAATTTCTCCAGCAATAGAATCTATTGGATTATCATTAGGGCTAGGATCTAAGTGAGTGCTGACTGTCTGGAACAAAGAGCTGCAGGGATTTGCTTTATTCTCCATGTTATACCCATTTGTTTGAGCTCCTGTCTTTATATCTCCTTAAGAAACATTAGAACATGCAAAAATTCTTTAATTCTGCTGACCAACCTGAACTAGAGTTCCTGTTGGGGTCAAGAACCCTTGTTTACAAAACATCACCAAATATGACTCCCTTCCAAAATATATATCTCTATTATTAGTGGAAATTATCCTTTCATTTCTAGTTAACTGATAGGCTGTGGCACACGCAGTAAGTTCTTCCATCTGGACAGATTTTACTTTTGGTAAGGGGTGATATTCTTACCTTCTATTTTGCAGTATCACTATTAAGATGTGATCCATCAGCAACCAATATTAAGTCTGGATTTCCTAAAGCGTTTTCTAATAAATCCATTCAGGGCATAGAGAGTTTGTGAACAGAGATTAAACAATCATGAGTTTCTTCTGTTTTGGGTAACGAATGAAAAGTAACAGGATTTTAAAGTACTACGATGATAAATGGAAATATATTAGGGAGAAAATAAGGATTCACACAAGACAAGTCTTCCTGCTGAGAAGTGTTGTATATTTCCGGTGAGCAGCAAAGACTGTAGGGGATGAGGGCCCATTAAATTTAAAGGAGATCCTAAGACCAAGCTGGAAGATGCCTTCACTTGTGTAGCTGCTGTGGCTGTTGACAAGGCGGGTAGGCTCTTGTTAGACTACCAAGGGCTTGTTCAGATCTCTCAGGTACAAATGAGTAGAAAGAGTGGGAGGTTGTTGGAGTGCTGATAATTCACAAAAGATCTATTCATGTTCAGTGTCCCAGGGAAGAGGTTTGGTGTTTGAGAACTTTGTCATACAGTGGAGCGGCAAATAGAAAAGCTGAGAACCTATTGCATTTGGGGCAAGGACTGGAGAATCTTCTTAATTGTCTGTGGCCCAGTAAAGTTTTGAGTGGTCTGTAGTTGGTTAAGAGTAAGGGATTTTCTTCCTTGGAATAACAACTTTTAGTTGTTATGTAAAGGAGCAGATGGTAAATACCTTAGACTTTCAGGGGCATAAAATCTCTTTCACAACTATTCAATTCAGTTGCACTTTATGGTAATCATAAACAATAAATAAATGAATCAGTATGGCTGTGTCCAACAAAATTTTATTTACAAAAGTAGGCAGCATGTTGGATTTGCTTAGTGGCTATAGTTTGCCAACTCCCATCCTAAGTAATGAAGTTACTTTGGCAACATTTTGTATTTGGAAACTTTATGCCTTTACTGAGCTAAAACAGTTATTAGATAGATGAAGTTAGTCTTAGCATTCACCCTTTTTGGGAACACACCAAAAGTTCATCTACATATTGTATAAGAAAACCACAGGGAAAAGTAAGGTCCTTGTGGTCCTGATTGAGGATTTATGAAAGGTAGTATGTGCCTCAGTGCATTCCTGGGGCATAACAACAGTCCAGGTATATTGTTAATTTGTCTTAGAGAAGGCAAACAAGTATTGACTATTTTAATCTAAAAGGACACCAAAAAATGCAAAACACAGATCTACAGTTGTATAACTTATGGTCCCAGGAGGCTAACATAAAATGGTATTGAGTGTGCTCCTGCAGGGTCGCCTTGAATGTCTATTTTATTTGTGGCCCTGAGGTCCTGATGAGTTCATCTCCTTGCCTATTGGTGTTTTTGATTGGGAGAATAGGAATGTTCCAAGGACCAGGATAAAGTATAACGATTCCTTTATCTATGAGGGCTTTCTAGGATCCATTTTAGCTTTTCTTCAGCTTCTCATTCAAGCAGTGTGTTTAGTACAAATTTTTGGAGAAATAGGTTAAGATGGGTCTTGGGCTGTGGTGGTAAGAATGTCTAGATTGGATTTTGATGGGCCTCCAATATTGTCAAGTGCTAGATCCCTAAAAATATCCCCAAGACAACTTAAAAATAAGATAAAGCTGAATTTTTCCCCCTAGTCCAGTAAGGGAGAGTACTACCTTAACGGAATTTTAGTAGTGTCTCAGATGGTGGGAAGGCAAAGTTGGATTTTTTTTTAAATATTCTTTGAGTATATGGAATCTGGTTTAAGGTGGTTCTGACAATGTGAAGATTTGATTAGAATTTGATAAGAATCATGACATGATAGTTTAGGACTGGTGGACACAAAAAGATGAGGGTTTTAATGTGAGAGGATTCAAAGTGTCTTGAGAAGTAATTATCATTTGATACTATCTACTGTAGAGGTGAACAATTTGATGTTCACTTAAATAATACAGTAATTGTGAAGCAAGTTCACCAACTACTAACTTGTTTGAGTCTGATGAGATAGAACATCCCCATATAGCAAATTCCATGAAATGGATTTTTTATTCACAGATAGGCAGCAAGGGACAACAGAAGCCTAGAATTCATCTTGAGCTGGTCCCCAAGGCTCAGAAAAGCTGCCTGGGGATGGATGGAGCCTTGACTGCATGTATTCCACTTGCACTGCAGCTGTGGGACCTAGAAAAGCACCCATTGTGGGTTGTTTTGTTTTTTGTTTTTTTTTTTTTTGAGATGGAGTCTCGCTCTGTCACCCAGAGACCGGAGTGCAGTGACGCGATCTGGGCTCACTGCAAGCTCCGCCTCCCGGGTTCACGCCATTCTCCTGCCTCAGCCTCTGGAGTAGCTGGGACCACAGGCACCCACCACCACGCCCAGCTATTTTTTTGTATTTTTAGTAGAGACGGGGTTTCACCATGTTATCCAGGATGGTCTCGATCTCCTGACCTCGTGATCCGCCTGCCTCGGCCTCCCAACATTGTGGGTTTTATGTCCTGGGAGAATCTGACTCCCTGGGCTAAAGCATTGAAGGGCATCCTGTTTCTAGGGGGAACTGGAACAGAGCACGGACAGTTCCAGCCAGTCCCTTGCTATCTCAGGATGTTACCTCCCTAGCACATGCTATAGCTATTCCTGAGAACTACGAGAGAGAAATGAGGGAGAACTGGGTTGGTCCAAGGCCACCCAGAGAACTGTCCTGTACTCATTTGAATGTTTACCTTCCCAGGCAAGAGTTTCTTGGAATAGTAAGGTCATTTTTTGATGCAAACAGTGGATTAGGAAGGTCATGTTAATGTAATCAGTAAGCTGTGTGGGTCTAGATGATTTCTTTTCTCACTTTTTATGCCTGAATTCCTGGCTTGATTTCCTGTTTGCTATTCTTGTCTTTAAAGAACTTGGGTACTGTCAGGCTGCTGGGACTATATCCTGTCTTTTACTCCATTCCTTGTAGTTGGCCCTCAATGGTTTTCCATAGGATTACACTCCCCTCCTTCTACTTGGCCCCATCCATATTCTGTTTATTTGCTATAATTTTGTCTGTTCTTCTTGGCTGCATTTCCTTGTCTTTGACCACTTAACTACAAAACTTCTGCCAAACCCCTGCTTGTAACCTTCTTCCAGATTCCCTGGCATGGTATAATGGCTTTGAGTCTGGGCTCTGGAATTACCAGCTGCACTGCCCTTACTTTCTGCCTCATTGTTTTGCCCATGGTGGGACCTTCCGTGATTTTCTGACTCACCCCAATAGATCTGTCTGGTCTCTGACTCATGGCATTTCCACACTGGGTCAGCTTTGCCCCTGACAGAGCTTTTCAGAGAAAAGAATTTCACAGAGAGCTCTGAAAAGCTTAAAACTCATGTTTTGCACAAAATCTAAGCCCTAGCAAAATCAATGTTGATTCGTAAGCTTGCTACATCCCTGGTTTTCTAAATCTGCTTACTTCTGCTTCTTTCATATTTCCCTGGGAAACTCCTTCTTCCCTTTCTATGTGAGCTATAAGTCTGTTGTGATATTCTTTAGTTGGAGATAAAAACATAGTATGTCTTCACTAGGATGCATCTTTATAAGAACCTCAGAAGTATGAGGTTCTTATATGCAAAATCTTAAATACAAAATCCAGAAATCCTGCAGTCTAATTAAGAATTTAACACACCCGTATTTCTTGTGATGAATGATTATTTGGACCTGTTCCTTACACCTCACTTTATAGTTTCATCTTCCATTCCATCTTCCTCATTTTTCATCTTCCTCTCCCTTTCTTTTTCTCTTCTCTTTCTTCCTCTTTCTATTTCTTCTCTCTTTCTTGCTTTTTATTTATTTATTTATTTTAAATTGTATTTCCTTTCCTTTAGTGGTTTGGGAGCTGAATATCTTATACTTATTCTTCTAGCAATTTCACTTAAATTTTAAAGAAATCTAAATTTATCTTATTATCTAGCTACCAGGAATTATTTTGTATTAATATCAGCCTGTGCTCCTGCCTTCTTCTCTGAATCAAAATCAGAAATTTAGCATGCTTTCAGTTCCCTCTTTTTCTTCCCATCTGTCTATTTCCTTTCATGTTGATATTGTGATTAATTTTATGTGTCTGCTTGACTGGGCTAAGGGATACCCAGATTACTGGTGACATATTATTTCTGGGCATTTCCATGAGAGTATTTCTGGAAGAGATTAGCATTTGGATTAGTAGACTGTTATCATCCAATTCAGTGAGGACCTGAATAGGACAAAAGTCTGGTGGAAGGGAAAATTTGCTTCCTGTTTGATTTGGGACATCCATTTTCTTTTGCCCTCAGACATCAACAATCCTGGGTCTCAGGTCTTTGAACTCAGACTGGACTTACATCATCATGGGCTCCCCTGGGTTTGGTTATTCAGATGGGCTGAATTATACCACTGTCTTTCCTGGTTCTCTAGCTTGTAGAAGGCTGATCATGGAACTTTTGTCCTCCATAATTGTATGAGAACAACTCCTATAATGAAATATTTATATATTCATTATAGTTTAATAACCAGCTGACCCTTGAACAATGGGGGGCTAGGGATACTGACTCCCTGTGCAGTCAAAAATTCATGTATAACTCGATTCCCTAAAAACTTAACTACTAATAGCCTATGATTGACCAGAAGCCTTACTGATAATATGAACACATACACGTCAATTAATGCATATTTTGTATATTATATGTACTATACACTGTATTCTTACAATAAAGTAAGCTAAAGAAAAGGTTATTAAGAAAATCATAAGGAAAAGAAAATATATGTTCTATTCATTAAGTGGAAGTGTATCATCATAAAGGTCTTAGTCCTTCTCATCTTTATATTGAGTAGACTGAGGAGGAGGGGAAAGAGTAGGGGCTGGTTTTGTGGTCTCTAGAGTGGCACAGGAGAAAATCCATGTATAACTGGATGAACTCACACAGTTCAAATCTGTGTTGTTGAAGGGTCAGCTATATATCCTCTTAGTTTTGTTCCTCTGGAGAATCCTGACTAATACAGATATTTTCCAAGACAGCTAGTTATAGATTATTATTAATTTTATGTACCAATAGTTATTTTGATAATTATAAAATTATCATTTGCTCACCACCTTTCAATTTCTATTTTTGCATATTTTGAATTTTTTTTTACAGAGTATATAATTAAGTAATTCTTTCAGAGAATGTGCTTAATAGGTTTTTTGACTATTAGTGTGCCTATAATTCTTTTTTAAATTTGCACTCCCACTTCAATATGAATTTGGCTGGGTATAAGATGCTATATTCAAATTTCCTTTAAAACTTCTGAAAAAATATTATTTTTACAAAATCCATCCTCTGATAATAATAATATAATATACAATAAATTAATAACAAAAATATGATAAAAATTTAACTGCCTGAAATTTAAGAGATACTGTTTTCATAGACCCTTGGATCAAATAAGTAATCAAAACTGAGATTCTAAATTAACTAATATCTAATGTAAAAGAGAATACTTCCTACTAAAAGCTATGTTATACAGATAATGCTAAATTCAGAGGAAATATTACAGCCTTAAGTATCCCAATTATTAACAAAATAAACTGAAAACAGAGGATGCAGTTGGCAGTTGAATTGGAGTTGGAAAAGGAGAGTAGCAGAAATGCAGTGAAGTCACCAGTTTCATTGCTGGTGGCACTTTTACTGTTAATTTTACAATTTTGAACTATTTGGAATTTATTTTGGTTCAAGGTATCAGGGTGGATCTCACTTTATTTTTCCTCCAAAATATCTAACCAGTTGTCTCAATATAATTCATATTTTCCTCTCTGATATGAAATTCTACTTTAATCATAGAATGAATTCTCAGATGAACTTTGGTCTATTTTTGCACCAGCCATTCTGTTCTAATCATTTGAGTATACACTTCGGCATAGTTCCTGGATATTTTAATTATTATAGCTTTGTAATACATTTTAATATCTGGTAGAACAGGCTGCTTATCACTTTTATTTTTATATTTTATTGGCTTTTTGTCACATCTTTTAATTTTTAAATGAATTTAAAATAACTTTTTCAAGTTCCTGAAAAGAACTAATTGAGAATTTGAATGGAATTGATTGTACAGATTAAATCAAGGGGGAATTAACATCCATTATATTGTTCTGTTTCAAGAACAAGGCATTCATTCCCATTTAAAAATTTAAATTTCCAGTTTCTACTCCAATGTGTAACCAGCTTAGAAGTCATCACTCCCATCCTCACAACAAGAAAAAAGTGGAACAAACTGAAAATCAACAACACTTCTTAGATTCATCAGAGAATTAAGGTCACAGAGCAAACTAGTGCCTTAAAAACTGGAGAGAAAGGAGAATACAGAGAATCACAGCTTAGTGGGAGCAGAAGCTGCTAGAGCCAGAAACTTAAACTATAATGATGAACTGCTGGAAGCTGAGTGTGGACTAGTTTGAGAGTTAAAACTTGATGGTGGGGGCGATTCCTCTCACTTTTGGAGTTTTACTTCCCTAAGCCCCTCAAGGTGTTCTCTCACAGTGAAGACTGGAGAAAAATCCCCTTGGGCTTCCAGCAAGAGAGGGAAAGTATCCATTTTGAAATAAGCTTGGAGTGTTCTGTCCTCTTCCTGCTCTCAAAGGAATTTACATTTCTAGAATCTAAATAATGTAGGGGAAGGAAAATACCCAACTCTCACCCCAACTAACTTTCCTATCTCACCTGAGAGGGAAAAAAATTAAGAAGCATTTATGAAGGTCACAGCCCAAGAGCACAGGCTCATTAAAAAATTGAGACCTAATTATGGGATTATAGAATGTCCCCCACCAGTTACATATCTCATTGATGTGTCAACTAAACTCCTAAATCATAACAGATGATAATAGTTGAAAAGTCTGCAAGGCTCAGACTCTATTTAAAAAGAAATTTCTAGGGAAACCCTAAGATAACTGGAGAGACAAAAACAAGGACAGTAGAAGAAATTGAAGCCTCAGACACTTACAGCTACAACAAAAAGTAAAGTGTAGCTCCTAACCAGATAATCATAAACCCTCACACCAAAGACTTATTTACCTCAGGTTCTATTACCCAATACATCATGTGTAACTTTCAACAAAATTTTGGTGCGCTAATAGGCAAGAAAAAACAAACAGTCTGAAAAGACAAAGCAGGCAACAGAACCTGACTTAGATTTGGCAGAGATTTTAAGATTATCAGACCAACTAAAAATTGAAAATAACTATAATTAATATGCTGAGGGCTCTGATGGAAAAAAAGGTAGACAACATGCAAGAACATGCAAGATGGGTAATATAAACAGAGAGATGGGAACTCAAGAAATCATAAAAGGGAAATGCTAGAAATAAAAAACATAGTAACAGAAATAAATGACCTTGTGTCTGAAACACCTCTTCTGAGTCCTTCATATCTCCCAATTTCATCTGTCTCAGGTGCCGTTGGCCATTTGCTTTTTAACTACAGCCTCCACAGCAAACTGTGGGTGGGTTCAGAGTGACTTCAGGAGTGTAACCCAGCAGGGAGCAGTGGCCCATAGTATAGATCTACAAGGCCCCTGAGCAGTGGTGAATGGCTTGGTTTATTGGTCGGAGGCCTGGAAGGAATAAGAATAGAAAATAAGGGGCAAATAGGGAAAGGGGATGTGGGATGGACCCTTGGGAGTGATCATAGAGCATATGGATCTTTATGTCTTATGTTAAAACCCCAAAGAGCATCCACTACCAAAGAGGTTCTTGACCTTGAAGCTGTCCACAATTCTCTTTTTCTCACATCTCACCTCTGATCCACCTGGAAATTTTAAAGGGTCTACCTTCAAATTATATTTAGAATCCAACCACCTCTCGCATCTCCCTGCTACTATTCTGGTCCATGCAAGCATAATTTATCCCACAGCTTCCTAAATGGTTTTAGTGACTCAAATTTGCCACTTCCCTTCATTTTATTCTTCCATTAATAAACAGATTGAGCTTTATTATAAAATGTAAGTCAGATCTGGCTATTCCTTTGTTCAAAATCCTGCAATGGCTTCTCATTTCTTTCAAAGTGAAAGTCAAGCCTTGTAAAGCCTCTATGAGGCTTTACACGCTTTGACCCCTTGTACCCCCTGCCTCATCCCCTACTCTGCACTGAATTCACTTTGCTCCAGCCACACTGGCCACTTTGATGCTCCTCCAGCATGCCAGCCATATGTCTCCCCAGAGTCTCTGCAGTGGCTCTTTCTTCTACCTGGGCCAGTCCTCCTAAGATATCCTTATGGTTCACTCTCTCATCTGCAAGTCTTAGTCAAACATCACCTTTGCAGTGA
This sequence comes from Hylobates moloch, assembly GCF_009828535.3. NCBI lineage: Eukaryota > Metazoa > Chordata > Mammalia > Primates > Hylobatidae > Hylobates > Hylobates moloch. The sequence continues at coordinate 56,999,065 of NW_026652280.1, forward strand.
AGCCAAACCTTAACCCTCTTTCTCTGCCGATATACCAGCATCCTTATCCCTCAAACTGCTCTATTTTTCCATAGTTGTTAACACCTTCTGCATAATTTACCTATTTATGTTGTTTATTTTCCACTTCCCACACTACAAGGTAAGCTGCATGAGAAGAAGGACATTGTCTGCTTTGACATTGCTGGATCCTTGGCATTCAGTGCCTGGCATATAGTACATGTTCAATAAGTGTCTGTTGAATGGCTAGATGTACTTGAGTGAAGCTGGAAGCTTCCTGCATTCCATTTCTTGCTGGTGCCAGCAGATTGTATGAACTTCCTACAAACCAAGTTCAGTCAGCTGCTCATGGAGAAGTCATCAGTGAGCACAGCCTTGGTAGAGGAGGGTGTGGCCTGAGAAGGCTCTTTGAACGAGAGATGGGTGTGCTGCTACCTTCTAGACATTGTTTGCAACCTAGTAAAGTGTTACTGTAGAATCAGGAAGGTAGACAGTGAATGAGGAAACTGAGGCCCTGGGAAGTTAAGAGACGTGCCCAAGGCCACATAGCTGTTCAGTAGCAGAGTACGGTATATTTTTCCTAAACAGAGCATTGATGTACTTCCTTTTGTCAAAGCATGATAAAAATGAAAATGATTTTTCAAATACACACTTAGTGGGCCTGACATGTGGGTGTACATTTAAACATTTCCCAAATGCATGATATTCTTATCTATCTAGTTTCCAAGAGAGTAAGACATTTCTGTCATTCTGAGTGGTATGACACCATCAGGATGGTTGTGGCAGCTAAAAAAACACACGAAACACATAGCATGGAAAAAGACTTAGTCATAACAAAGCCTGGCTTTCCTTATCAGCATGAACCCAAGAACCCTGAGAGCACCCCCAAATATACATTGATGGTGATGCTGTGAGTCACTGCATGACTCATAGCTCACTGACCACTACAAAACAGAAATATGAGGAGTAATTCACTGCCTAGGCCAAATGGAACTGAAGAACTTTCCTACCCACCCTACGAGTGATACATCAAATTAGGGATAAGGTGCCATCTCTTTCTTCTTCTTGGAGTGGATTAGTTCCCCCTCTTTGTGCTTCTCCCCAGAGACACAAGGACAGATAAGCCTCTGGTGTTGCTGATAATCTCCCAGTGAGCCATTCTATTACTGTACCTGCCTACTTGGGCTCATTCTGTAAAGAAATTCAACCCATAAGAGTGCCTCAGCACACAAAAATGTACTTCATCACTCCTCAGAGCAAGATGGCTTCTTGGATCAACATTTTATTCCTTCCCTCCCTTGACCGAGACACTAAACAGACCCATAATAAACCATCCTCAACTGCACAAGTAAGAAAATTATTCTTAGGGCCAAGACACGTTGTTCTCCAAAACTGTTTCTCTCTTTTATTTGTAAGAATCAAGGAACTAGAAACTACAATTTGGGGGCAGAGAAGATTAATGGAAATGTTCATGTTTCTAAAAAAAAATAAAGAGTTTTATTCTCCAATACCTTTCCAGTGGGGCTGCTGTTTCACTCACATGATCTGGGTGGATGGGTCAGTGTTTAATCTTTGCTTTACCAAGGAGGGTCCTGAGGAGGCTGGAAGACACTGGTTAAGGTCACAAGGCCAGTCCTTCCCAGGAGCTGGGATTGCCTGCTCTGAAGTTCCTCCCTCCCCTGCCTGGGCTGTGTCTGACACCCCCGCAGACCATCTTTCAGGGCTTAACTGCACCAGTCCACATAGTGAGGCTGATACAGGCCGCCTGGTGACAGGAGGCTGTCTGGCGTGTGGATTTCCTGTCATTCGGAAGATGGCACTGTAAAAATATGATCTTACATCCACAAAGCGACCCCTGCTTTTGGAGCAATGAGTGCTCTGTAAAGAAACACCCCAGGGATGGGTGTTCTTCCCTGCCCCTTTTATTCCCTCCACACTGATAGGAAGCTCTTAATAGCATCAAAAAGGCGTCCTCTGGCTGGGGTCTCCAGTGCTGCTCAGGGATCATCTCAGAAGAAATGAAGTATAGTGGGCAGCTGCAGGGGGCCCTGGTTCTGCCTGACACAAGGGCTGCCATGACTTGTTTACACATCTAAGATTACTTGAATAATCTTGCAGATGAGAAGCAATTGGATCAGTGTTTTCCTGGAGAGAAAAGTAGACACTGAACACTTAAAGGAAAACTGCCGCTTTGGTGAGGTGAGCCCTGGAGCAGGTGTCCAGTATCTCTCCCTTCACTGAGATTTCTTTGCCATTCTCATGGCAACTCATTACTCAAATAAGCATCAGCTGAATTCCTACTTTGTGTTGGGTATTGAGCTAGGCTTGGAGATACAGAGATAAACATTTCCTGAAATAGAACAAGAAGAACCAGAGTGCTGAGGCAAGTCTACATCTGTTGAGAGTAGGTTGAACCAGGGAAAGCAAAACAAAGTCCAAGTCCAAAGGGCAGAAGGAAGGCCAAGAGCAGAGTTCATATACTTGTAGGGGTTGGAGCTGAGGTATCTGAGGTTTACCTATCTTGACTCAGATCAGTAAATACACATTTTCATTGAAACATCAACTAGTATCTTCATTATGGTCAGCTTGATCGTACTCACTTCTATCTTTTTAAAACTTTTTACATTTTTTATTTTTTTTTGAATTATGGATTCAGAGGGTACGTGTGTTGGTTTGTTGCATGGATATATTGCATAATGGCAAGGTTTGGGCTCCTAGTATACCCATCACCCAAATAGTGAACACTGTACCCAATAGGTAATTTTTCAACCCTCACCTCCTTCTACCCTCTCCTCTTTTGGAGTCCCCACTGTCTATTATTTCTATCTTTTTGTCCATATGTACTCATTGTTTAGTTCCCACTTATAAGTAAGAACATATGCTATTTTATTTTCTGCTTCTGAATTGTTTCACTTAGAATAATTACTTCCAGCTCTTCATGTTGCTGCAAAAGACATGATTTCATTCTTTTTTATGCTGCATAGTATTCCATGGTGTGTATATATATATATATATATATATATATATATATATATATAAAATATTTTCTTTATCCAATTATCCATTGATGTACACTTAGGTTTGTTTTATGATTTTGCCATTGTGAATAATGCTGCAATAAACAACGAGTGCAGGTGTCTTTTTTATGTAACGATTCCTTTTCCTCTGGATAGATGTGGAATTGCTAGGACAAATGGTAGTTCTATTTTTAATTCTTTGAGGAATCTCCATACTTTTTTCCATAGAGGCTGTACTAACTTGTATTCCCATCAGCAGTGTATTAACACTCCCTCCTCTCCACAGCCTCACCAATATCTCTTATTTTTTGACTTTTTAAAAATGGCCATTCTGACTGATGTGAAGTGATTTCTCATTGTGGTTTTAGTTTGCATTTTCTGATGATTAGTGATGTTAAGCATTTGTTCATATGTTTATTGGCTGCTTGTATGTGTTCTTTAAAGAAATGTCTGTTCATATCCTTTGCCCACTTTGGTTATTGTTTTTTTTTCTTGTTGAGTTGTTTGAGTTCCTTGTAGATTCTGAATACTAGTCTTTTGTTGTATGCATAGTTTGCAAATATTTTCTCCAATTCTGTAGGTTCTCACTTTACTCCGTTGATTGTTTCTTTTGCTGTGCAGAAGCTTTTTAATTTAATTAAATCCTATTTGTCAGCTGGAGGCATCACACTACATGACTCCAAACTATACTACAGGGCTACAGAAATCAAAACAGCATGGTACTGGTACAAAAACAAACACATAGACCAATGGAACAGAATACAGAACCTAGAAATAAGATCTCACATCTACAACTATCTGATCTTTGACAAACCTGACAAAAACAAGCAATGGGGAAAGGATTCCCTATTCAATAAATGGTGTTTGGATAACTGGCTAGTCATATGCAGAAGACTGAAACTGGACCTCTTCCTTATACCATGTACAAAAATCAACTCAAGATGGATTAAACACATAAATATAAAACCCAAAGCTATAAAAATCCTGGAAGAAAACCTAGGCAGTACCATTCAGGACATAGTCCCTGGCAAAGATTTCATGACAAAGACACCAAAAGCAATTGCAACAAAAGCAAAATTGACAAATGGGATCTAATTAAACTAAAGAGATCCTGTACAGCAAAAGAAACTATCAATAGAGTAAACAAACAACCTACAGAATGGGAGAAAATTTTTGCCAACTATACATCTGACAAAGGTCTAATATTCAGCATCTAGCAAGTGTATTAGCCTATTCTCACATTGCTATAAAGACCTACCTGAGACTGGGTAATTTATGAAGAAAAGGAGTTTAATTGACTGACACTTTCACAAGCTGTACAGGGGGCACAGCTGGGGAGGCTTACACAGCTCAGGAAACTTACAATCCTGGTGGAAGGGTGAAGGGGAAGCAAGCACATCTTCACATGGTGGCAGGAGAAAGGGTGAAAGGGGAAGTACTACATATGTTTAAACAATCAGATCTCCTGAGAACTCACTCACTATCATGAGAACAGCAAGGAGGAAATCTGCCCCCATGATCCAATCACCTCCTACCAGGTCCCTCCCCCAATACTGGGGATTACAATTCAACATAAGATTTGCATGAGGACACAGAGCCAAAAACCATATCAAGAAGGAACTTAATTTAAAAGAAAAAACAAACAAACCTATTAAAAAGTGGGCAAAAGACTTGAACAGATACTTTTCAAAAGAAGACATACGTTTGGCCAACAATTATATGAAAAAGAGCTCAACATCACTGATCATTAGAAAAATGCAAATCAAAACCACAATGAGATACCATCTCATACCAGTCAGAATGGCCATTATTAAAAAGTCAAAAAAAATAACAGATGCTGGTGAGGCTGTAGAAATTAGTTCAACCATTGTGAAAGATAATGTGGTGATTCTTCAAAGACCTAAAGACAGAAATACCATTTGGCCCGGCAATTCCATTACTGGGTATACACCCAAAGGAGTTTAAGTCATACTGTTATAAAGACACATGGTGTGTATGTTCATTGCAGCACTATTCACAATAGCAAAGACATGGAATCAGCCTAAATGTTCACCAATAACAGATTGGATAAAGAAAATGTGGTACATATACACCATGGAATACTACATGGCCATAAAAAAGAACAAGATCTTGTCCTTTGCAGCAACATGAATGGAGCTAGAGGTCATTATGCTAAGCTAACTAATGCAGGAACATAAAGCCAAATACTATATGTTCTTACTAATAAGTGGGAGCTAAATGATGAGAAGACATGGACACATAGAGGGGAACAATATGCACTGGGGCCTATTAGAGGGTGGAGGGTGGGAGGAAGGAGGGGATCAAGAAAAATAATTAATGAGTACTAGGCTTAATACTGGGGTGATAAAATAATCTGTACAACAAACCCCCATGACACTAGTTTACCTAGGTAACAAACCTGCACATGTACCCCTGAACTTAAAACAAAAGTTAAAAAAAATTTCATTTGTCTACTTTTGTTCTTGTTGTATTTGCTTTTGAGGTCTTAGTCATTAATTCTTTGCCTAGGCAAATGTCCAGAACAGTTTTCTCCAGGTTTTCTTTTAGGATTTTTATAGTTTCAGGGTTTTTTTTAAAAAATAGTTTTAAGTCTTTAATTAATCTTGAATGAATTATGGTGGGAAATAGGGATCTAGTTGCATTCTTCTGCATATGGCTACCCAATTTTCCTAACACCATTTATTGAACAGGGTGTCCTTTCCCCATTTTTGGGGGGTCAACTTTGTTGAAGATCAGTTGGATGTACACATGTGGCTTTATTTCTGGATTCTCTATTCTGTTCCACTGGTCTATGGGTCTGTTATTGTACCAGTACCATGCTGTTTTGGGTACTGTTGCTTTGTAGTATAGTTCGAAGTCAGGTAATGTGATGCCTCCAACTTTGTTCTTTCTGCTTAGGATCACTTTGGTTGTTCAGGCTCTTTTTTGGTTTCATATAAATTTTAGGTTTTTTTGTAATTCTGCGAAAAATGATGTTGGTGATTTGATAGAAATTGCACTGAATCTGTACATTGCTTTGGGCTGTGTGGTCATTTTAATGATATTGATTCTTGATATCAATATTCTTGATATTGATATTGATATTGATTCTTGATATCAATCCATGAGCTTGGGATATTTTTCTATTTGTTTGTGTTATCCATCATTTCTTTCATCAGTGTTTTGTAGTTCCTGTAGAGATCTTTCACCTCCTTGGTTAGATGTACTCGTAGGTATTTGTGTGTTTGTGTGTGGCTATTGTAAATGGGATTGAGTTCTTAATTTGTTTTTCAGCTTGAACATTATTCATGTATAGAAATGTTACAGATGTTTGCATATTCATTTTGAATCCTGAAACCTTACCAAACTCATTTATCAAGCCTAGGAACCTTTTTGAAGAGTCTTTAGGGTTTTCTGGGTGTAAAATAATGTCATGAGTGAACAGAGATAATTTAACTTCCTCTTTTCCAATTTAGATGCATTTTATTTCTTTCTCTTGCCTGATAGCTCTGGCTAGGATTTCCAGTACTACGTTAACTAGGAGTGGTAAGAGTGGGCATCCTTGTCTATTTCTGGTTCTTAGAAGGAATGCTTTTAACTTTCCCCATTCAGTATGATCTTAGCTGTAGGTTTGCCTTATATGGCTCTTATTATTTTGAACTATATTCTTTTGATGCTAGTTTGATAAAGGTGTTAGTCATGAAAAGATGTTGGATTATCAAATGCTTTTCTGTATCTATTGAAATAATCATTTGGTTTTTGTTTTTAATTCTGTTTTTGTGGTGAATCACATTTATTGATTTCCTTATGTTGAACCATCCTTGCATCCCTGGAATAAAACCCACTTGATCATGTGGGAATAAAATCCACAGCACATCATATTATCTTTTGATATGCTGTTGGATTCAGTTTGCTAGTATTTTGTTGAGGATTTTTGTGTGTGTTCATCAGAAATATTGGCCTGTAATTTTCTTTTTTGTGTGTCCTTGCTTGATTTTGGTGTCAGAGTGATACCAGTTTTATAGAATGAGATGGAAAAGAATCCCTCCTCCTTCATTTTTTGAAATAGTTTCAGTAAGATTGATATTAGTTCACCTTTGTACATCTGGTAAAATTCAGCTGTGAATTTGTCTGGTCTTGGACTTTCTTGGGAGTGTACTTTAAATTACTGATTTAATTTTATGACTTATTATTGGTTTGTTCACAATGTCTATTTATTCCTGGATCAATTTGGGAGTTGCATGTTTCCAGGAATTTATCCATTTCCTCTAGGTTTTCTAGTTTGTGCACAGAGGTGCTCATAGTACTCTCTGATGATCTTTATTATTTCTGTGATTATATTCTAATATCACCTTTATCATTTCTGATTGTGTTTTTTTGGATCATTTCTCTTTTTTTCTTGGTGACTCCTAGCTAGCAATCTATCAATTTAGCTTATCCTTTCGAAGAAAAATATTTTTGTTTCATTGATCTTTTATATCTATTTGGTCTCAGTCTCATTTAGTTCTGCTCTGATCTTCGTTATTTATTTTTTTCTGCTAGCTTTGAGTTTGGTTTGTTCTTGTTTTTCTAGCTCTATGAAGTGGAATATTAGGTTGTTAATTTGTGATCTTTCTATCTTTTTGTAGGCATTTAACACTATAAGCTTTCCTCTGAGCTCTGCTTTTGTTGTATCCCAAATGTTTTGGTATGTTGTGTCCCTATTTTTATCCAGTTCAAAAAATTTCTTGATTTCTCTCTTAATTTTATTTACTCAAAGATTGTTCAGGAGCAAGTTATTTAGTTTCCATGTATTTGCATAATTTTGAGAGTTCCCCTTGGTGTTGATTTTTAATTTTATTTCACTGTGGTCTGAGATGATATTTGATATGATTTTAATTTTTTTGAATGTATTGAGACTTGCTTTATGGCCAAGCACATGGTTTATTTGGAGAATGTTTCACCTGTGAATAAGAAAAATGCATATTCTACAGTTGTTGGGTAGAGTGTCCAGTAAATGTTTATTAGGTCCATTTACTCTAGAGTCCAATTTATACCCAGTTTCTTTTTTTAAAATTTTTACTTTTTAAGCTATCTCCTACTGGAAGGAACATCCAGAGTTTCTTTGTTGATTTTCTGCCTTTATGATCTGTCTCATACTGTCGATGGGGTGTTCAAGTCCCTTACTATTATTGTGTTGCCATCTATCTATTTTCTTAGGTCTAATAGTATTTGTTTTATGAATCTGGGTGCTCCGATATTGGGTGCATATACATTTAGGGTAGCTAAATGGTTTTGCTGAATTGAACCCTTTATCATCATATAATGACCTTCTTTGTTTTTTTCCACTGTTGTTGATTTGAAGTCTATTTTATCTGATATAAGTATCTGATACTTATATCAAAACTCCTGCTTGTTTTTGTTTTCAGTTTGTGTGATCACAAACTGAAAACATCTTTACTTTGAGTCTGTGGGCATCTTTACCTATTAGATGATACTCTTGTAGGTGACTAATTGTTGGGTCTTGTTTTTTAAATCCATTTTGCCAGTCTATATCTTTTAAGTGGAGCATTTAGGCCATTTACTTTCAAGTTAATATTGAAAAGTTTTCCTCCAGTCATAATGTTGATAGCTAGTTGCTTTGTAATCTCAATTGTGTAATTGCTTAATAGGATCTGTGAGCTTTGTACTTAAGTTTACTTTTATGTTGGTACATATTGCCCTTTTGTTTCCATGTTTAGAATGCCTTTGAGCATTTCTTGTAGGACCAGTCTTGTTATGATGAATTCCCTTAATGTTTGCTTGCCTGGAAAGACATTATTTTTCTTTCATTTATGAAGCTTATTTAGGCAGGATAGAACATTCTTGGCTGGCTTTTTTTTTTTCTTAAAGAAGGCTGAAAATAGGCCCCCAATTTCTTCTGTTTATAAGGTTTCTGATGAGAAGTCCACTGTTAGTCTGATGGGGTTTTCTTTATAGGTAGTTTGACACTTCTCTCTAGGTGCTTTTAAATTTTTTTTCTTTCAACTTGACCTTAGATAGTCTGATGACTATGTACCTTGGTGATGTTCTTCTTGTAAAGTATCTCCCAGGTGTTCTCTGCATTTCTTGTGTCTAGATGTCTACATCTCAAGCACGATCATGAAAAAACTGACTGCTGTGTCACCACCACCAAAGGATCACACTAGGTCTTTAGCAATGGATCCTAACCAAAATAAAAATTCTGAAGTGACAGATAAAGAATTCAAAATATGGATTATAAGAAAGCTCAATTCAATCCAAGAGAAAGTTAAAAAAAAACACAAAGAAATCAGATAAATAATTCAGGATATGAAAGAAGAGAGAGAGATCTTTTTTAAAAAAACAACTTCTGGAAATGAAAAATTCACTGAAGGAATTTCAAAATACAGTTGAAAGCTTTAATAATAGACTAGATCAAGCAAAAGAAAGAATTTCAGAGCTTGAAGACCAGTCCTTCAAATTAACCCAGCCAGAAAACAAATAAAGAAAAAATAATTTAAAAAACTGAACAAAGCCTTTGAGAAATATGGCATTGTGTAAAGCAACAAAACCTATGCATTGCAGGCATTCCTGAGAAAAAAGAAAAAGTTAAAAATTTGAAAAAAATATTTGAATTTTCACTTCTAATTAAGAACATTTTATTCCTAGTTAAAATGTGTTATATGTACTTGATACTACTTAATCTAAACTATTGAATGATTTTTCACCTTGAAAGTTCATCACTTATGAAGTGATTTTATGTCAGAGATTTGCTTCAAAGTAACAAAATAGAAGAAACAAATGGCGCATGGATGAGGCAAGACAGGCCAAGAATTGAAAATTGCTTAATTTGGCTGATGGGTACATGAGAATTCATTATTTTATTTTCCTTGCTCAGACAGATATATGCTTAGTAGTGCTATTCACTTAAAAATGGTCCCAAGCATATCTAAGTCAGTGTGAAAGTTCAAAAATTAACAAACCTAGTTCTAAAATGGTCTGGTTGTATGACATTTGACCAGTTCTTAACTGTTCTAGGCCTCTGTGTTTTTTGTAGATGGTTATTAGTTAGTTACAACTGACTGTCTTGAGGACTTCAGGGGAAAAATGTATTATTCTAGAGAAATGTCTTAATCACCATTGAATTTTGAATTTTACTTCATCTTGCTTTATCTGAAGACAAAATAAATTATGTCCTAAGTATGTAAATGCCATCACGCCATCACTGTTTGTTCTTAGAAAGCAATGATACTGGAAAACATGATCCAGAAAGAGACAGGAACAGGAATAAAAATGTGAAATGAAACTTTTTTTTTTTTTTTTTTTTGGAGACTGAGTCTCACTCTGTTGCCTAGGCTGGAGTGCAGTGGCACAATCTCGGCTCACTGCAAGCTCCGCCTCCCAGGTTCACACCATTCTCCTGCCTCAGCCTCCTGAGTAGCTGGTACTACAGGCGAGCACCACCACACCCAGCTAATTTTTTGCATTTTTAGTAGAGATGGGGTTTCACCATGTTAGCCAGGATGGTTTCGATCTCCTGACCTCGTGATCTGCCCACCTCAGCCTCCCAAAGTGCTGGGATTACAGGCATGAGCCACTTTGCCCGGCCTGACATGAAACTTTAAAGAGAATCCCCAAACCATTAATAGCTAGAGAGACATTGAAGAGTGATTTGGTGCAGATTTTAATGCACATAATCTATTTAGAAGTAGCTTTTTAACCAACTAGACTAAATAGTCCAGGAAAGGCATGAAAATAGTTAGCAGTCACTCAGGAAAACTTTCACAGATATCAAGGAGATTTTAGGAGATTTACTACGTGAATGCTGGAGCACTAATTAAGGTGTTGAAAAGAAGATAGTTGAACCTGGAAAATCTTTGTATTCAGTAACCTAAAAGTAGAGCTTAAAGGAGTGAGCTTGACTTCTGACAAAATATAGTGAATTAAGCATATGTTTTTATTTGCTCCTTCCCCAAATCCCATCAAATGGCAATAAAGGAATTTTTTTAAAAAGATTCACAAGAAAGAGAAGATTGGAAAAGAAGACCAGAAAATGAAATGTTGGAAGTGGGAACGCAAATGGGAAAAGGGAATCCTAAGCCAGCAGTGAGGAAAGCAGAAGTTCATCTGATTTATACAGAAAAATTTGTCTAAGGTGAAGGAATGGGCAGTGCTAGATTCTTCTGGAAGTGGGACTGAAAATAGAGATTGAGTAAGGAGGATTGTTTGAAAGTCTAAACTATCCAGATCCCGTATTTCTCCCCACAGTCTGATAAACCACCCAGGGACCAGCCATTTTTTGACTCTAGAAAAAGAATATTGTTTAAAAAAGGGAAACAAAGGGAACTTCAGGTTCAGTTGAGGTTGGAGGTACTGAACAGAAAATGAAGATTTGGATAATGTTTGCGTCCTGGATTCTGAGCCAGCCCTCTTCCTACATTCAGGTCCCAGAATATTGGTCTTCATCCTCCAAAGAAGAGGCTGGAGATTTTTCCCAAGGGAATATGATTGGTTCAACAGGAAATATCTAAAGAGATGCTGAAAATTTGCCATTTAAATGTCTCAACCAGATCCCAATAAAGTAAAGCTCAGAATAGACAAACCTCCCCCACTCTTAGAGGGTGTTAGTGCCCCTATTTTAAATAAATATGAACCTTCAACCCAGAAACATCAGATAACAGGAAAGTATCTATAGAGATCAAAATAAGCAGAAACAGGCAACGTGGAGAACAAATGTGAGCTTTTAAAAAATATGTCCACAAATTATTTGGCATTTCTCACATCAAAGGGGAGAGTCTAATTCCTCTATCCTTGAATATGGGCTAGTCTTAGAAACTTGCTTCTAAAGAATATATTGTAATAATGCTGGGCTGTGTGATCTTTTTAGGCAAGATTAGAAAAAGTGATGTAGCTCTCACATGATGTTTTCTCTCTCTCTTTCTCTCTCTCATTTTTCTCCATTTACCCTTGGAAACCCAGCCATTATGCTATTAAGAAGTCAAGTATCCACATGAAAAGATGGCATAAGGTATACTAATCACAGTTCCAGCTGAGATTTTAGCATTAGCCGGTACCAATGACCAGATATGTGAATGAATGAGAATTCCATCCCCAGTTTTTGAGCCACCTAGCTAATGCCAAGTGGAGCAAAGACAAGCTGTCCTCACAGGGTCTTACCAAAGCTACAGTTCATGAGCAAAATAAATACTATTGTTATATTAAACCAATAATTTTTGAAATGGTTTGTTATGCAGTAATAGAAAACTTGAACACAGATAATTTCCAGGGAGAAGAAATTTTAAAACTTACAGTCAATTCTTCTTCTGGCTGAGATGAGGTAACAGGTACCTGATTTATCATCTTGCCTGAAACAGTTGAAATCTGGACAAAATGTATAGAACAGTGGTTATTAAGATATTGAAAGTCAGGCAACAAAATACCTTGATCCCTGAGAAAAAGGAGATAAGTGAAGTTAGCTCTACAGTTGTCCCAGATTACTACTTAGAGAAAGTTTCCAGGCTGTGTTGTAAAGAGAAGGAATTCAGGCAGAGCCTAGTGGTCTCCTTACATTGGGGAAGCAGAGCTGGAAATCTAAGGAGGCCAAAGAGAGTACAGTTTACAGGGCAAAGTACTAGAGAGAAGAGAACTAGAGGGGTAGGGGGCAGAGGAGAGAGAGAGAGAGAGAAGACGCACAAGCTCTAGAGATCTGAGAAGGTATGTTCCCTCAGCTCAGTGTTCAGCTGAGTACTGATCAATGCATGCCTATGAGGAAATCACTCAAGGCCAGGGGAAAAAACACACAAAAGAATTATAGTGACTAACCCTCAGAGCTCACAAAAGGCACTGGAATAGCGACTGTCCCACCAGCCAGAGCGAAACGTCTCATGATTCACAGGACACAAGATAGAGTATAAAGATGGGTGTTGCTTTGGTAGAAGTGCAAAAGTAGCCCTAGATTAAATGCTTCTCTGGTCTCATCTAGGAAAGCTTAAAAGCACAACTTGAAAGGAGTAAACTGTTTCCAAGTAATTTAACTGCATCGAAGATTGGAGCCCAAAATATTTATAGAAATGCAACAATAGGGCAGGGCGCCGTGACTCATACCTGTAATCTCAGCACTTTGGGAGGCCGAGGCAGGCAGATCACCTGAGGATGGGAGTTTGAGACCAGCCTGACCAACATGGAGAAATCCTGTCCCTACTGAAAATACAAAATTAGCCGGGCGTGGTGGCACATGCCTATAATCCTAGCTACTCGGGAAGCTGACGCAGGAGAATCGCTTGAACCCGGGAGGCGGAGGTTGCGGTAAGCTGAGATCGTGCCATTGCACTCCAGCCTGGGCAACAAGAGCAAAACTCTGTCTCAAAAAAAAAAAAAAAAAAAAAAGTAACAATATATAGCATCCTAGAAGCTAAAATTCACCATGTGTAGCATGCAACAAAAAATTAGCAGGTATGTAAAAAAGCAGGAAAATATGATATATAATAAGAAAATCAACCAAGATTGACAAAGATAATAAAATTAGTAGACTAGGGCATTAAAATAGTTATTACAACTATATTCTGTATGTTCAAGAATCTGAATGAAAGATTAAACAAGTTACAACTATCTGATCTTTGACAAACCTGACAAAAACAAGAAATGGGGAAAGGATTCTCTTTTTAATAAATGTTGCTGGGAAAACTGGCTAGCCATATGTAGAAAGCTGAAACTGGATCCCTTCCTTACACCTTATACAAAAATTAATTCAAGATGGATTAAAGACTTAAATGTTAGACCTAAAACCATTAAAATCCTACAAGAAAACCTAGGCAATACCATTCATGACATAGGCGTGGGCAAGGACTTCATGTCTAAAACACCAAAAGCAATGGCAACAAAAGCCAAAATTGACAAATGGGATCTCATTAAACTAAAGAGCTTCTGCACAGCAAAAGAAACTACCATCAGAGTGAACAGGCAACCTACAGAATGGGAGAAAAGTTTTGCAGTCTACCCATTTGACAAAGGGCTAATATCCAGAATCTACAATGAACTCAAACAAATTTACAAGAAAAAAACAAAGAACCCCATCAAAAAGTGGGCAAAGGACATGAACAGATACTTCTCAAAAGAAGACATTTATGCAGCCAAAAAACACATGAAGAAATGCTCATCATCACTGGCCATCAGAGAAATGCAAATCAAGACAGTGTAGTATTGGTGTGAGGCTGGAAATATAGATCAATGGGATAAAATTGAGAATCCAGAAGTAAACTTTCAGATTTGTGATTAACTGATTTTTCAACAAGGATTTCAAGACCATTTAAAGGGGAAAGAATAGTCTTTCCAACAAATGGTGCTAGAATAACTAGATATCCACATATAAAAGGAAGAAGTTGGACCCACTTCATGCCACAAACAACTCAAAATGGACCAAGGACCTAAATGTATGAGTAAAACTATAAAACTTTTAGAAGAAAACATCGATGTAAATATTCATGACTTTGGATTAAGCAATGATTTCTTAGCTGTGACACCAAATGCAGTGAAAGAAAATGAAAGCTAAGTTGCATTTAATCGAAATAAAAAAGTGTTGCACTGCAAAGGACATCATCAAGAAAGTAAAAAGAACCCACAGAATAAGAGAAAATATCTGCAAATTATGTATCTAATAGGGGATATGTCTCCAGACCATATAAAGAGCTCATATAAAAAGACAACCTAATTAAAAATGTGCAAAGAATTTGAATAACTATTTCTCCAAAGATATACAAATGGCCAGTAAACACATGAAAAGATGATAAATATCATTAGCCATCAGAGAAACAAAAATCAAAAGTGGAATGAGATACCAATTCGTATCCACAAGCGTAGCTATAATAAAAAAGATAAACAACAACAAGCATTGCCAAGAATATGGAAGATTTGGAACCCTCATACATTGCTGGTGGCAATGCAAAATGGTGCAGCTGCTGTGGAAAACTGTTTAATAGTTTCTCAAAAAGTTAAACATAGAGTTAGTGTATAACCCAGCAATTCCACTCCTAGGCATCTACGCAAGAGAAATGAAAACATACCTCCACACAAAAACACACCCCAGTGTTTATAGCAATATTGTTTATAATAGCCAAAAAGTGGAAACAACCCGCATGTCCATCAACTAACAAATGGATAAACAAAATATATATCCATATGATGGAACATTATTCAGCCATAAAAAGGAATAAAGTGCTGATACATGCTACAACATGGACGAAACTTTAAAACATTATGTGAAGCAAAAAAAGTCAGACACAAAAATTCACATATTATACAATACCATTTATATGAAATATCCAGAATAGACAAATCCATAGAGACAGAAAGTATGTTAGTGGCTGCCCAGATAGTTGCTTGAGAGGGAGTGGAGAGTGACTACTAATGCCTATGTGGTTTCTTTTTCTTTTAGGGGTAGCAAAAATGTTCTAAAATTAGAGTGTAGAGATGCTTGCTCAACTTTGTAATATATACTGAAAATCATTGAATTTGTATACTTTAAATGGATGAATTTTATGGTGTGGAAATTATATCACATAAAGATGTCAAAATAAATGAATAAGCAAAAAGTGAAGTGAAATACACTCTAATCATGTCTCCCAAAAGATGATCAAATATTTTGCAAATATTTATTTGAACTTTTTTGCCTTTATCATAATGTATACATGTTTTATGATTGTTATTTTTAAAGGGGCTTATTCTATAGATACTGTCCAAATATTTTGAAAATCTTATTTTTATGCAGGGAGTACTTTTCACATCAATGTACACATATTTCAGTATTTATAAAGGCTGCAAATTAACCTATTGCATTGGTATCTCATAGTTTATTTAAACATTTGTTTTTTGATGAACATTTAGGGAATTTCTAATGATTTCCTTTTCAAACAAAGCTCCAGTGAATGTCTTTATACATTTATCTTTGAGCAGTCGTTTATTTCCATAAGATGTCTTCCTTCAATGAGAATTGTCTTCAAAGTTTTTTTTTTATTTTTTGTTTTTTTGAGATGGAGTCTCACTCTGTCACCCAGGCTGGAGTGCAGTGGCACGATCTCAGCTCACTGCAATCTCCGCCTCCCGGGTTCAAGTGATTCTCCTGCCTCAGCCTCCTGAGTAGCTGGGACTCTAGGTGCACACCACCACGCCTGGCTAATTTTTGTATTTTTAGTAGAGACAGGGTTTCACCATGTTGGCCAGGCTGGTCTCAAACTCCTGACCTCAGGTGATCCACGTGCCTCAGCCTCCCAAAGTGCTGGGATTACAGGCGTCAGCCACCGCACCTGATGCCAAAGTTATTTTTATAAGAAACTAGGAGACGCTTATTAGGTGCTGCTAGTTACCGAACAAGCTGGAAGCTTTCCACATTTCCATTCTATCTCTTAAAGCCCATCTGTTGTCTAAAGTTTTTTTTTTTTTTCATCTTTTAAGTTCCAGAGTACATGTACAGGATGTGCAGGTTTGTTACATAGGTAAACGTGTGCCATGGTGGTTTGCTGCACAGATAAAAAAATACAGAACACTTCGCAAATTTGCATGTCATCCTTGCGCAGGGACCATGTTCATCTTCTCTATATCATTCTAATTTTAGTATATTTGCTGCCGAAGTGAACACTGAAGTTTTTTTCTTAATATATAAATTACCTTTTTGAAAAGGGGAGGTATTTTTTCATATCCGTGAATATTTTCATTCTTGTTGAGTGTATCAATTATTAAATATATTATCTGACTAACTGATTTACATTTTGGGAATAGCTACTAAAAACAAAACAAAACAAAACTTGCTAGTCCAAATAGTTAAAGCCCAAAGCTAAGATACTCGGTAATTTTTGGGGGGGTTAAAGAGTATACATTATTCAGTTGAGGTTCTGATAAACTAGTGTACACATACTGCAAATTCAAGCTGTCCCTAGCCATTACTAGCTTGTGTAACCAAACTTTACATAGAGGATTTTTGTTAGGAACTCTAGCATTGCCACAGTTTGCAGTCAATACTGAATGAGGCTTCTCAACTCTTGCTCTTTTCTTTCTTAGCTAAGTGAGCTATGATATTGGTCAAATAACTGCCTAAAATTAATTTCCAAATGGTAATCATCCTTGATCTTTAAAGGAAAAGATTGATACTGAAACCAACATGTATGTTGGTCCTTACAACTTTAGATATATGTGACTTCATGAAAATAATTCCCATTTTAATTAATTTGCTAAGGGTTATTAATTAATCTGTACTTATGTCTTAAGTTAAAGTGGATATGATAGAAAATAGATGATAGATAACACACAGCATATGTTATTTCTATTATATAATTAATGCGCAAATATATGCCTATATAATACATATGCAGACAGAAGTTTTGATGGCATTCTTAGCGCATCATAATACTATTGCCCATATAATTAGTAGTTCCCCCATTTTTGACTTAAACTAAAATTGCATTTTGAATTGTGATTCAGACTTCTTTCTGCTTACCAAGAAAGAAAAAATAGACATCCATATTCACCAGAATAGAGAAATTTGTATCAAAGTGTGAGGAAGTAAACTGACTATGTTTGTTTAAAGAGAGAGCAAAGGGTGGTAGATCATTTTAGTTGGGCTGATATAAAAGATGCCTTCCAAGGACACAATTAACAAATACCAAGATGCTTAATTTTAAACTACAGCACCTACCTGTAGTTTGTATATTTTTGTACTACTTTATTGACTAAATCCATTAAATATTTTCCTTTAAATTACTTGTATTCATTTTTAGAGTTATTCCAATTCTGAGTATTTTAGTTCTATTATAAAGTGTAAAATCTCTAAGCAGAAAATTTATGACTGTTTTTCTGATAAATGTCTAATGATGATCCAGGAAACTTTGATTTAGTAAATAAATAATAAACTTTTATTCTATTGTATATAATTCTTTCATAGAATTCTTGCAGAAAGGGAATGATTCTCAGGAAAGAGATTTGAGTTGTTCCCTGGGAAGGTAATGCATTTCACCTACTCTTCAGTTAAGTTATGGATTGATTGCATTCAGCAAGAGCAAATAGTGACACATTTTCTGTCTTCTTATTCTGTCACTGGGCTAGGTTGTCTCAAGTAGAAAAATTATCCTCACTTTAAAAATAATTATGTAGAAGCTTGACTTTGGCATAGGTTAAAATTTTCCCAGATCTCAGCTATGACAGTTAGCATTCCTCCAGTTTGAAAGTTAACAAAAGTCTTGGCATTTCTCTTTAAGGAAAAATGTAGGCTCTTTCTCCCTATTCAGTTTTCAAAGTACAGTTAGTTGACCCCTGAACAACTTCAGATTTTGGTGCTGATCCCCCACGCAGTTGAAAATCCATGAATAACTTTTGACTCCTTCAGAAATTAACTACTGATAGCCTACTGTTAACCAGAAGCCTTGCTAATAACATAAACAGTCGATTAACATATATTTTGTGCAGGTATCATATACTGTATTCTTACAATAAAGTAAGTTACAGAATAGAAAATGTTATTTAGAAAATCATAAGGACCGGGCATGGTGGCTCACGCCTGTAATCCCAGCACTTTGGGAGGCCGAGGTGGGCGAATCACGAGGTCAAGAGATCTGGACCATTCTGGCCAATATGGTGAAACCCTTTCTCTACTGAAAGTACAAAAATTAACTGGACGTCGTGGTGCTCGCCTGTAGTCCCAGCTACTTGGGAGGCTGAGGCAGGAGTATTGCTTGAACCTGGGAGGCGGAGATTGCAGTGAGCCAAGATTGCGCCACTGCACTCCAGCCTGGCCACAGAGTGAGACTCCGTCTCAAAAAAAAAAAAAAAAAAAAAAGAAAAAGAAAAGAAAATCATAAGAAAGACAAAATACAGTTACAGTACTGTACTGTAGTAATCACAATAGTAAGTTTACATCATCTGTTTATAAGATGAATTGCCTGTCTGAGATGGTGGGCAAGTGCAGCGGCAGACCTCATTCTACAGTAATATATCAAGCAGTTCAACGTTTTCTTGTAATGTTATGACTTTTCTCTGTTCTTGGGAGCACTTCCAGCATGCCTAGTAGCACTACATATGGATCCCATGGTATTATTCAAGGTTTACAATATTGCACTAAACACAATGAAAGATACCTAGAACTTTGAGAGATCACTTTTTACTGTGAACGCAATGTACTGGAGAGATGAACAGTTCACGCAAAGATGATTAGTGTCACACAGGGTTTTAAGTGCATACTTGCAACACTTGAGCTCATCTCAACAGCAACAGGAGGTGGCTATGAAATTATTACAGTAGTACAGTATGTAGCATGGTTAGCTTTATGCAGTTATGATTTAATACTACATCTTTATATTTGTTTATGTGAATGGTGCCACATATAGTGTTTGTGTACCTAAGTTTTGGTAAGTTTTAACATTTTATAATAAATTCGTGTACATTTTATGGTAGTAAGTGATAAACTAGTATCTACACATATTTTGTGCATTTGTGACATACCTTTTTTCTTAATCTTTTTGATATTTCTAAGCTATGCTTTTTGTCTGTGAGTTTTTTGAAATTGTCACAAATCTGCAAAAATTTTTCCAGTATATTTATTTTAAAAAATCTGCTTATAAGTGGATGCACACAGTTCAAACCCATGTTATTCAAGGGCCACCTGTAGTCTGATTTCATAGAATCATGGATTTTCAAGTTGGATGGAACTTTAGACATAATCTGGTTTAAAGCTATCATCATACATATGAAGACAGTGAATTTGAGGGAGATGATGTAATGCGTTCTGGGTCAAATGAATTAGTGGCTGAAATAGGACAGGAATCCAGAGTGGTTTTTTAAATTTTTTTTTTATTTCAAGTCCTTTTGATCTTTTCTTTTCTGAAGGATATGTGTGAACTAGATGACTTCAAGGTTCTTTTCAGCATTGGGATTTTGTGGAGCAGATTACAGTTGAGGAATTTTTATAAACTTGGCCTTGTTTCAGTTGTGGTAAATTTCTGAAAGAATGCAGTTGTTTCCTTTGAATTCTATAAAATTCCAGAGAAATTATTCTACAGTTAGCAATTTGTTATTGTCAATGAGCTGGACCATGCCATTGTAAGGAAAATGCTAGTTCCAGGCTGTAAACGCCACTGGATGGATCCACTGGGTCCTGGACTTTGTGAAAAGATCTCAGGGAACTAATTATTGTGGGTGAGTTTCTCTTTGGAGCAACTAGTTTACTCACAAAAAACAAAGGTTATTACTGTTATCTGAGAAACAGAAAACAATATCAGCCTTCTAGGTCCTGCCTATTTTATAGGGCATAAATATATAATTAAATATCTGAGTTCAGGTTCAGATAAATAGCATGGTTCATTAGAGGAGATCAGACTTGTTGAGAGTGGTATGGCCATAAACTGTGGCTTGGGTCATTAGGGCAACAACACCATCAGTTACATTGCATCATGACTTGCATTAATGGTGGTCACCTAATTAGCTAATACCATTTTTAGCTGCACTGACATGATGGCTCTGGATTATATTGGTAGGACACTGACTTGCATGTTCTAATTCCTATACCTGCTGATTGGATCCATTCTTGATTTGAACATAGATGTTGATATTTAGAAGATAAATTTAGCCTATTGGCTAAATACTGATTGGAATTGCGGATTAGAGGATTGGTGATTGGGAAATGCTTTGAGCCCCTGGGAAATAAAAGTTTCTGCTTGGACAGGGTATACACTTTTATTATTGATTTTTATCAGATGGGGGATTCTGAGAAGTAAGAGAATTGCCTTGCTCAGAAAGTAGTGAGTGAGCAAGGCAGTGAGCAAGGTGAGCAAGGCTGAACCTCTCAGTGGCTGCACATTTATTCCACTCTTGTAACTCCTGAAAGAAACAACTCAGGAAAACCTAGAACACCAAAAATGTTCAGCATGGTACTTGGGAGTTATTTGACATTCTGGCATCTTCTTTTCTGACTCTCACATGCTATTTTAAAGTGCTTGCTCACGAAGAAACCACAGAGGAAGAAGAGGTGGACACAGGCACAAATCCTAGAAAGCTATTACCTTTTGAATAATAAATCAATCCACCTGGGTCACCATGAACCTCCAGCATTTTACACTGGGTATAAAGTGATGTACTTTCTTTCCAGTTGCTTTGGTCCTTTATAAGACCAGTTTCTTAGTATCTCTTTCCTTGATGTGAGGCTGCCCCTAACTAGTATTCCCCCTTGCCTAAGGAGCTGCAGCTGTTTTGATATTCCCCAGAACCATCTTCTCCCTGTCTCCTCCACTTCTTGCTGGGGAAAGGAAAAGCAACTTCCTTCCTTGGGGAACCCTCATATTTATTTATATTTCAATTTTGAAACTGAATTCAGTAAGTTTTGTCATATTGTCACTAACTGTAATAAAGACAGAAGGACCCCTCTCCATATAGTCTTGAAGAGGAGGGGAGTGTGGCCAGAGGAAATTAATCGATTGACATGGACTAGAAGCACAAAAGCCATCTCAACACAACTCTTTGTTGTTAATACCTTTCTTCACTCCTTTTGTTGGTCAGGTGTTTTTTTCATGCACTACAGCCTGAGGTTTCTGAACTTAGTGATTGTCTCCCTAACCAAAGGGCCTAAGGAATGACCGTTTGGTATTCCTTGGGCCCTTTGGTGAGGGCATCTGGCCTAATTATGATAAACTGATGAGTTGGCATCTTCCATAGTGTGGAACAAGGACTGTTGGCTGAGAAAAGAGTGAATCTGAAGCGAGGGCAGAGTTGGCTCATGGAACATTTTATCTGTTCTCTGAGTTTCTTGTCCCAGTACGTCAACAAATTTGTTTTTGCTTAAAGACTTTCCCACACGAATGTCTGCCAAGTTCAGATGACTGCTTTTTTAGATTGATCTTGGTTTTCTTGGAACAAGAGCTGAAATTATATAATAAGCTCAGTTGGTCTCAGTGAGAAAAAGTTGGGAGATTCTATTTTCACATACATTAGACAGGTCTGGGCATAGAAGAAAGAAAGGCCTGAAAATGAGGTGGGTGAGGGTGGGAGGTGGGAGGAAAGAACTAGTTAAAGGAGATTTCACTTGTGTCTACTTTTCCCACTTGTTCTGGGCTCTCTGGGTCACTCAGAAGTGAGGCACTGGGGCTGCAATTCTCCATGTTGAGATAGACTCTGACCACACTCAGCTGACTTACCCTAGGCCAGTGTGTTAGAAAAGGGTCTTTAGGTTCCTGATTTCTACATTGGTAGCACCATTGCCAATATCCAGAGCAGCTCCAGAGTGTACATTCATAGACTAGAAGATGCTTTCCTCTGAAACATAAAAAACATGCCATTGTGATGATCTCCCTGCTGGAAACTACAGTCATCCCTTGGTATCGATGGAGGATTGTTTCCAGGGCCCCGTGGATACAAAAATCCCTGAATGCTCAAGCCCCCTATATAAAATGGCATAGTATTTGCATATAACCTGTGCACATCCTCCCATATACTTTTTTTTTTTTTTGAGACAGAATCTCACTCTGTTGCCCAGGCTGGAGCACAGTGGCACAATCTCAGTTCACTTCAACCTCCGCCTCTTCAGCTCAAGCGATTCTCATGCCTCAGCTACCCAAGTAGCTGGGACTACAGGCATGCACAACCACGCCCAGCTAATTTTTGTATTTTTATAGAGACGGGATTTCTCTGTGTTGCCCAGGCTGGTCTTGAACTCCTGGCCTCAAGTGATTTGCCCACCTCAGCCTCCCAAAGTGCTGTGATTACAGGCATGAGCCACCATGCCCAACCCTTCCAGTATACTTTAAATCATCTCTAGATTACTTATAATGTCTAACACCATGTAAATGCTATGTAAATAGTTGTTATACTATATTGTTTTTCTATTTGTATTTTTTTTTTCCAAATATTTTTGATCTGCAGATGTGGAACCTGGGGAAACAGAGGGCCAGCTGTACCTACAGCAAAGAGGATACAGCAACACAAACCTCTACCCCTAAGAAGGAAGGTGTCGCTTGATCACTGTGAGATGCTATGTGTTCCTTGAGATTGGTTTGTGGCCACAAGGCAATAGGATGAGAGGAACCTGGAGGTTTATTAGAGACAGGAGTGTAGGGGACCACAGTGACCATTGTGAGTATTAACTGCAGCACGGCTTTCAGGGAGGAAATGGATGTCCTCCTGCCCACATTCAGAGAGCGGCATTGCCTTAGGAGCTTGCTAACTCCTGCCAATGCCAGCCAAAAGTCTGGTAGCACTGTTGCTGCTGGAGAGGGACTCAGTAAACACTCTCCTTTTCTGAGTAATTTTATGACAAAGACAAACAATAGGTCAGATGGAAACCAAGATGTCAGTTGTTAGAAGCTTGGGTGTGCAGTGAAAATGGGCATCTTTACTTATACAAAATACTTGGACTGAGACTGACCCACCTGGCCTTGGGCAGTGCTGCACTTCTGCAGACTGCTGTCTGTGGGGCCTGCCCTGGAAAACTTCTAGCACAGAGGAACATGTTCACCCTGCAGATGGCTGGTTCCCAAGAGGAAGAGGATGATAAGAAGATGCTGAGGTGTGTGTGTCCAATTCCTCTCCCAGATTCATCAAATCAGGTAACTCACTCTATTTCTGTGATGAAAAGTAAGGGGTAGGCTGAGAAGCCAGAAGTGCTTAGGGGAAAATTCTTCCTTGTAGAAACCAGAGGAATGGGAAAATACCTTTCTTTCTTTCTTTCTTTCTTTCTTTCTTTCTTTCTTTCTTTCTTTCTTTCTTTCTTTCTTTCTTTCTTTCTTT
The DNA here is from genome assembly GCF_009828535.3 of Hylobates moloch. Lineage (NCBI taxonomy): Eukaryota > Metazoa > Chordata > Mammalia > Primates > Hylobatidae > Hylobates > Hylobates moloch. The sequence goes on from NW_026652280.1 coordinate 57,022,812, forward strand.
CTTTCTTTCTTTCTTTCTTTCTTTCTTTCTTTCTTTCTTTCTTTCTTTTTTTTCTTTCTTTTCTTTCTTTCTTTCTTCTTTCTTTTTTTGAGGTGGAGTCTTGCTCTGTCGCCCGGGCTGGAGTGCAGTGGTGCAATCTCAGCTCACTGCAAACTCCGCCTCCCAGGTTTACGCCATTCTCCTGCTTCAGGCTCCCGAGTAGCTGGGAGTACAGGCGCCCACCACCATGCCTGGCTGATTTTTTTTTTGGGGTTTCACTGTGTTAGCTGGGATGGTCTCGATCTCCTGACCTTGTGATCCGCCCACCTTGGCCTCCCAAAGTGTTGGGATTACAGGCATGAGCCACCATGCCCAGCCGTTTCTTTCTTATAATAAGTTTTCTTGGCATAGATAGCAGAATTTTCATGAGTGACCCCATCAGCAGTAAGAATATCGTGGCTTTTGCAGGCAGCTTCAGGGGACTATAGCATAACAACGGAGAAGATAAATGTTTAAAGGATGCTTGCGTTCCTCATCATTGTCAGTGTTTTCTAGCCTAAATGCCAGGAGTGGTTCTGATTACATTAGCCCATGAAAATGATGCATGGGTGGGTTTGGGAGAAAGATAATAAAGTTATGAAGAACAAGATAAATTCATATATAATCATGTATCATCAAAGAATGGTAGCAGGTTAGTTTGAGACATTTTTGGCAATACTCACAGTTCATAGTCTATAATCTAATGGAAAAGACAAAAGCCAACCAATGCAAGAGAAATAGACATTTGTACATACATAATTTTGTAGTAGTGAGAGTTAAGTCAGTGATTTTGTTAGTGAGTGGGGTTTAAGGGAAAGTTTATAAGGAAAGTGAACCTTGATTTGTGATGATGAGGAGATGGGGAATGTGAGAACAGGAGCCTTGAGGTTCTGGTCATATGGTGAAAACCCATAGACACGAGCTAAAGAGTCTCTCTGATGTCATCCAAGGTTGAACATGAAATATTATGATGTTGTTGCTGCTGCTGCTGCTGTTGATGGAAGGAAGATAAATGTTGTGACAGACGCCCACAACGTTTTTGGCAAGAAATAAGATTCCATTTGGCATGATGCATTTCAAGGGAATGACCTTTAGCATCATGCAGATGTGGCATGTTTTTGGCTCATTCCTAAACTATGGGGTTTGCGATCTATACAAATGTGGAAGGCATCAGGTTGAAATGCAGTACAATATCTCTTGGCCAATGTAATCGACAAAGTGAAAATTGCAACAATTCCCCACACACATGTTGAAAAGCAGAAACACCACCCCAAAATACAAGAAAGGGTTTTCTCCAAAAAAAAAAAAAAAAAGTGAGGAAGTCATCTAAACATAGGATAAAGGCTCTTTATACTGCTACTGCTCTTTTTAGCCTGATAGCAAATGCATCATTTCTTTGATGTGGTAAGAGAAGTACTTGTGTCCTTATTCACTAAAGTCAATCTTCTTTGAGATTGATCCCAAAGGGTCAATGAGATGCCCCCCAACCAACCCTCTTCACAGGTTCTCCTGTTGTCTTTTTAATTCCTGCTGTTCTTACCCCAGTAAAGACCTTAGGACATGTGCTTGGTTTCTTGCTTTTAGCTTCTGTTCTTTTCAATTTATCCAACTTGAACCTCCTGATCAGTATTCCTACAATACTTTCCTTCCTTCCTTCCCTCCCTCCCTCCCTCCCTCCCTTCCTTCCTTTCCTCCTTCCCCTCTCTCTCTCTTTTTCCTTCATCTCTCTCTCTCCTTCTTTCTTTCTTTTTTTTTTTGAGATAGGGTCTGGCTCTGTTGCCAAGGCTGGAATGCACTGGCACCATCATGGCTCTCTGCAACCTCTGCCTTCTGGGCTCAAGTGATCCTCCCACCTCAGCCTCTTGAGTAGCTGGGACCACAAGTACATGCCACCACGCCCATCTTATTTTTGTATATTTTGCAGAAATGAGGTCTTACTATGTTGCCTAGGCTGGTCTTGAGCTTCCAGGCTCAAGCAATCCTCCTGCCTTGGTCTCCCAAAGTGCTGGGATTGCAGGTGTGAGTGAGCCATCTACCCAGTCATTTGTTTGTATCAATTGCCGATCTAAATTTTAAAATTGCTCTCCATTCTCTACAAGATGAAATCAAATTCATTTACCCAATATTCACTATGACATATAACACAGAACTATTTTTTAACTGCAGTTCTCCCATTTCATCACACAAATTCTTCAGTAAGCCACACTGACTCATTGTTTCCCCAAACAGCTTTGAACTTTCCACCCACTAGGTCTCTGCTCATCCTAGTTTCCCTTATCCTTTTCCTCCCACCACCTAAGTCCTTTCCGTAAGTACAAGTTCAGTTAAAATCCACATTCTGCACGAAATTTTGCCCAAACACAGTAGTCAGGATTTTTAAAAATTGTACCACTCGTGTCATTCACCATATTTCAAGTGTATTGATGATTTTTTGGGTCTTGTTCATACATCTTACCTCTTCAAAAACGTTCTTGAGTGCAGAGACCTTTTCGTGTCCTTCCTATGTCTAGCAAAATTCTTTTACATTATAGATTCCAATGATGAAGGAAGCATTTCAGAAGTGGGGAGAGGAGTAGGAATGTGCTGCAGAGGTAAGCATGTGGGTTCCTGAGGCAGTAAGCACTTTTATTTATTTATTTACATATTTATTTATTTTTGAGACGGAGTCTCACTCTGTCACCCAGGCTGGAGTACAGTGGCGCGATCTCAGCTAGCTGCAACCCTTGCCTCCTGGGTTCCAGCGATTCACCTGCCTCAGCCTTCTGAGTAGCTGGGATTACAGGCACACACCACCATGCCCAGGTAATTTTTGTATTTTTAGTAGAGACGGGGTTTCACCATATTGGCCAGGCTGGTCTTGAACTCCTGACCTCAAGTGATCTTCCCGCTTTGGCCTCCTAAAGTGCTGGGATTACAGGCTTGAGCTACCTTGCCTGGCCCAGGAAGCATTTTTAAACTAAATAATAATGAAAACATAGCATCAACTATTGAGGGATGCAGCTAAAGTTCACTTAGAGGGAACTTACTGCCTAAAATAAATACATTAGAAAACAAAAAAGGCTGAAAACCAGTGGCCTTCTATTTCTTGAAGTTAGTAAAATAATCATAAATTAAAACCAAAAAAATAGAAAAAATGAAATTATAAATAAAAGAAAATAAATCAGTGAAAGAGAAAACAAAATAAGGAGCTTCTAAAAAGTTAACATTTCTTTATTTGAAAAGACTAATAAAATTGATAAAGCCATGGCAGGAATGAATGGGAAAAAGAAGGCAAAATAGTTGGCGTCAGAACATGAAAAAAGATGACATCACTATAGATCCTATAGCCAATACAAAAAAATAAGGTATTACAGAAATCTCGTGCCAGCAAATTTGAAAATTAAATAAAATGGATAGGTGAATAGGTTCCTAGACAAAGTAAACATAGTCATGAGAAAAAATTAGAAAAATCTTATCCTTTATAATTATTAGTTAAATAGAACTCATAATTTAAAATTATCCCACAAAGAAAACTCTAATCCAGATAGTTTTGCTGATGAATTCTACCAAATATAAAGGCAGAAATCCTATTGATCCTATGTAAACTTCTCTAGAGAATATAAAAAGAGCAAAGATTCCAATTATTTCATGAGCCAGTATGACTTTATTTTCCCTTTCTTTTAAAATCTTGAAATAATTTCAAACTCACAGAAAAGTTGCAAAACTGATGTAGAAATTTACACATACTCTTTATCTTTTCCTAAAGTTGACAACTTGCATAGCCATAGTACAATTTTTTAAAACAAGTAGATTAACATTAGACAATACTGTTAACTAAGCCACAGCCATTATTAGAATTTTGCCAGTTTGATCTCTAATGTTCTTTTCATTTCTGGGATCCAATCCAGGATTCTCACATTGCATTTAGTTTTTGCATCTCCTTAGTCTCATCCAATCTGTGGCAGTTCTTCAGTTTTTGCTTGTCATTTATAAACTTGACACTTTTGATGATTGGTGGTCAGGTGTTTTGTAGGATGTCTTTCAATTTGATTTGTCTGATGTTTTCTCATGATTCCATGGGGTTATGCATTTTTGGTGAGAATGTATTACAGATGTGATACTGCATCATATCAGGAGGTGCCTGATGTTGATACAACTTATTACTGATGATGGTAACCTTGATCACTTAGTTACGGTGGTGTCTGCCAGGTTTCCCCACCATAAAAATTTCCTATTTTTCCCTTTGTCGTTGGTAGATATCTTAGGGGAGATATTTTGAGACTATGAAAATACCTTGATTCTCCTCTAACTTTGTTCATTGGTCAAATGATGTTTAAGATGTCTACACAGAAAATTATAAACCATAATTGAGAACATTTAAAGAATGATTCAAAGGACTCACAATTTTAAAGATGTCAGTTATTTCTCTCAATTGGTCTATAGATTCAATCTCAGTTATAATTCCTTACAGATTTTTTTTGGTATAAATTGATACGCTGATTTTCATATTTAGATGGAAAAACAAAGGCCAAGAATATCTAAGTTGCTCTTGAAGAAGATGAATGAGGTAGTAGAACTTGTTTTACTGGCTACAAAGACACATTCTAAAGCTAGAATAATTTACACAGTGTGGTAATAATGCCATGAGAGATAAATAAATGGAGCAGAGTAGAAGGCACAGACTGATTTATTCATAGAGACAGATTTATTCATTTATGACTTAATTTTTGACAAAGATCAACTTTTCAGTGAGTGGTGGTAGATCAATTTTATGACCATTTGGAATAAATGAAACTGAACCCCTGCCTCATATTGGACATGAAAATTAATTCCAGGTAACTTACAAATCTGTGTGTGAAAGGCAAAACAATAAAGCTTCCAAAAGATAATATAGGACAATTTCTTCATGACTTAGGGGGTAGAGAAAGATTTATTAAACAGAATTGAAAAAGCACTAACTGTAGAGGAAAGGACTGATAAATTGGATCACTTTAATATGAAGAACTCCTATTCATTTACAGACTCTCCTAAAAAGAGTGTAAAAGCAAGCTACAGTGTAGGATAAAATATTTGCAATGCATGTACTACTGGTGGGAGTGGAAAATGGCATAAAGACTTTAGGAAGTGGCTCAGTATTTTCTATTAAACATATGAATACCCCATGGCCCAGCAATGCCATTCTTAGTTACATACTTAACAGAAATGTTTGCTATATGCACTAATAAATAGGTATACAAATATTCTGAATAGTAGTATTCACAATAAACGTACCCTAGAAACACCCCAATTAACAATCAACACTAAAACTGGTAAATTAATTGTACTACATTGATACAATATGTGAAATGGCAGAGAAAAAAAACAAACTATAGCTACATGCAACAATACAAATCTCATAGACTTACTATTGCATGACCTCAAGACCGGGAGCCCATGAGGGCAACCTGTTACTTGTATTTTTCTCTCACTGTCTCTGACCTTGATGGTGCTGGTGATCTGCAGAAGGTGCTACACCCTTTGCCATGGAGCTGCACAGACACGTGGGCTAGCGCTGGGAGCAGCTGAAGGAGGAGGTCTGGTGGGAACTGAAGGAGCTGAGGCCAGGCTATTGTCCCAGGCCAACCTAGGGAGCCAGCAGTGTCAATGTGCATGGGCTGGAGCTGTACCTGGTGTCTTGCGGTGACTTTCATAGCTGAATGGCTACTGTTTTATTCCTGCCTTCCAAATCCTGAGCAAATTTCTCTTGTGACCAACCTTAACTGGAATCATAGCGGAATTCTGGGAAAAGTAGTTCTTGATTAGCTAATTTGACTCAGTTCAAGTCATCATAAGAGTGATTTTTTCAGGGAAGAGGGCAAGAGAGAGACTGAGAGAAGACTTTAAGGGGCATCTGGCCTGAGTGGTGGTTATGTGGAGGGCACTTTGTGAAAATTCATTTGGTGGAACATTTAGGTTTTGTACATTTTTAATTACTCATATATTACGCCCCACCCCAGCAACACTCAGAAAAGGTTAGGGGGGAAAAAAAAAGAGCATAGGTTTTGAAGTCAAAGGCATAGCTCCAATGACTGATCCTGCTAATTTCTAGCTGTAAGATTGAAAAAATTATGTAATTTTATTCTTAGTAATGTGGGGATAATAATGCTTTCTACCTCATAGGTTTTTTGAGCATTAAATGAAATGATTATATTAGCACTGTCTGGCATATAAAAAGCATACAAAAAAGTTTCATTATTGTTCTAAACATATTGCTAGATTATGTGGCAACATATTTTACAATATATTTATGTTTTACATATATATAGGTATAATGATATATGACAACAAGAATAGCTAACTTTTTGACCACTTACTGTGTTTCAGGCACTATTATAAGCAAATTTTCATTTATTCACTCACTGAAACTCCATAATAATCCTTTGAGATGGATTCTATCGTTACTTCCATCAAAGAGATGAGTAAATTGAGTCTAAAGAGGTTATGTAACTGTCCCAAGGTCACACAGCTCTTAAATAGTGGGGCCAAGGATTCAAACCCAGGGCACATATGTGTAGGGAGGGATATCTGAGCCAGGTGGATATTGTGCATTAGAACTGTTTTGGTTGGAACTCAGAGAAACCCAACTCCATCTACTAGCTTAGGCCAAGTGGGTCATTTAGAGGAGAATTATTGGAATATTTCACATAATTATGGGAAAGACAAGGACGTAGTGAGACCCAGGGTCCACTGGAACCAAGATGTCAAAGCCCCTAGGCCTCCCTTTCATGTGTCTTTTTTTCTGCTTGTCTCTGTATTGTTGCTTTAAATACTGCCTACTGCAAATAAGCTTTCTCTGTGTAGCAGAAACCATAGCAGGCAGGCAGCTTCTCCTGGGTCTTGTATCCTGTGTTTCCAACTCCCACAGAAATGCTGCCTCTCTTCCTTTACTTCTAGACAAATATATGGGGAAAGGGCTGATTAGTCCAGTTGGGTTGTTCATCAATGTATGTCTATGGCAAGAGGAGTAGATTCTTATAAATAGATTCTTTAATCTTATAAAGAATCTTATAAAATCTGCTCCTCTTGCCATAGAGGAGCAGAATCTATTAAGTCTTATAAACACATTGTCTGTGTATGGGATTATTCCCAGAGAAGGAGGAAGCCATCATGAGTTATAGGGCCACAAAGATTGGTGTCCACTGTGCCTGATATGGAAAAGAAAGCCAAGTAACAAAATGTGTGGGTTGCCCTGGTATAAAGCCTGTATCTCCGGGAAAAGTGTCATTCTTCATCCATGTTCCAGGACTTTCATTTTAATGATTATATTTCCTGGTAGACAAAGATATGAGGATCAGCCAGATCAAGAATGAAAGACAGTCGGTAGCTGTATTACTTTGCTGAATCATTATTCTAATGCAGGATATCTAATAAGCAAAGGAAAATAACAGATACTAAGGAGTCAACAATCATTCTGGAAAATAGGTTTTGAAAACAGATGTGCCCATAAACTGCAGAAACTCTTCCTTTCCAGTTATTCATAATGTATAGCATCTTTGAAAATTAAGGCAGGTAGGATAACAACCTATAACCGTTCTCAGACACTTTGCCAAGTGATTTTGCAAAACTATTTAGAGAACATGTAGAAACTAATCTTTAGATTGAAGGCTTTTTTGTGTGTGTGGCTAAAATATCAGTTTCCTGAGACTTTAAGGTCCAATGGGAAAAGAATGCAGTTTGGGTTGCGGGTCAAGTTTGGGGTGTCTGATGAATGAAGAGAGAATGAGGTCACAGTGAAGCATACTTAATTCAGGAAAAAATGTGCCTCGTTTCCCAGAATATTTGCTAGGGAAAGGTGGAAGGAAATGGGGGAACTCCCCATACAAAATCCTGCTGGCTTATGCTTGATATCCTATTACCATGCCTAAAAGATGATTTATAACATTGACATTTAATATCAGAAATTTACTTGTAATCAACCTTTGATGATTCAAGGCAAAAAGAGGAAAACCTATAATTTAAAAATTATTCCTACTTGGCCTTGGCATCTGGTCTGTAATTTGACACAAATGTTAGCTTGCCCTGTGTGCTATTCTGCATTTTGGTAAAGTTAAAATTTATCTAGGTGATCCATTTATATCAGTATGAAGAAGCTACTTTATTCTTTGGATAGCTGAAGAGTATTCCAGGGTATCTGAATATGTGGATTATTATAATTAACCAAGAACCTATTGGGCGTTTTGTTTTATGTTCAATCTTTTGCTATAACAAACAATACTGACACATTCTATTTGCCATGTACACATTCTATTTTGCCCATTATATATTTAGCACATAAATTCATAGAAATAGAGTTGCTTTATCAAAGTGTATGTGCATTTTTAGTTTTAGTAAATTGCTCCTCTCAGAGATTTTATCAATTGACATCTACTCCAGTATTGTGTATGCATACCATGATTGACATAATGTGTTATCAAATTTATCATTGTCCATCTGCTAGGTTACAAAAAAAGGTATCTCAGGGTGGATTTTCATCTCTTTGCTTATGAGCGAGGTTGAACATATTTTTATGTGTTTAAGAGCAATTTGAATTTCTGTTCTTTGACCTGTTTATATGCAACTTCTGTCCAATTTTCTGTTGGGTTCTTTTTTATTGATTCATAGGAGTTCTTTATATATTAAGGATATTAACCTTATGCAATGAAATGAGTTGAAGTTAAAAAATATACAGTTCATGGTTTATGTTTTTATTTTGTTTATGGTATTCTATTACCATGCATATTTTAAAATTTTTATGTAGTTGAATTTATCAATATCTTCTTTTATGGTTTCCTCACTCAAAGGTTATAAAATATTCCTCCACGGTTTACACTAATTTTGTTATGGTTTAATTTCTTTACATTTAAATCTTTGATCCATCTGGAATTAATTTTGTTTTAGTGCTGTACGGTGGTATCTAATTTACTTAATTTCCAGTTCTAATCCAGTTATTTCAATAAGTGTTGAATAAGCAATTTCCCACTGATATAAAATGGCATTTATAATAGATTAACACCCTATGTTTGCTGTGGTCTATTGCTAGACTTTCTTTAATATTTCTATGATATTTTCTATTATATTTCATTGTTCTGTCTATACATGAATCAGAATCATGATGAAGTAGGCAGAATAATGTCCTTCCCCTCATCCCTCCACCCCCAAGATGTCCACATCCTAATCCCTGGTACCTATAAATGTGTTTCTTTACATAGCAAATTGATTTTGCAGATGTGATTAAACTTGAAACCTTGAGGTGGAGGGATTTTCTTAGATTATCTGGGTGGGCAAAATCTAGTCATGTGGGCATAAAATCAGAGACACATTTCCATCTGTGTTTAGAGTAAGAGGGAAACATGACTACAGAAAAAATTTAGAGAAATGAAACATTGCTTGCTTCAAAGACGATGGGATGAGGCCGTGAGCCAAGGAAAACAATGGCCTTTAGGAGATGGAAGAGGTGAAGCATCAGATTCTCCTTCGGATCCTCCACAAAGGAACACACCCCTGCCTGCACCTTGACATTAGCCCAGCGAGGCCCATTTCGGACTCCTGACCTCCAGAACTATAAGCCAATAAATTGGTATGGTTCGAGTTTGTGGTAATTTGTTACAGAAGCCATAAGAAACTAATATATGTGCTATTTGAATAATGTGTAGAGCTAGTCCACTCTTGCCCTATAACTTTTGAAATTTTCCTCTGACTTGTCCTGATGATTCTTGTTTATTTTCCATTTGAATTCTAGATTGGCTTATCTAGTCTCCTTCTCCCTCCTTTCCTCAAAACCTATTGGCGTTTGAATTTAAATTTTATAGAATATATGTATTAATTTGAGGAACTGCTTTATGATTTTGCACCCTCTAGTCCAAAAATTTGGTAGGCCTTTTTGTTTTGTTTTGTTCAGGTTTTCTTTTTCCTTTCCTCCTCAATAGTTTTATAAACATCTTATTATGTAATATTACTACTTTTCTTTTAAGTATTATTCGTTGACATTTTCCCTTTTCATTTGTTTTTTAATTGTTGCCTTTTCTTCAAATATATCTTCCAGTGATTTTTGTTTGTATGTAGGAAGGCTAATAATTTTTGTGTTAATTTGGTACACACGTCCACCTTGTAAATTATTGTTTGAAATGAGTTTTCAGTTGATTCCTTTATTTTCTTCAGGTGAATAATCACGACTCCTGAAAAATAAGGTAATTTTGTTTCTTCTTGAATTTTTATATTTCTAATATATGTTTCTTTTGACTGGTTCCTCCAGGACTATGTGGGAAAAAAGTGATGAAAGGACTCCTCCTTTTCTTGTTCCTAAATTTAATGAGGAATGCTTCTTTCTGTTTCCCATATTTGATGCTAACCTTCGGGTGAACATAGATATAGTTTATATGTTATAGAAATTGATTTATTTGAAGGGGATGACCAAGTGTGCATGAAATACATTTTCTCTTTTCTCCTGGGAACAGAGGTAGCTATCCCAGTCTCATCTGCAATTAGGTTTGGCCATGTTGCTAAGCTGTTTCCAAGAAATCATAAGCAAGAGTGTGTGTGTGTGTCTGTGTGTGTGTGTGTGTGTGTGTGTGTGTGAGACTTTCATGCTTATCCAATAAAAACCTCCCTCAACAATTTCTCCAAACTCTGTCCCTTCTGTCTGTCTGGCTGGATGCAGGCAATGATGACATCCTAGGGGATTGCAAAGTCACAAGAGGGAAAGAGTGTAAGTCTTTTAGTGATGGTGCGGAGAGCTGTGCTGATCAAGGACATCCACCCTACGCTAGTACATGAATCTTAAGCTTTCACAATAATGCAGCCATTGTCATTTGTTGTTGTGGGACTCCCATTCCTCCCATTCGTTCGATCTGGGGGAAAGAATGTGCCTGTGGCCTGTTGCTAGGCTGGAAGTAAGGAAATGCTGGGCCTGGGCTGCCTTCTGCTGGGTGGAGGGGGCGCCGGTTGTAAGATGCTCTGCCGCTCTGCTGTTCTTTCATTCTTAGGTTTAATAACAAGTCTGTCTTCCTCTTTCTACCTTTTCTTAATTCTTCAGACACCTGGTAGGATTGCATTTCCCAGCCCCCTTTTGGTAGGGTAAGGCCATGTGACTAGTTCTAGTCAGTGAGCTATGAATGGACTTGGCAAGGAGAACTCTACAGGTCTCTCTTCCTTCTGGGAAAGCTCAAGGTCGACACTTCTCCAGCTGCCTAAACTGCTGAGTGACAGCAGTCAAAAGATGATTCCAACTCCCTCGAAAGGTGCTAAGAGTTGTCAAAGAATAACCTGTGTTGTTTTAAGCCACTGAGGTTTGGGGTTTGTTGGTAATTGTAGCTTTACTTAGCCTATCCTATCTGACATTAAATAACATTTTCAAGAGTATGTAGTAGATGTATTTTTAAAAGACTTGCACATTTCAAAATGTCTTTCTCATGTGAAAAAACAAGTTAGCTGGGGAAGAAAATGTTTGATGGTCATTCTTTTCCCTTTAAAAATTTGTATATCTTCCTCTACTCTCTTCTGATATTTATTTTTCATAGAAGAAATATAAGACTACCTTTTGTAAACTTTTTTCTTTTCTCCAAATTCTTGCAGCAATTCTTCTTTAATAGAGTACTTTTTAAAAAGTTTTAGCCTTCATTGGTTGTTTTTTTCCCCCTGGAATATGATGAATCTTTTTAAATGCATAGGTCTTTCTGTAGGCCATGCAATCATTCTAGTGCAAACTCCTTGATATTACTCCACTCCCTTATTCATTCACGTATTGAGTCAACATTTGTTAAGTACCTACTATGTGGCCAGAACTGTGCTGGACGCTGAGATGCAGCAGTGAACATGTCATCTGATTTTTTTAAATCTTAAAAATATTTTAACAGCTTTATTGGGATATAATTTACAAACCATAAAATTCACCCATTTAAAACATACAGCTCAATGATTTTCGGCAAATTTTAAGAGTTTTATAACCATTACCACAATCCAGTGATAAAACATTTGTGTCACCACAGAAATAGCCCTTGCGCCCATTTGCAGTCATTCCTGCATCCCCACTCATTTCTAGCTCTGGGGAGCCATGATCCTAATTTCCATATCCACAAACTTGTGTCTTCCGAATTTTTTATACAAATGGAATCATATATCCTGTGGTCTTTTGCATCTGGTTTCTTTCACTTAGCATAGTGTTTCTAAGGTTCATCCATTTCGTTCATGTTGTAGCATGTATCAGTACTTCATTCCTTTTTATGGCAGAATAATCTTCCTTTCTATGGATAGACCATATTTTATTTACCCATACATTGGTTGAAGTGTATTTGAGTTGTTACCACTTTTTGGCTATGAAGAATTATGTTGCCATAAATATTTGCATATGCCTGGGAGTGGAATTTCTGGGTCATGTGGTAAGTTTATGTGTAACTTTGTGAGAAATTGCCAAACTGTTTTCCATGGTGGCTGTATCATATTACATTCTCACTGGCAATGGGTGAGGATTCCAGTTTCTCCACATTCTTGCCATCACTTGTTATTGTCTGTCTCTTTTTTATTGCAGCCATTCTAGTAAGTGGGAAGTAGTATCTTTTGTTATGTTTTTGTCTGGTTTTGGTGTCAGGGTAACACTGGACTCCTAGAATAGGTTGGGAAGTATTTCCTTCTCTATTTTCTGCAAGAGTTTGTGAAGAATTAGTATAGTTTTTCTTTAGATATTTGATAGAATTAGTCAATGATGCCATCTTGGCCTGGGCCTTTCTTTGTGTCAATACTTTAATTAATAATCCAGTTTCTTTAACTTTCTATAAATCTAATCAGATTTTCTATTTTTTCTTGAGTTAGTTTTAGTAAATTTTGTCTTTCTAAGAATTTGTCTATTATACGTAAGTTGTCCAGTTTGTTAGCATAAAGATTTATTCATAGTATTTCCTTATATCCTTTTATTTTAAAGTTAGTAGTAACGTCCTCTTTCTCATTACTGATTTTGATAGTTTGTGTCTTCTGCTTTTTTTTTTTTTGGTCATTTTAGTTATAGGTTTGTCATGTTTGTTGATATTTTGACAAAATTGACATTCTACGTCACCAGGAATATGCAAAAGCTTATCAAAGCCCACTATAGCTTTCCTATTTCCAGGTCTCTCTGTTGAATTTCTGGTTGGTCTCCTGGTCTGTTGCTTACCCTGGCCAGAATCGTGACCTCAGGCTAGCTGTCATGTTGACCTTTCCTGAATGTTTGCCACAGAGTTCCTCTTGTTTTCATCAATGCCCTGGGCATGGAGGTGGGTAGGAGAATGGGAGGAGCACAGGGTTCCTACCTTGGTCCAGTAGCTTGTCTTGAACAAACTTCTCAATTTGTTGTATACTCTTGGACAAATTCAAGTGTCCTAAAGTGGTTGTTTTTGACAATTTTTCCCAGCTTTATCATTGCCTTTTGGGGAGAGGATTTGCCAACCTTTTCACTTAGCCATTTTGGAAATCCAGATTTGACCTTTATGGGCTTCATGATCTAGTGGGAAAGACCCACACTGAGCTTCTATTTCATTTGTTCTCATTCCTTCTTTGGAAATCCCAACTGAATGTATTTTGGATCTCTACTCCCTGCTATTATTTTATCTCATGTCATTTTCTTCTCTTTGTCATTTGCTTTTCATTCTGAGAGAACATCTTAAAAATCACATTACAGATTTGGTTTCTAGTTTTCTGTTCCTCCAAGTATGGTTTTAATTCTGTTGATTCAGATCATGAGGTCAAGAGATCAAGACCATCCTGGCCAACATGGTGAAACCCCATCTCTACTAAAAATACAAAAATTAGCCAGGCGTGGTGTCGCATGCCTGTAGTCCCAGCTACTCTGGAGGCTGAGGCAGGAGAATCACTTGAACCTGGGAGGCGGAGGTTGCAGTGAGCTGAGATCGCGCCACTGCACTCCAGCATGGCAACAGACGAGACTCCATCTCAAAAAAAAAAAATTATTTCCTTGAAATTATTTTTTATCCCCCCTTCATCTTTCTTCCTCTGTTGTTGCCTGTTCAACCTGTGCTGCCTTTTCTATTCAGCCTCTCTGTCCTCTCTATAACTTTCTGGTCCTGGTTTTTGGTGGTAAGGTCATTCCTTCTTGTCCTCTATTGAGGAAACCAAACAATTTTCAACAGTTATTTTTCTGATTCTGCAGCATATAATTTTGAATGGAATCTTTGGCCCTAGAATCTTCATGGTGCTACTTTCAGACCACTGCTGTAATGCTTTCCATACACCCTCTGATGGTTTTGCTTTGTACTCACCTCTTAATCAGGGGAGATCTGTCAACACTTTTCACATATAAAATTTGTGGATTTTTCTGCCTTCAACCTCTGTATTATGTGATGGTCACAATTCTTTATTTGATCTACAGCTTAGAGCACAGCTTTACAGAGGGCTACTGGTCAGATTTCCAGTTTCAAGCTGGCATTCAGCTATGGCAATTTTGCTTGTTCAGGTGACATCTTTTCCTACTCCAGTGATTTGTTTCCTTGAAACTCAGAACTGATGAAGTGGACTAAAGCTCATAGTTTCCACAGTAAAAAGCTACAGAAACACTTCCTACCTTTGTCCTTGGCTGGAAGCATAGAAATGCTAACACTGATCTTCCACCTGCCTATTGCACAATTTTTTCCCTGAAAGTTGTGTTCTCTGAATAGTAGAAGAAGATTAGTAGGAGAAAGAGACATAAAATATTTCTCTGCCTACCTCAGAAATCTAGGTCTATGTTGAAAACAAATAGTTGTAGAATTTTTCAAGTTAATGCTAAATTTTGGCCCTGAATAATGGGGCAGAAAACTGAAGTGTAGCATGGATTTTTATCTTTTGAGTTGGACTTTATTTCATGGGCAATCACGGTATACTTTCGTTTATTAAGTAATGGAGCGTGGGCTGGTGCCCTGAATCCCAGGTCAATGTTTTTCCCTTCATATGCTGTTTACATGGTTGAGGTACCCAACCTTTTTTCACTAGGGTACTTATATATATATTTTTCTTTATTGGATGCCATATTTTGAAATATTTTTCTCCCATCAAACTACAGTTTTAAGGAATAATTCATTTACCCTAGTAATTTATTCATCAAAATAATGTATGATGTCAACCAAAGCTTCTGATAAGTATGAGATAATCACAGTTATTCAAAGAGTTGATAACATTCAAAACCAAAGAAGGCAGCCTGATAGCCTATCACAGTCTTTGTAGCAATGTAAAATTTCCGTAGGCTTTTTGAAACACTGATACTCTTTCCAAATACCCCATTTTTAACTCTGTGAAGGCTTAGGAGCCTGGGGACCTCATGGTTAGGAATTGCCGCGTTCTCAAGGATCTGAAGTGGCAGAAGTTTGGCAGAGGCTTGTTGGTCAGCATGGAGAGACAGCAAGTTCCCAGTGTGGTGCTATCTCTTCAACTTTAAAAGCTAGATTAATATAGCATGGGGCATAGCAGTCTGACAGATGATTGTAGATTCTCAGCTGCAGAGAGAAGCATTGTGACTTTGTTTTCAATTTAGCATTTATCTTTATATATATTCTCAAATATATGTATATATGTATGTACACACGTGCACACACTCATACACACACACAATTTTTGAATTAGTTTTAGTAAAACCTGCATTAGTGCAGAGGGACTCATGGAGTGCCTTCAATAAAAAAGTCACTGTGTGTTACGCGATAACATTGAACAGACTCCAGACAGCCTCTTATCTTAGATATACAATAACGTAGCATAACTCAAGCCTAAAGGAGAAGTTAAAGCATTAGGTAACAGTAGCAACAGTAGCATGTTAGTGGAGTAATAACTTTCCTGGAGGATAACCCAGGATGGGTTTTATTGAATTCAGTTTATTTAGCTGGGTTAAATCCAGATAGGCATCACATTTACAAGAAGGTGCTAGCAAAAGGGCAGGTTATTACAAGCACATTTAGAAGATAAGCAAATAGAAGATTGAATCAAATCAGAGATCAGGAAGGGGGCAGAAATGGTTCCTGGTTCAACTGCTTGTCTTGGGTAGGTCTATACCTAATCTGACTAAGACGAAGAATAATTACCTTCTTAGACATCTGCAGGGATGCACGGTGTATAAGCTCTCTTGCTGTTACCCTTATTCACAAGTTTTCTTTATGTCTAATTGAAGTTCCTCGCTTTGCAATTTAACTACGTTTTCTTTGTTTCTATGCTGTGTGCAGAATTAAAATAATTATTCAACATTTTAAAATAATGATTCTTTTTAAAAATGTAACAACAGTTGTCATCTCTTAATTTCTTCAGCTCCCCACACCAATTAACCAACTGTAACTCCTTCAGTTGATGGTATTTTTCTTCCTCTTTAATTATTTTTCTGCTTTGTTGTCTTCCTTTCCAATTCTGACAGGTGTTTACTTGGTTATTTCTACATGGGCGTGCCTCGGAGATATGGCAATTTTGGTTCCAGACCACCGCAATAAAGTGAGCATTGAAATAAAGTGAATCACACAAATTTTTTGGTTTCCCAGTGTATATAAAAGTTATGTTTACACCGTACTGCAGTCTATTAAGTGTGCAATAGCATTATGTCTAAAAATGTACATACTTTAATTAAAAAATATCTTATTGCATCAAAGACATAGAATCAACCCAAATGCCCATCAATGATAGACCGGATAAAGAAAATGTAGTACATATACACCATGGAACACTATGTAGCAATAAGGAGGAATGAGATCACATCCTTTGCAGGGACATGGATGGAGCTGGAAGCTGTTATCCTTAGCAAATTAACGCAGGAACAGAAAACCAAGCACTGCACGTTCTCGCTAATAAGTGGGAGCTAAATGATGAGAACACATGGACAACTGAAGGGGAAACAACACACACTGGAGCCTACTGGGGGGACCGGGGGAAGGAGAGCATCAGGAAGAATAACTAATGGATGCTGGGCTTAATACCTAGGTGATGGGTTGATCTGTGCAGCAAAGCACCATGGCACATGTTTACCTGTGTAACAAACCTACACATTCTGCACATGTACCCCAGAGCTTAAAATAAAAGTTGAAGAAAAAAAAATCTTATTGCTAAAAAAAAAAAAATGCTAATGATCATCTGTGCCTTCAGCGAGTTGTAATCTTTTTACTGATGAAGGGTTAAGCCTTGTTGTTGATGGCTGCTGACTGGTCAGGGTGGTGGTTGCTGAAGGCTGGGGTGACTGTGGCAATTTCTTAAAATAGGAAAACAATGAAGTTTGCCACATCAATTGATTCTACCTTTCATGAAAGATTTTTTTGTAACATACAATGCTCTTTGATAGCCACTTACTCATAAGAGAACTTCTTTCAAAACTGAAGTCAATCCTCTCAAATCCTGCCACTGCTTTACCAACTAAATTTATGTAATATTCTAAATCCTTTGCTGTCATTTCAACATTGTTTATAGCATCTTCACCGGGAGTAGATTCCATCTCAAGAAACCACTTTATTTGCCCACCCATAAGAAGCAACTCCTCATCCCTTAGTTTGATCATGAGAAAGCAGCAATTCAGTCACATCTTCAGGATCCACTTCTAATTCTAGTTATCTTACTATTTCCATCAAATCTGTCCTTACTTCCTCCACTGAAGTCTTGAACCCCTCACCATCATATATCAGGGTTGGAATCAACTTTTTCCAAACTCCTTTTAATGTTGATATTTTGATCTCCTTCTATGAATCACCAATATTTTTAATGGCATCTAGAATGGTGAATCCTTTCCAGAAAGTTTTCCATTTGCTTTGCTCAGAACCAGCAGAAGAATCACTATCTATGGCAGCTATGACCTTATAAGATGTATTTCTTTGTTTTTTTTTATACTTTAAGTTCTAGGGTACATGTGCACAACATGCAAGTTTGCTACATAGGTATACATGTGTCACGTTGGTTTGCTGCACCCATCAACTCGTCATTTACATGAGGTATTTCTCCTAATGCTATCCCTCCCCCAGCCCCCCACCCCACAACAGGCCCCAGTGTGTGATGTTCCCTGCCCTGTGTCCCAGTGTTCTCATTGTTTAATTCCCACCTATGAGTGAGAATGTGTGGTGTTTGGTTTTTCTGTCCTTGCGATAGTTTGCTCAGAATGATGGTTTCCAGCTTCATCCGTGTCCTTGCAAAGGACATGAACTCATCCTTTTTTATGGCTGCATAGTATTCCATGGTATATATATGCCACATTTTCTTAATCCAGTCTATCATTGATGGACATTTGGGTTGGTTCCAAGTCTTTGCTATTGGGAATAGTGCTGCAGTAAACATACGTGTGCATGTGTCTTTATAGTAGCATGATTTATAATCCTTTGGGTATATACCCAGTATTGGGATTGCTAGGTCAAATGGTTCTAGATCCTTGAGGAATCGCAACACTGTCTTCCACAATGGTTGAACTAATTTACACTCCCACCTACAGTGTAAAAGCATTCCTATTTCTCCACATCCTCTCCAGCATCTGTTGTTTCCTGACTTTTTAATGATTGCCATTCTAACTGGCATGAGACGATATCTCATTGTGGTTTTGATTTACCTTTCTCTGATGATCAGTAATGATGAGTATTTTTTCATGTGTCTGTTGGCTGCATAGATGTCTTATTTTGAGAAGTGTCAGTTCATATCCTTTGCCCACTTTTTGATGGGGTTGTTTGTTTTTTTCTTGTAAATTTGTTTGAGTCTTTTGTAGATTCTGGATATTAGCCCTTTGTCAAATGGGTAGACTGCAAAAATTTTCTCCCATTCTGTAGGTTGCCTGTTCACTCTGATAGTAGTTTCTTTTGCTGTGCAGAAGCTCTTTAGTTTAATTAGACCCCATTTGTCAATTTTGGCTTTTGTTGCCATTGCTTTAAGTGTTTTAGTCCTGAAGTCCTTGCCCATGCCTATGTCCTGAATGGTATTGCCTAGGTTTTCTTCTAGGGATTTTATGGTTTTAGGTCTAACATTTAAGTTTTTAGTCCATCTTGAATTAATTTTTTTGTATAACGTATAAGGAAGGGATTCGGTTTCAGCTTTCTACATATGGCTAGCCAGTTTTCCCAGCACCATTTATTAAATAGAAAATCCTTTCCCCATTTCTTGTTTTTGTCAGGTTTGTCAAAGATCAGACAGTTGTAGATGTGTGGTATTATTTCTGAGGCCTCTGTTCTGTTCCATTGGTCTGTATATCTGTTTTGGTACCAGTACCATGCTGATTTGGTTACTGTAGCCTTGTAATATAGTTCAAAGTGAAGTAGCGTGATGCCTCCAGCTTTGTTCTTTTTGCTTAGGATTGTCTTGGCAATGTGGGCTCTTTCTTGGTTCCATATGAACTTTAAAATAGTTTTTTCCAATTCTGTGAAGAAAGTCATTGGTAGCTTGATGGGATGGCACTGAATCTATAAATTACCTTGAGCAGTATGGCCATTTTTCACAATATTGATTCTTCCTATCCATGAGCATGAAATGTTCTTCCATTTGTTTGTGTTCTCTTTTATTTCATTGAGCAGTGGTTTGTATGTAGTTCTTCTTGAAGAGGTCCTTCACATCCCTTGTAAGTTGGATTCCTAGGTATTTTATTCTCTTTGTATGAACTGTGAATGGGAGTTCACTCATGATTTGGCTCTGTTTGTCTGTTATTGGTGTATAAGAATGCTTGTGATTTTTGCACATTGATTTTGTATCCTGAGACTTTGCTGAAGTTGCTTATCAGCTTAAGGAGATTTTGGGCTGAGATGATGGGGTTTTCTAAATATACAATCATGTCATCTGCAAACAGGGACAATTTGACTTCCTCTTTTCTTAATTGAATACCTTTATTTCTTTCTCTTGCCTGATTGCCCTGGCCAGAACTTCCAATACTATGTTGAATAGGAGTGGTGAGAGAGGGCATCCTTGTCTTGTGCCGGTTTTCAAAGGGAATGTTTCCAGTTCTTGCCCATTCAGTATGATATTGGCTGTGAGTTTGTCATAAATAGGCTTTATTATTTTGAGATACATTCCATCAATACCCAGTTTATTGAGAGTTTTTAGCGTGAAGGACTGTTGAATTTTGTCAAAGGCCTTTTCTGCATCTATTGAGATAATCATGTGGTTTTTGTTGTTGGTTCTGTTTATGCGATGGATTATGTTTATTGATTTGCATATGTTGAACCAGCCTTGCATCCCAGGGATGAAGCCCAATTGATCATGGTGGATAAGCTTTTTGATGTGCTGCTGGATTCCGTTTGCCAGTATTTTGTTGAGAATTTTCACATTGACGTTCATCAGGGATATTGGTCTAAAATTCTCTTTTTTTCTTTTGTCTCTGCCAGGCTTTGGTATCAGCATGAGGCTGGCCTCATAAAATGAATTAGGGAGGATTCCCTCTTTTTATATTCATTGGAATGGTTTCAGAAGGAATGGTACCAGCTCCTCATTGTACCTCTGGTAGAATTTGGCTGTTAATCTGTCCGGTCCTGGATTTTTTTTTGGTTGGTAGGCTATTAATTATTGCCTGAATTTCAGAGCCTGTTATTGGTCTATTTAGAGATTCAACTCCTTCCTGGTTTAGTCTTGGGAGGGTGTATGTGTCCAGGAATTTATCCATTTCTTCTAGATTTTCTAGTTTATTTGCATAGAGGTGTTTATAGTATTCTCTGATGGTAGTTTGTATTTCTGTGGGGTCAGTGGTGATATCCCCTTTATCATTTTTTATTGAGTCTATTTGATTCTTCTCTCTTTTCTTCTTTATTAATCTTGCTAGCAGTCTATCAATTTTGTTGATCTTTTCAAAAAACCAGCTCCTGGATTCATTGATTTTTTGAAGAGTTTTTTGTGTCTCTATCTCCCTCATTTCTGCTCTGATCTTAGTTATTTCTTGCCTTCTGCTAGCTTTTGAATGTGTTTGCTCTTGCTTCTCTAGTTCTTTTAATTGTGATGTTAGGGTGTCAATTTTACATCTTTCCTGCTTTCTCTTGTGAACATTTAGTGCTATAAATTTCCCTCTGCACACTGCTTTAAATGTGTCCCAGAGATTCTGGTACATTGTGTCTTTGTTCTCATTGGTTTCAAAGAACATTTTTATTTCTGCCTTCATTTCGTTATTACCCAGTAGTCATTCAGGAGCAGGTTGTTCAGTTTGCATGTAGTTGTGTGGTTTTGAGTGAGTTTCTTAATCCTGAGTTCTAATTTGATTGCACTGTGGTCTGAGAGACAGTTTGTTGTGATTTCTGTTCTTTTACATTTGCTGAGGAGTGCTTTACTTCCAATTATGTGGTCAATTTTAGAATAAGTGCGATATAGTGCTGAGAAGAATGTTTATTCTGTTGATTTGGGGGGAAGAGTTCTGTAGATGTCTATTAGGTCTGCTTAGGGTAGAGCTGAGTTCAAGTCCTGGATATCCTTGTTAACCTTCTGTCTCATTGATCTGTCTAATATTGACAGTGGGGTGTTAAAATCTCCCATTATAATTGTGTGGGAGTCTAAGTCTCTTTGTATGTCTCTAAGGACTTGTTTTATGAATCTATGTGCTCCTGTATTGGGTGCATATATATTTAGGACAATTAGCTCTTCTTGTTGAATTGATCCCTTAACTATTATATAATGGCCTTCTTTGTCTCTTTTGATCTTTGTTGGTTTAAAGTCTGTTTTATCAGAGACTAGGATTGCAACCCCTGCCTTTTTTTTTTTTTTTTTTTTGCTTTCCATTTGCTTGGTAGATCTTCCTCCATTCTTCTATTTTGAGCCTATGTGTGTCTCTGCACATGAGATGGGTCTCCTGAATACAGCACACTGATGGGTCTTGACTCTTTATCCAATTTGCCAGTCTGTGTCTTTTAATTGGGGCATTTTGCCCATTTACATTTAAGGTTAATATTGTTATGTGTGAATTTGATCCTGTCATTATGATATTTGCTGGTTATTTTGCCCATTAATTGATGCAGCTTATTTATAGCATTGATAGTCTTTACAATTTGGCATGTTTTTGCAGTGGCTGGTACTGGTTGTTTCTTTCCATGTTTAGTGCTTCCTTCAGGAGCTCTTGTAAGGCAGGCCTGGTGGTGACAAACTCTCTCAGCATTTGATTGTCTGTAAAAGATTTTATTTCTCCTTCACTTATGAAGCTTAGTTTGGCTGGATATGAAATTCTGGATTGAAAATTCTTTTCTTTAAGAATGTTGAATATTGGCCCCCACTCTCTTCTGGCTTGTAGAGTTTCTGCTGAGAAATCTGCTGTTAGTCTGATGGGCTTCACTTTGCGAATAACCCGACCTTTCTCTCTGGCTTCACTTAACATTTTTTCCTTCATTTCAACTTTGGTGAATCTGACAATTACGTGTCTTGAAGTTGCTCTTCTTGAGGAGTATCTTTGTGGCATTCTCTGTATTTCCTGAATTTGATGTTGGCCTGCCTTGCTAGGTTGGGGAAGTTCTCCTGGATAATATCCTGAAGAGTGATTTCCAACCTGGTTCCCTTCTCCCCATCATGTTCAGGTACACCAATCAAATGTATATTTGGTGTTTTCACATAGTCCCATATTTCTTGGAGGCTTTGTTCATTTCTTTTTACTCTTTTTTCTCTAAACTTGTCTTCTCTCTTTATTTCATTCATTTGATTGTCAATCACTGATACCCTTTCTTCCACTTGATCAAATCAGCTATTGAAGCTTGTGCATGTGTCACAAAGTTCTTGTGCTATCGTCTTCAGCTCCATCAGGTCATTTAAGATCTTCTCTACACTGTTTATTCTAGTTAGCCATTCATCTAACCTTTTTTCAAGGTTTTTAGCTTCCTTGCGATGGGTTCAAACATGCTCCTTTAACTCGGAGAAGTTTGTTGTTACCAACCTTCTGAAGCCTACTTCTGTCAACTCATCAGTGTCATTCTCCTTCCAGCTTTGTTCCATTGCTGGCAAGGGGCTATGATCCTTTGGAGGAGAAGAGGCATTCTGGTTTTTAGAATTTTCAGCTTTTCTACTCTGGTTTCTCCCCATCTTTGTGGTATTATCTACCTTTGGTCTTTGATGTTGGTGACCTACAGATGGAGTTTTGGTTTAGATGTCCTTTTGGTTGATGTTGATGCTATTCTTTCCTGTTTGTTAGTTTTTCTTCTAACAGTCAGATACCTCAGCTGCAGGTCTCTTGGAGTTTGCTGGAGGTCCACTCCAGACCCTATTTGCCTGGGTATCACTAGGAGGGGCTCAGTTGGAAATACAGAAATCACCCATCATCTGCTTCAATCATGCTGGGAGCTGCAGACCAGAGCTGTTTCTATTTGGCCATCTTGGAATGGACCATAAGATGTACTTCTTAAGTAATGAAAATTGAAAGACAAAATTACTCCTTGATCCATGGGCTGCAGAATGGATGTTGTGTTAGCAGGCCTGAAAACAACATTCATCTCCTTGTACATTGCCATCAAAGCTCTTGGAGGGCAACATGCATTGTCAATGAGCAGTAATATTTTGAAAAGAATTTTTTTTTTCTGAGAAGTAGGCTCAACAGTGGGCTTAAAGTATTCAGAAAACTATGCGGTAAACAGAAATGCTATCATTCAGGCTTTGTTCTTCCATTTCTAGAGCACAGGCAGAGTAGATTTAGCATCATTCTTAAGGACTTCAGGATTTTTGGAATGGTAAAAGAGCACTGACTTCAACTTAACATTACCAGCTGCAGTAGCTCCTAACCACACAATCAGCCTGCCCTTTGTAGCTTCGAAGCCAGACGTTGACTTCTGCTCTATGAAATGATATCTTCTTGCAATATAAGGCTGCTTTGTCTATATTAAAAATCTGCTGTTTAGAGTAGTCACCATCATCCATGATCTTAGCTAGATCTCCTGGATGACTTGCTGCACCTTCTCCATCAGCACTTGCAGCTTCACTTTGCACTTTTATGATGTGGAGATGGCTTCTTTCCTTAAACCTCATGAACCAGCCTGTGCAAGCTTCACACTTTTCTTCTGTGGCTTCCTCACAATTGAAGAGAGTTGGGATCTTGCTCAAACCCGGCTTTGGCTAACAGGGTGTTGTGGCTGTTTTGACATCCTACTCAGACCATTCAGACTTTCTCCATATCAGCAAGAAGGCTGCTTCACTTCCTTTTCATTTGTGTGTTCACTTTTAGTTTCCTTCAAGAACTTTTCCTTTGCATTCACAACTGTGCTGACTGTTGAGTACAAGAGGCCTTGTTTTTGGCCTGTCTCAGCTTTTGACATGCCTTCCTCATTCAGCTTAATCATTTCTAGCTTTTGATTTAAAATGGTACACATGTGACCCTTCCTTTCACTTGAACATTTAGAGGCCATTTTAAGGTTATTATTTGATCTCATGTCAATAGTGTTCTGTCTGAGGGAATAGGGAGGTCCAAAGAGAGGAATGAGGGGAGATAGAGCAGCTGCTGGTTGGTGGAGCCATCAGAACACACACAACATTTATGGATTAAGTTTTCCATCATACTTGGGTGCAGTTTGTGGTGCCCCAAAACAATTACAATAGTAACATCAAAGATCACTGATTATAGAACACCATTAAAAGACGTAATAATAATGAAAAATTTAAAAATATTGTGAGAATTACTAAAATATGACACAGAGACACGAAATGAGCACATGTTGTTGGAAAAAAAAAAAAGATGGTGCTAATAGACTTGCTCAAAGCAGGGTTGCCATGGACCTTCAATCTGTAAAAAAAGACAGTTATCAGTCAAGTGCAATAAAGTGAGATATGCCGGTATATGAGGCTTTGTTCTTGGCCCTGGTGGTGAGGTGGGTAAATGCAGAGGCTCTTTTCCCTGGAGAAACTCCTGAATCCTGTGATCTTAAGCAAGCTTTGTCCAAGAGATCAGATCAACACCTGAATAGTGGAAATTCTGGCTTGACCATTCTGGTTGGTGGTTTTGGTCCTAGAGGTATCCCTTATGACAGAGAAGACTCGTATTTCAGCTGAGTTATCTTTAAGGTAAAATGCTATGCACTGAGTAGTATATTTTATTCATTGATATATACTGATCTGTTGAAGATACGTCCCTCTACTCAGGCATCTGCTGACAATATCCTGTTCTCATGATTTGCTGGCATGGCCTTCACCACTAGTGTGTTCCGAGACCATCACTGTCACCCCCATGCCTCACAGCTGCCTCCTTTACCAGGCCCTGTGGACTTAAAGTTCTTCTCAATGCTTACCCACTGCCTTCTGCTCACAGGCGTGGTTCTGATGCATCGTAAATAAGTCTGTGTGTGTATATGTGCATGCACATGTGTGTCGAGGAGGGTGCTGGTAGGAAGGAAAATTATTTGTGCATAAATGAAGGGATATATTGTGATATATCAACAGATAATATTTTGTTTCTGCTGTTTCATTTTCACCCAGATTTCTTCTCTTTCTTTTCTCTAAAAATGCTCTTTCTTAAACAGGCCTTGATTTGGAAGCTGGTTTTCTGGAGCGGTATTTATCAAGTCTGTTTGCACAGTATCTAACTCTTTGGATGCTTTATCTTTTCTTGTGTCCCATTTAAACTCTTTTTCTTTTTCTGAAAATCATGTTTTTAAATCAGGAAATATTCATTCAATATCTACTGTGTGAAAGGTAACTTGCTTGGCACTGTGAAAGAAAATTAAAACAAAAGGTGTGCTGTCTTCTAAGATCCTGTAGTTTAGGGGGAGAGACAGGCACATAAATAACTCCAATATTGGCCAATCATGTGAAGTACTTTAGTGAAGGAAAAAAAGTGTTTTTGTTTGTTTATTTATTTATTTACTTATTTATTTATTGAGACAGAGTCTTGCTCTGTCACCTAGGCTGGAGTGCAGTGGCATAATCTTGGCTCACTGCAACCTCTGCCTGCTTTGTTCAAGCAATTCTCCTGCCTCGGCTTCCCAAGTAGTTAGGACTACAGGTAAGCCCCACGACGCCTGGCTAATTTTTTGTATTTTTGGTAGAGATGGGGTTTCACCATGTTGGCCAGGCTGTTCTTCAACTCCTGACCTCAGGTGATCTGCCCACCTTGGCCTCCCAAAGTGCTGGGATTACAGGCGTGAGCCACTGTGCCCAGCCAAAAGTATATTTAGTTGGATTAGGTATAGATGTACCCGAGGAGATTGAAGGGGGAAGTCATACGTTTTCATCTAAAATCTTCTTTCTTTCCTTAAAATCTTACAAAATCAAATGGGTGGCTGCTTCTACCAAATTGCCCACTCACTTCTTACTTCTCAATTAGTTTTCTCTCTCTTTCTCCCTCAATAAAGATAGGGCATTATGGAAGATTACACCATTTCAAACACATTCCAAAATCCTGTCTCAGCCCATGCCTGGCTGTTACTGCTTTAAGAGAATCTGATGAACGTCTTTAAACACTCTTAGCACCCGAGGTTGTCTGTGTATAGTTGGGGAGCAGGTGGCCCGCTGGGTAGAAAGTTATTACCTATTTTCATTTTTGCTTTGAAGGTTAAAAAGAGTCTGATTCTAATAATCGATTTACCTCTTAAATAGAGAAATAAGTCTGACTCCTGGGAAAAGGACATAAATTAACCTCTGGAAGTCATCAGAACTTACTAGCATATAAATGCTTCTGCTGAATCTGTCACCTTTCATTGAGCACTCTGCCTGTCATGGGCTGTATTTGAGTTTTGTGGTATGCACTCCAGATTTTAAAGTGTGAGAGACATTTCCTTCTTTCAGGGTGAGGCAGGGTGACCCAAGGTCTCTGAAAGGTAAATACCAACTCCCCATCTCCCGAGCGAGTGAGCGACGGGCCTGTTTACAGTGTGCCACCCTTGTCTGCAGGGAACATGCTTCACATTTTCTTCCAGGTGACAGGCTGCCTGCCAGTGACATTGCACACCTCGAGAGCTGCACAGTTTCTGTGGCAATATCATTCCTCTTCGGCTCCACCCTTTGCCTTTGAGCTTTACATTTCGTCCTTGCTCTGTGCAATGCACCAATCAACACGAATTCAGGCAACTCCTCATTTCTCCCTCCTTTGATGACCCTGAAGCTCATCATCTGGCCAGCCCATCACAGCCCAGAGCCATGTGTTGGGCGTGCTTCTGCCGTGGCGCTGGGAAGTCTGTCTGGGTGCTGTATTGTTTTATATTTTTCTGCCTCCTTCCCATGGCTCCCTTTCTGCTGTTCCTTTCCCACCTTAAAAATAAATCCAAGGATATGAATAGCTTGAAATGAACTAAATTGGTCATTGTTATTACAGGAAAACTTTATGCAGAATGCAAGCAATAATCCGCTTATATACACTGCGCTCTTACACAATAACTGATCCTTCATCGCTCTTCTCCTCTGCTTGGCCAACGGAGTAGCTACCTTCTCATTCCCACAGTATTGTGTAAACATGAAAAGGAGCCAGAAGAGGTTCCTTTTATTTTTTTTTTTTTGTTTTTATGTTGTTTGCTGGCTTCAGGCTGGGCCCCAGCACAGGGCGAGCGGCAGGAGGACACTTCTGCTGGTGACTGCGGCAGAGGGAGTTCTCATGTTTTATATGTACAGCGTGTGTCTTTCTCAGCATTTCACTGAGAATGGATTCTGTAAAAAGCAACACAGCTTTCCTCTGATGGATCAAAATGGTAATATTGATTCTATCAAAGTTTAAAGAGATATTATGGCCGATTGGCAGGCATCCCTTTATTGAAGATATATCAAACCACAGGAAAAACTACTAGAACAACTACTAGAACCCTATGGTTTAAATATAAAGTTTCCCAAATTCTGAAATTAAGCCTCCTGGCTCCCACCCTGGAGATATTAAACAAACTGTATATCTTCTATGTGCATCACTTATTTGTAAGGATAATTATACTTTTTTCTGTTTTCCTACACCTTCTACTTCAGAATGCACTAAAAACCCCCAAGTCAGAGGATCACTTGAGCCCAGGAGTTCAAGGCTGCAGTGAGCTATGATTGCAGCACTGCATTCCAGCCTGGGTGACAGAGAAGGATCCTCTCTCAAAAAAAAAAAAAAAAAAAAAAAAAAAAAAGCAAAAACAAAAATGAAAGTTCCCAAGTCAAACCTTTAGTAAGAATTAGACTAAATTATTAAAAGCAATTTTGGAAAAAGAATTTACAAATGCAAAGAGAATGAGCAACTTACCTGGATACTTTGAATTTGCCAAATGAAGCTGATGCTTTGCAATGAAGCCTTTCTCATGCAAATCTGAAATTGCAGACGACTCCAAATGGGATCCCTGATCTGTGATAGGAACAGATGAAGGAATGAAGCTTTTTATAGTATTTTGATGAACACTTTAATATTTCTCATCTGTCCTGGAGAAAGACATAATACATGCTAGGCTAGGGCTTGCTACATTTTGTATTGCTATTTTTAGTCGTTAGCAAATTTTCTCAATGCTTTGGCTCTTTTTTATTCTTTTTTTTTTTTTTTTTTTTTTTGAGACAGAGTCTTGCTCTGTCACCCAGGCTGGAGTGCAGTGGTGCAATCTCAGCTCACTGCAAGCTCCACCTCCTGGGTTCACGCCATTCTCCTACCTCAGCCTCCTGAGTAGCTGGGACTACAGGCGCCCGCCACCATGCTCGGCTAATTTTTTGTATTTTTTTTAGTAGAGATGAGGTTTCACCGTGTTGGCCAGGATTGTCTTGATCTCCTGACCTCATGATCCACCCGCCTTGGCCTCCCAAAGTGCTGGGATTGCAGGCATGAGCCACTGTGCCCAGCTAATGCTTGGCTCTTAATTAGGACTAAGAAACATTTAGCAAAAGTTAGAGTCAGCTGGGTAATGAGGAAGTCAGGTTAATCAGTTCAACCTTTTCTATGTCCCTGCTGCAGGCAGGGCACTGAGTTGAGCGCCATGTAGGATAAAGGTGAGTGAGAAATAGATGCTTTCCTCCAGGAGCTAGGAGACTAGCTAAGAATCTAGGATAAGGACACAGTACTTCAATCGAAGACATTAAGACGGTACAAATAAAGTGTGTAGGTTCTATTTATGGTAACCTAGGAAACATAAAAGCAAAGGAGGAGTTTTAAAAAATACTCACTTGGAAATTAACATTTCTCTAAGATCAATGGCCAGTTCTCTTTATTAGTCTAGAGGCAGCAAACTTTTCTTTCCTGGGGCCTTATCCACAGCAGGTGCTTAGGTTGCTTTATTAGAAATAGCAATAGTTTATGAGAACTGGACAGAAAGACTGCCACTTACTTCACTCTCTCTAGCATCAGTGCAAAATCATGTGGAGGTTTGATTGTTAAAAAGTTACTAGACATGGTTTCGTGGTTTGCATTTGACCTAATCTATGAGATTGTTTTAGAGCTAAATGCTTTGAGGAAGGGGCCATAGATCTTAAGAAATAAAAGAACTATAAGCAAATTGATCCAACTCCTTGTTTTCAAATAGATAAGGTGTTTTTAGTCTCCATTTGATGGACACTATCCAGAGGTTGAATGCATTGCTGGAAGTTGCATGTGGTATAAGCATAGGAAGACTGGACTCCTGGTCCTTTACCTCCCAGGACAGCACTGTTGCACCACCTCTTGTAGATGAGGAAATTAAAACAAAAAATTCCTGTGCATTGGTAGAAAACTCTTGTTTTTGTTTTCTTGCCTGTTAATCCAAACCTCTAGCTATAAAATAATATTATTCTTGGAGATCTTAATTGCCATTATTTATGTAAGATTTATACCACATCTATTTCCAAAAAAAATTTTAAATACATTGCAACCTTATACACACTACAGAATAAAACATCTAGAAACAGAACAACACTCTTTTTTTTTGAAAATTAGACAGAGAGTTAGCAGATAGCTGACTGGCAAGCACACGTTATTCCATTCCAGGATGGAATTTAGTTTTGAAGTTTCTTTGCAGATAAGATAAAATTATAAGTGTGTGAAACTATATTATTCCCTTACCTGTTGGCTTTAAATGGGATTTCCAAATTTAGTAGAACACAAAAAAAGGAGAAGAAAGTGTTTTTTAATAGACCTTGTAGATGATGTTTCAAGTTTTGACCTTGTATAAAGCATTAGATTAAGAAACAAAGTATAAAAAACAATTACTCTTCAGTACTTGTGTGCATGTGTTTTAGAAGGATAATGGCAGTGGGCACATTTCTGGACCTGCAGCATGAATGGGGAAAGTTTCTCTTTTGTGGGAGGGATGTCTAAAATTTTCTCTAATTGTTTTTTAGAATACCGATTTTTTTTCTAGAAAGAACATTGGTCCTGGCAGTCTTTCAGCCACAAAGCTATGAGAAATGGGGCTAAATATTAATAATAACTGCTTGGATTATAATGAGGAATCGATCAAAACACATATTGTTGATGAAGATGCCTTGAACACCATGGATGCTATAGAGTAAGGGATTATGACTACAGCAACTCTTGGCTCCCTTCTCTGTTTATTTAAGGGTTACACAGGCTTTGTTTAATATCTCCGTGTCTCAGTCCTTTTGGTTGAAGCACAAGGCATGCTTCAGCCACCTGAGATTAACTGCTAAACTCTGCAGCAAGCCAGCATCTCCTCCCTGCTGCCTCTCTTCCGTCCGGATCTGCTCTGGAAATGGGCCAGTGGTGATGTGTGGGAATGCAGCCCTTTGTGTTTGTTTTTGGTGTTTGATTTGGTGGCCTTGGTCACGGATTGGCTTCCTTCTTTGAAACTGAACATCTTCCATTCCTTTGTGATTGAGTGACAAAAGTTCAATCTGCACATGCCAAAATGAACAGCCTAGAAAACTGATTATGGTTTCAGAACCAGCTTTAAAAAAAAGCAACAAAACTCTTCCAGTCACCCAGAGTTCTCAACATAATCGGTTGGTTCCCAGAAGTACAATAAAAGGAAGCCAGAAGTATTTTAGTCCCTAGTTGTTTATGAATCAACCTGATTTTCTTTTTCAGACTTTGAAGGTCACAGAATCAAATCATGTGGAGCCATTTCCATCAGTCCTCCTACCCACCCTTTCTCCCCTGTTCTCTGTTACAAGTAGGGTTTTGCTAGGTTTAAGTAGAACATTGCTCAGAATTTCCAGAGGTTCTTAATTAAAGCAGGTTTCTTTTCCAAGAAAGCTGCCTTGGAAATTACTGGAAGGGAAGCAACAGTGACAAGTAAAGCAGGCATCAGAATACGTTCAGTGTACCCCAGCTCTGCTCCTAGAGCACAGGCTCAGGAGTTCTGCTGGCCTTAGGTAGAAGCCAAGGAAGAGGGCCCTGCACTCATCTTTCTGAGTAAGCCAGGGCACTTAATGTCTGGGATAAAGCCAGCAGGGCATGGGACATGGCATGGAACTGAATTTATATAGGAAGTAGACAATTAAGCCTGAGTCTTAGACACACACAGGAAGGTGACAGAAGAAGAAAGAATTTCGTTTATTATTTTCTAGAGATCTAATCTAGAGAGCTTCAGTGTCCTTGCCATAATGTGACCTTTAAAGAACACAGCAAAAATCTTGGCATATTGCTTGCCAAATATTCAGGTACCTATTATGTGCCAATATGAATGGCACATAATAGGTACCTGAATAATGTAAGTTCTCTTCCCCACCTTTCCCCCGCTTTTCTGCACATTGAATAGGATAATTTTGATTTTGCTTTACAAATTATTCAGTAATATCTGTTGTTATTTCATAATGTAAACAATTTCATATTGCTTATATTTCTTTTTTAGGACTTAATGAATAGCAAGGAAATATTTTTGTAATTGATAAGCTTGTTATGCAATTCCAGAAACCTCCTTTCAATGCCTCTAACATCCACATGGTACACTCCGGCACAAGTCAAAAAATATATTAAAAATAAGAACTAAGAATTGTCAGGTGCCAACTATGTGCAAGGCATTGTATTAGGTACTTTATCTTAGGTTTCCCATTTAACCCTCAAAATAACCCCAAGGGCAAGGACGAGTCTTTCCCATCTCCCTGTGAGAAAGTGGCCTCAAAGAGCTCTTGCCCAGGTCTCACTGTGAGCAAGTGGCAAAGTTGTTGCTGGAGTATTGTTTACTCAAACCCCAGGGTCCAAGTTCCTTCCACCTCACATAATGCCAAGGCTTACTGGAGGTCCAGGAAGCTAGAGCAAGAAATCTTCTCACTGCCTTCCACAATGTGGCTTCCTTAAAAGCATTTGAAGAAGGAGATGGATTCTACCAACTGTAGACAGCATCTCTGCTGGGGCCAGGCTGAGACAGGACAGGTCTGGGAGGTGGAGTCAGGATACTCCTTTCTCATCCAGCCTCCAGCCAGCTGTTAGTGTTTGGATTTTTCTGGGGGCTAAGTAGTTTCCCGGTAAGAGATGGCGAACTGGGTCTTCAAAGGGGGTCCTGATGTTCACCAGCTCATCTGGAGAACAAAATGGGGAGAGCAGGGCAGTGTGGCAGAGGTCAAATTGCTGGGGAGAGTCTCCGGATGCCTGAGAGAGGGATCAACCTAAGGAAGGGGGATTCAGGCAGTGAGTTCAACTTACCAACAAGGTTGTGGGGCTGAGAGAAGGTGCAGACCTTAGATTTTCTTGAATCTGCCCTGACCCCACCACTTTGCAGGGCTCTGTGCAGCCTGGAGTGGGAACGGCTGTCTGTGCAATAGGAGGTGCCACTCAGTAAGCCAGCCTTGAACATCTTCCAGCCCATGCTGCCCTGCTGTGGTGCCTACTAGCAGCCAGGACCTCAGAGAGCAGGGAGCTACTCTTCTCACTTTGTAACCAACTGCCTGGAGTACCCAAGTGCCAGGAGGATTGAAGCCGGCACCCAAGACTTCGCTAACATATCAGGGGAGGCAGAGATCAGCAGGAATGTGCCATGGCTGTGGCCACAGTGGTGGCGAACAAAGGCAGCAAGAAAGGGCCTGGATCCTTGTGTCAAGGCTGGGCGGTGGTGACCATGACTTGGTCTACACAGATTCACAAGAATGTCTGAGACATCACCGGGGACTGCAAGAAATAATTAGGGCTGAGTGCATAAAAAGCTCCGGCAGGGAGCAAGTTCCTTTTATGCAGGTAGGGAGCCCTAGGCCATGGAAATTGACAATCAGTGTTACTATGTCTGCATAGACAGGGGAGGCCTGGAGTTAAGTTCCATGAGCAATGGAGTTACGCGACCCAGAATAACAAGGCTAGTATGTAGGAAATAGTATTCAATTTTTGTAGGATTAGACCACCTCAGCCCGATAGGCTGGGCAAAAAACCCTAATGGCTGTGCACATATCCTACCTCCAATAACTTAGATTCCTCCCTGTCCCTCGCTTGGCTACTCCCCCAAACTGAGGGCCACAGAGAGGTGATGGAGTTGGCTGCTATGCTGTGCAGAGTTGCCACTGAAATGTGCTGGGAAACCAGGCTTGATAACTGTATGTGGAACAGCTTGTCCTGACCACGCTTTCTCTGAAGAGAGCCAGAGGCAACGCTTCGGAGTGCTAGTGGTGTGGCTGGGCCTGCTGGGAAGCAGCCCTGGAGCCCTGGCTGTGAGGCCTAGTGAGAAGGAACACTCCAGTGCAGTCATCAGAAGGTGCAGTCCCTGGGATGAGTGTGAGGATGTGAACTGGCTGGGGCAGCAGCACCGGGAGATGACGGTGAGCACAGCTGCCACGGCCACTCCAGCTCCTCACCGGACACGGCCTGGGCCTGTGTTGCTCTCCCTGCCCAGAGTGGAGTACTAGCAGACTGTGGGAAGGCTCAGATCGGGTTACCAAGCCCCTTGGACCCCACTCCAGCACTCTGAACTACAGCAAAATCTGGGGCTCTTAACCTTTTTGGTTCATGGTCCATGGATCCTTTGGGCAGTATGATGAAGCCTGCATTCTCCTTCTCAGACTAATACTTTAAATGCGTAAGATAATATATTTAGGATTACAAAGGAAGCCAGTTATGTGGAAATATGGTCTGAAACATCCCCAGAAACATCAAGAAATAATTAGGACGGGGTGGAATAAAGGATCTTGAAAAAGGATAGGGTTCCTTCCATGCAGCTGGGGGCATGCGTTATCGAAATGTTCAGAAACTAGGTTTGTGATATGAAAATATCTGTACTTCTCTACAATGCAATGCATAACAAGATTAAGCAGCAGGTCTAATACCATAATTCCCCAATTCTGACACTATAATTCCAAGTAGTGATGAGCATAACTGTTATTTCAAGATACCTGCTACAACTGAAATGTGATTTGAAAAATCTGTAGATTCTAGTGGTAACGAAGTCACAGATATACTGACATACTGATGTGGTGTGCTGTCTACATTCATAAGAAAATGCTAAATTTAAATTAAAGTGTAATGAAAAGAAAGATATATTTTTTCCCACACTGTTTCAAGGCAACCCCCTAAATTCTATCTATAGACCCCAGATTGAGAACTCCTGCCTTCTGTGCTTGTGCAGAATGACTTCAGGAAAATGCACACCTGGTTCTGAGTATGTTTTCTTAGCTCAATACCAGTACCATGTAACTATAGTCACCTCAGGGTATGTAATAATGACTAGGCAATGCACAGTGCAATTGCAATAATGTGACAAAGGCTAGTCTGTATACCTATGAAATTCATTCCCTGCAAGGCTGTGGAGGGCTGAGCAGGCACAGGCACCATGGCCAGGCACAAACTCTGTGTTATTTTTGTGGGAGCAAAGAAGAATTCTTCTAGTTGCACAAGGTGCGGCAATATGAAAAAATGATAGTTGGACAAGGATGAACTTGGAGATAATTTCTAACAAGAATGGGGATAAGGAGAGGAAGCTGGGACTGCAACGTGAGCACAGAGTGGAGTGCTGGGAAAACATGGGATCTGGACTTGAGCCCCAAGTCTACCCCTGGACAGCTGAGTGATTTTGGGTAAGTAAAAACGTTCCCTTCTTCATGCTTTTCCCTACCTCCATCATTGGGATTTGTGAGGGACACAGAGGACAGTATATATATATACAAGGGTGCTGTGTGAACAGTAAAGCCCTGTCCTCACATCTGCTATTATTATCCTGTTACAAACCACCTCATGTTTAACTGTACTCCAAATGTATCCCTGGGCAGCCATCACATGCCACACTCTTGCTGCAGTTTGCAAGTTGAGGCAAGTCACTTGTGGTTTCTGTCACATTTTCCTCTCCAGGGGCAATACCGTGACTGGCAGCTCTGCCAGACAGACTGACTTTATCACTCAAAGGTCAGTAAAAGTGACTTTTGATTGTCCTGGGAGTCCTACACCCCTATTTTTCTGAGGAAACTCCCTTTGACCTTCGATTCCCCTGGCTTTCCTTTCTCTTAGCTTCCCTCCCTCCTTCGGTCTGGCGTCTGTCCAAGCCCTGGGATGGAGGTGAGGGATGGGAGCAGTAGGCACGGGGGTGGGGTGGGGGGCATGTAATGGGGGAGGAGGAGAGGAGAGTCTCCAACCCTATGGCTGCCTCCCTGAGTTCTGCCGGGTACGGTTTCCATAGAGAGCCAGCAGCAAGAGCGCATGGAATAAATATATTGAAGTCATTCAGCTTTGAAGACTTCCTGTATACTTTTAAGCTGCCCATGACATCATTGCACTGGGTGGCTCAGAACAATAGGCGGGGGTGGGATGAAATGAACCAAATCTACAAAGCATCAAGAACAGAGAGTGAGAGGCTGAAACAGAAACAGCCACAGACTATGTGAACTTTCCTGAACCAACTGGGGAAGAACTGACCCCCCAGTTGTCCAAGATGGCCCAAAACTGTACCCCTCGGCCACCCGCCCTCATGGACTCAGCTGCTCCTTGTTTTTCAGCTGCACAGTGACCTCGCTCTGTTGCATGGGACAATGACAGCAGACACACAGGGAAAGTCATGTGACTTGCAAACAGTTCCTCCATCCAAGTTCAATAAATTAGCAGCCAAAAATTTTAATCAGATATTTAATCTTTCCTCCCTGTAAGGGAGATTGAGTGTTTATGGTGGCTGGAGGCCAGGTTAATCTCAGAGAAAGATTGCTTGCTGCATCTTTGGTGCTGGGAAGCCCTGAAGAAGTCACTAGTGCCTGTTGAGCTCTGCTCAGCCAGTAGATAGCCTATGTCCCTTGTAATTTTCTGTGGGCTGTGTTAGGACTGAACGGTGATGTGACAAGGGATTTCCACATTTTATAAATACAGTGGAATAGGAAACAACCAAAAGAAGTTCTGCAAAAATCAATACGTGGTCTTATCTGATGGGTCTACCATGCTGACCTCTTCTTCTCCTTAGCTACTGTACACCTTTTCACCTCCTGAACCCCAAGGATGTCTCAGGGAGAAGGGCTTGAGGGAATCCTACCAGGGCACTCTGAACTCTGGTAGCAGGACTCACCTCTTTGTGAATAACTCACTAATATCTACATTGCTGACTGTGGCTGAAATTTATTAATTTATTTGACAAAGAATGATTGAGTGCCAGGCACTCTTCTAGGATCTTGGAACAAATCAAAAAACACAAAAAGAAAAATGTCTCCCCTAATGTAGCTTATTCTGTAATGATGGGAGACAGATACTTAACAATAAACATAACTAACAAATATATAATGCGAAATTAGAAGGTGACTAGTGCTAGGAAGAAAAGAAATGCACCGGAGAAGGTGACTTGGCGTGTTGGGGGAGGGATATTATTTTGTAACATAATTTATTGCAACATTCCAATGGTGGGCCCCTGAGAACGTCACTCCATTAGGATGTTGATAGATGCTATGGAGAAGAAACCCATTCAATAATCAAGGGGTGGAAACGGAATCAGGGGAGAAAGGTGATAGGCAGAGACATTTTGGAGGGTATTGCAGTAGCCATGAAAGACCATGAAGGAGAGAGAAAAGAACAGCCTGGCCCTGGCTGGACAGAGCAGCAACAGCAGAAAGAGGAATCAAGCATTAAGTGTCTAGACTTTTCCACATGTCTGGTTTTGAGCCAGGGCAACTACGAAAATGAATGGACTTTTAACCCAAATGTGTAAGTCAAGACAGGCAGATATGGGGAGCTGGAGTTAGATGTCAAGTGTTCAGATGCAAATGAGCTATGTTTGTAGATGCTATGGATAAAACCATCAGAGTATTAGAAAAATAGCAAGTGACAGATACAAAGGAGTGACTGAGAGGTAGGAGAAAACACAGAACAGCAGTCTGTCTCAGGAATACAACAAGCAATAATTTTAAAGCAGCACTTCACGCACCTACAACCATCTGATCTTTGACAAAGTCAACAAAAAACAATCAATGGGGAGAGGACTCCCTATTCAGTAAATAGTGCTGGGAGAGCTGGCTAGCCTTATGCAGAAGATTGAAGCTGGACCCCTTCTTTACACTATATACAAAATTCAACTCAAGATGGATTAAAGACTTAAATATAAAACCTAAAACTGTAAAAGCCCTGGGAGATAACCTAGGATAGGAAATACCATTCTGGACATAGGCCCTGGCAAAGATTTCATGACAAAGATGCCAAAAGCAATTGCAATGGAAGCAAAAATTGACACATTGGACCTAATTATACTAAAGAGCTACTGCATCACAAAAGAAACTGTTGATAGAGTGAACAACCTATAGAATGGGAGAAAATATTTGCAAAGGCTTAATATCCAGAGTCTATAAGGAACTTAAACAAATTAACAAGCAAAAATAAACAATCCCATTAAAAAGTGGGCAAAGGACATGAACAAACACTTTTCAAAAGAAGACATACACGTGGCCAACAAGTATGTGAAAAAAACTCAACATCACTAATCACGAGAGAAATGCAAACCAAAATCACAATGAGATACCATCTCACAGCAGTCAGAATGGCTATGATTAAAAAGTCAAAAGATAACAGATGCTGGTGAGGTTGCAGAGAAAACGGAATGCTTATACACTGTTGGTAGGAAATGTAAATTAGTTCAGCTGCTGTGGAAAGCCGTGTGGTGATTTCTCAAAGAACTTAAAATAGAAGTACCACTTGACCCAGCAATTCCATTATTGAGTATATACCCAAAGGAATATAAATTGTTCTGCCATAAAGATACAGGCATGAATATGTTCACTGCAGCACTATTCATAATAGTAAAGACATGGAATCATTCTAAATGCCCATCAGTGGTAGACTGGGTAAAGGAAATGTGGCACATATACACGCTGGAATACTGTGCAGCCAAAGAAAAAGAATGAGATCATGTCCTTTGCAGCAACATGGATGGAGCTGGAGGCCATCATTATCTTAAGTGAACTAATGTAGGAACAGAAAACCAAACACCGCATGTTCTCACTTATGAGTGGGAACATGAGTACACACAGACACAAAGACGGGAACAATAGACACTGGGGCCTACTTGAGGGTGGAGGGCGGGAGAAAGAAGAGGATAGAAAAACTACCTATTGGGTACTATGCTTATTACCTGGGTGACAAAGCAATCTGTACGCCAAACCCCAGTGACACACAATTTACCTATGTAACAAA
The DNA here is from genome assembly GCF_009828535.3 of Hylobates moloch. Taxonomy (NCBI): domain Eukaryota; kingdom Metazoa; phylum Chordata; class Mammalia; order Primates; family Hylobatidae; genus Hylobates; species Hylobates moloch. Next base: position 57,061,096 of record NW_026652280.1, read on the forward strand.
ACTGCACATGTACCTCTGCACCTACAAACAAACAAACAAAAAGATTAGCGTCACTCTCAAAAAAAAAATACAGTGCTTCTAAAACTTTGCTCCCGCTAGAATCATCTGAGGGATCCAGACATTCCTATTCCCAGGCTACACTCCATACCAATTACATCAGAATCTCTGAGGAAGGGGCCCAAGAATCAGCAGATTTTAAAGTTAGCTCTAAGTGATGACAATTTGCAGTCAAGGCAGAGAACTAGTGTTTTAAAGCAGGAAGAATGGATAACAGCTGCAGAGGGATGAAGATGGATGAGAGCTGAAAAAAGGCAGTCGAATGTGGGGACTAGGAGAGCACTGATGGCCCTTTCTGGAATGTATTACCAGTCTACTGTTGCTATTTTACAAGGAAAGACATTTAGGCCAAAATGGGTTTAGTCACTTCCCCAAGGCCACATTTTTGGTAAATAGTGGAGCTGAGACTTGGTCTTTCTGGAACCAAAGCCTATATATATTTTTCATTCTGTCATGTTGGGGTAGAGACTGGGAAAATCGAGGGAGTTTCTACTGGCTGATTTATTTGTTGTTGATTAAATAGGTGTTGAAATGATAACCCACAACTTGAAGGGTGAGGGCACAGGTGAACTAGGGTGGAATAAGGAGTTGTAGTTTCCCTTTTCTGGGTTATAGTCAGACCTTTATCTTTAACTGTGTGACTTAATATCTTGGGCTTTCTTCCATTTCTTTATTTTTAAGAAAAAAGATTTGGATTTGTTGGTCTCCAGGATTCCAGGTATTTACAAGATTTAATGATTTAAAGATTCTGTGAGGGTGGAGTGCAATGGAACATCAGTATGAGATGAATTAAAGAACAAACCAGCAGCCTGAGGAGGTTAGAGAGCTTGGCTCTGGAGTGGATCAAGTCTCCAGTTTGGTGATTTGCTCTTGTAATCCAGTGATGGAATCAGAGTGCAGATGTTAGCTGGAGAGGAGACGCTTGCCAGAGAAATGTCCAAGAGGACTTTGAGGACTTTGAGGACACGAGGCTGGTTCAGTGCCTCATGGAATGTCAGACAGGGCAGGTCAGCAGGGTAAGCTCTCAATGGTTAGCTAGAGCAGCGCCACCACCACCACCTGCTGTGGAGTCTAGGCAGGAGATGGGGGAAGTGAGATGCAAAGGGGCTGATGGAAAGAGAAAAGAAGAGAAGCATTAACGGGCCAGAGGTCAAATGAAGCCAAACATCAGTAAGAAATGATATTCAAGGAAACAGTGGATCCTGTTGAAAAACCACTTTGTGATCCTAAAACAGGAGATTGGACCAAACACTGTACAGACACTTTTAGTTCTATCTAATATTTTATGATGTCACTGAATCTTTAGTGAATAAATGACTTCCTTGCCACCAAAAGGTTTCATAAGGGAATCAGCTTTAGTTTGGAAATGCCTCCTTTTGTTGGGTCTTCTAAACATGACACTAAAGCATACCCCTTTAAGGAAAAAAGTTTGATTTCATTTTATTTTTTGATAAAGTGATAAATGATAAAGACTGAATGACTACAAACATGCCGGCCACTTCTGCATTTTAGACAATAGAGCCACAACTTTTGAATTAAAATGTTATAACCTTTGCATGTTTTGCTTGTGTAAAACATACAATCTTTCAATATTGTTTCCCAGATCTTTGGTTGCTACAATCTAACTTTGTTTGTTCAGATGACTTGATTAGGATGATGAATGTCATAACAGGCCTGTGGACATTCTTTTACCATGACACTAAAACAACTGTGTTGACAAAGAACAGGTTAAGGCATAATGGACCTGCTTCTTCTGTGGAATTATCCAAGGCAGAGTAATAGAACCGTGGGGGACTACATTCAATTATTGTGAGACTTTGTTCATCATGATTACTTCTAAAAACTCCATTATAGAAAAGCATTTACTCTGAGTCTTCCTGGTTTGCAGAGAGAAAGGTATCAAATGCACCATTCTTACTTTAGTGCCTCTGTCGACAGGCAAACTGGTGAGGAGCTAAGTGACATCTGGGAAATTTGACCCATGGAGTCAACAAAATGGAAACTTGCTGTCCTCAAGATCCCTTCTCTTTTTTTTTTGTTTTTAACATGTTAGGTTTTGTTGGCTTGGTTTCTTGCCTTTTCTCTCCCTACTCCCCCTACCCCCACTATCAGTTCTTTAGTTAATTACCTTATGTTTTTTATTAATTTATTCACAAATATTTATTGAGAGCTATTCTGCAAGCTGCTATGCGAGGCACTTGGATAGTTGGCAGATTTAGTGAGAGAGATGCTGAACTTTCACTTGTATTTAACAGTCTAATACAGGACACAGATATTAAACAATAATTATAATAAAATGATGAAAGTTATCACACAGGGCAAATACAAGGCATTATGAAAGTGTTGGGCAGGTGTAAAACCAACTCTTCGTTTTGTGGGAGACCTCTCTGAGGAAGAAACATAAATTAGTTATGATGAACAAGTAGATTTTAGGCAGAAATAGTGGCTATGTGGGGCGCAGGGCATCTCTTCTAAGTAGAGACAAGAATATGTGCAATTGTTCAGATATGAGAGAGAGCACGGCATATTTGAAGAATGTTGAAAGTAGTTTAGTGTGCTGCCGCATGAAGTAGAAATTGGGAAATGATGCAAACTGATGGTGGGGGAGTAAGTGGAATAAAACCAGGTGGGGTCTGCAGCCCTCATTGCAGCATGGGACTGAGATGATAAGATTTGTGTTGAAAGAATCACTCTGGCTACAGTGGGAAGAATCGATGGCAGATGTCAAAAATTAACAGAAAGGGAAGAGACTTACGCTTCTAGCCATAGGAAATAAATAGGATCAGGAATTATCCTTCCACTGTAAATAATGAAAAAACTGGAAAATTATAAGAAACAACTATTTTCAGATATTACACAACATGTAGTACAAGAGTGTAATCTCTGAAAAAAAGGGAAACAGATGATGTAAGCCCTACCATCATTAAAGCTTTATGTCTAGAGGTAATTTCCAGTTTTAGGTGTAGGAAACAGGAACTCAAATACAATGCAAGAATCTTTCTTAGTTGAGGAGAAGGAGATCAAATTTCTAGGACACTGAGACATTTAGAATTTTGGGGCAGGGTACCCAGGAGGAGTTATTTGCAGAAAAAGTTTCAGAAATCTGCATAAAAGTTCCCTTGAGTCTTTGGCTGAATACGAATACACACATGCACAGGGTGAAACTCATGAAGCAAACCAAAAATAATTCTTAAGGAAAGCACTATTAGTGGAGAGTTGTGATACAAGTAACTCCCATAGCTCAAACAGAGCTGGGAATTGTCCTAATTCCCTCAGCCAGAGAAGAGACGCACTAAATACTCCTGGCAATTAACAGAGACCCCATAAGAGTGTGTCTCAGAAATGGGGCTAAATTATCTCTAGAGTACAGGCTACTTTACACCTACCCTAAAAGAACTTAAAAATATGCCCCAAAAGAGTAAACCAATCTATAAATAACTTTCTGCCATAAAAAGTCCAACACTCCTAAAAACTATACATAATCTAGTAAACAACATACAATTCAAAATGACCAGCAATCAATAAACAATTAGTAGACCTAAAAGATGCGGGACAATGTGACCCATAACAAGGAAAAAGTGAGTAAATAGAAACAAGAAACAGAAATAGATACAGCAGCAGATAATGGAATTAACACATAATGATATTAAAAGAATTATTATATATTTTCCAGAGTGTAAAGGAAAACATAAGACATAATGAGGAAATAAATGGAAGTTATTAAAAAGACAATCATGTCAAAGCATATGCTTTTATCTTAAGAAACTAGAAAAACAAGAAGCAATTGAAACCTGAAGTAAGTAGAAAAAATAGGAAGCAATAAAATTGAAGTAGAAAAACAATTGAGGAAAAGAATAAAACCAAAAGCTGATATCTGGAAAAATAAATAGCATTATTAACATGCTAGCTAGACTGACAATGATGAAGGAGGTACTTCACTACAGATCTTATAGATATTTTTTAAAATAATAAAATATTTTTAGAAACATGATTTTAATAAATTTTAAAACCTGGATGAAGTGAAAAAATTCTTTGAAAGACATTGTTTATCAAAATTGACTCAAGAAAAGATAGAAAATCTGAAGAGCCCTATATGTATTAAGAAAATTGAGTTAATAAGTGAAAACTTTCAAACACACGCACACACACACACACACACACACACAACCTTAACCCAGATGGCTTTACTGGTGTAGTCTATTCAAATTTAAGAAAGAAATAATACCAATTTTCCACAAACTCATTCAAAAAAGAGAGGAGAAGAAAACATTTTACAAACAATCTTTGGGATCAGGTTTGCTCTTCTACCAAAATCAGACAATGGTTATTACAAAAAAGAGAAATCTAAAGACCAATATAACACATAGACATGAATGTAAAAATCTTTACAATACTTTAGCAAATAGAATTCATCACATAAAATTATATTATACCCATTTGATTTAAAACTTCTCAGCAAACCAAAATAAAAACCTGATACATTATCAATAAAAAACCTACAGTTAACATCATGATTCATTCTGAAAAAACGGAATGATTTCTAACTAAGACTGTGAACAAGGCAAGGATGCCCACTCGCACCATTTATACTCAACATTATACTCAAAATTTTAGTCACTGAAAAAAGTCCAGAAAAAGAAATAAAAGGAATACAGATTGGAAAGAAAGAAAAAAGTATGTTTTTATTTACAATAATGTGATTATGTCTGAAGAAAATATTAAGAAATCTATGACAAGCTATTGGAATTAATACATGAGTTTGACAAGGTTGCAGAATACAAGGTCAGTATACAAAAATTAATTTTTACATATGAAATTTTTTTAAATATTTGCATTGTATAGAATGAACAATTGTAAATTGAAAATTTAAAATACCATTTACAATAGCACCCAAAATATGAAATACTTAGGGATAAATTTAACAAAGTAAGTACAGACCCTTTACACTGAAAACCATATAACATTCCTGGGAGAAAGTAAAGAATATATAAATAAGTTAAGAGATATACCATGCTCATGAATGGAAAAACAATATTTTTACAATGTTCATTTTCTGAATGTGATCTATTTAGCGTATTTCTAATTTAAATTCTACCAGGGTTTTTTTTTTTTGATAAAAATTGCCAACCTGATTCTAAAAATTTCTATGGAAAAGTCAAACCTGTAGAACTTCTAGAAAAAATATAGAAAATAAAAATTTCACAACCTAGGGTAGCCAAAAAAAAAAAATTGGACATAAAAGGCATTAATCATAAAAGAAAAATGTGATAAGCTTGTTTAAAATTAAGAACTGATTTTTTGAAAAACATTGTTGAGACAGTTTGTCAGTTTCTTATGAAGTTAAATATACATGTAGCATACAATTCAGCAATCCCAGTCTTGGGTATTTACCCAAGGAAAATGAAAACACATGTTTGCATAGACTCATACATGAATGCAGGTAGAATATTTATTCACAGTAGCCAAAAACTTGAAACAAGTCTAGTGTCCATCAGGAAGGGAATAGATAAACAAGTTGTGGTCTTTCCACACAATGGATTTACTAGGACGGGGCATGGGGGAGATTTTGGAAATGTTCTACATCTCTTTGATGGTGCTTGCACTGAGGTATAAATGTGTCAAAACTCATTGAAATGTGCAACTGGGGGGGGTGCATTTTATTTTATATAAGCTGTCTGCTAATGTTCTTTTAAATGAATGGAAGGACCATGTTGGAAATGACAGTAGCCTGGATTGGAGTGGCGGCAGAGGGGATGTGGCAAGAAGTGGCAAGAAGTGGGTGGATTTGAAACAGAAACAATCTTGTACTTTATTTCCTTTTCATCTGTGTAAACACATTTGATTTATTTTATTTTATTATTATTAATTTTTTGAAGACTGAGTGTCAGTCACTGTCATCCAGGCTGTAGTGCAGTGGTGCAATCAGGGCTTTGACCTGCAGCCTTGACTTCCCCAGCTCAGATGATTCTCCCACCTCAGCCTCTCAAGTAGGTGGGACTACAGGGGTATCATACCAGGCTCTTTTTTTTTTTTTTTGAGACCTAGTCTTGCTCTGTCACCCAGGCTGGAGTGCAGTGGCATGATCTCCAGTCGCTTCAACCTCCGCCTCCTGGCCTCAAGCGATTCTCCTGCCTGAGCGTGAGCCACTGCACCCAGCCCATACCAGGCTAATTTTTAAATTTTTTTGTAGAGACGGGGTCTTGCCATGTTGCCCAGACTGGTCTGGAACTCCTGGGCTCAAGCAATCTGCCTGCGTTGGCCTCTCAAAGTGGTGGGATTACAGGCATAAGCCACCATGCCTGGCCCACATCTGATATTTTTTTAAAATGGAGGAAAGTCAGAGTGGAAAAAAGGTTTCAATGAGGAATATTCGATGAGGATAAACAGGTAATTTACTCAGAAAATAGGGAGTTATCTTTACTGATGATCACATTGAGGGCCCAGTGGTAAAGTTTTAGAGGCCCATCTGACCATGAAATTGCTTAAAATGTCAGGTAATACCAACTTATATGGAAAATGCATAATTATCCACATCTATAATAAACAATGGCATGTAGATATTTATGTAATCTAGTTAATTTTCTTCACATTCTGGAACCAGGAATTACTGACTGTCTTCTCCTATCCAAGAATTCCATTTAAAATCTCCTTGTGCACTCCTCAACTCCTGTATGCCAGAAAGAGAAATTGACTACATATGCTGGAAAATATAGAGAAAAACATTTTATAATAAATATTGTGAGATCAAATTTTAATTTTAATTTTGAAAGTAAGGAGGAGATTATAGGGGAAGTAAATATTTTTCTCAAAAATTTAAAATACATATTTGAAGTTATACTTATTAAAAAAATTTTGAAAATACAGAAAAGCAAAGAGAAAAAAATCAGATTACTCATAATCCCGTGACCCAAATGAAACATTTTGTTTTATTTCCTTCTAAGCCTCTCTTTATTTAGTGCTTGGTCTTACAAAATAGTTGTAATCATAATGTCCATACAGTTTTATAGCCTATTTTTTTCCATCAACATTTTAACCTAGCACATTAATTCATTTATTTGTTCATTTATACAATAATTTATTCCACAAAGATTTATTAAAGGTTTGCTGTGTACCAAATATTGATGAAAACAAGAAAAGACACAATTTCTGCCCTCAAGTATCCAGACTAGTAGGAAGAGAGAGATTAAAAAATAAAGAACAACAACAACAAAATAAATACGTATTTACAAATTGCTTCCAAAAAGGAAACAAGTAGGGTACTATAAGAGATTCACTAGGGAAAATAAAATAGACTGGGGAGTCCGGAGAGGCTGGTTCAGGGAAGGTAACTGAAGTGTAAAGATGCAGGATGTGAAGCATTGGCCAGTTGACAGGTGAGGAGAGGAGTGTTCTGGGCAGTCAGCAGGGCATGAGGGAAGAGGAAGAGCAACAGGAGGTCCCTAAGTCCTGGAGCACAGAGTGGGAGGAGACTGGAGTTGAAGGTAAGAATCTGATGAGGTGGGGCTTTCATGGCCAGGCAAAGAAGTTTGCAATGTATTCTAAGAGCAACAGGAAACCACAATGGGCTTTAAAATGCAGCGTCATACTCAATTTACGTTCAGGAAACATTGCTCTGGCTAGAATGGAGGTAAGAGTGGAAAGGAGGCCAGTGATCAGGAGGCCATTGCAGTTGTCTAGGGGAAGAATGGAGTGGCTTCAACTAGGGTGCTGGTGGAAGAGAAATGAATGGGTTTGAGAAATATTTTGCAGATTGAATTTTATGATACTGTCATTTTTGTAGGTTAAAGAGGTCACATATTGACAATTTCACATGATTCTGCCTAATAATAGGGCTTAGTTTTGCACTGGATGTGAGGACTATGGAAAAGGGGACTGAGGGATGATTCCACTTTTTTGTCTTAAGTAATGTCTTAGTCTGTTTTGTGTTGCTATAAGGGATGCCTGAGGCTGGACAATTTTTAAAGAACATAGGTTTATTTAGCTCACAGTTTTACTGGCTATGCAACAAGTATGGTGTTGGCATCTGCATCTGGTGAGGGCCTCAGTCTGTCCATTCATGGCGGAAGGTGAAGGGCAGCTGTGTGTATAGAGATCACGTGGTGAGAGAGAAGCAAGAGAGTGGGGGGAGCTGCAAGGCTCTTTTTAACAACCACCTCTCTCCAGAACTAATAGAGTGAGAACTCACTCACCTTGAAGGGAGGGCAGTAGTCTATTTCTGAGCAATCTACCCCCATGAACAAAACACCTCCCATTAGGCCCTACCTCTCAACACTAGAGATTAAATTTGCACATGATATTTGGTGGAGACAAACATCCAAATCATATCACGTAACCTGACAGATGCAGGTTATTCCCCACAATGAGGTGAGGAAAATTAGAGAACCAGATGGGGTGGCTATGGAGATCAGTTCCTCTTATGCATCCAGTTCCTCTCCCATTGTGTAGCAGGGATGTAGTTTCAGAAATTGACTCTAGCTCTGGAGGTCATTAGGGATTAGTCTAAGCCAATTTTGGTGTTCCCATTTTCTTTGCAATGGCTGACTTAGAATTTCAACTTACCTTGTCAACGTATGCACTGGGCATTTCCTCTGGCCCAGTGATAAGTACATGATGTAAATTGGTTCATTTGGATTAAAGGGAAGGATTTTTATTGTTAATGGATCTTTGGTCATAAAATTTCTAGAAGCTTTTTATGTTTTAGATAAGATGGATTCCTAGGATTAGCAATAGTGAGTGAAATGGCTTAGAAACTTTAAAGGCTCGTGATATATATTATTAAATTTCATTAGAAAACAATGATTCCAATGAACCCTTACTCCAGGAATGTATGGAAGTACCAATTAAACCATACACTTTCACGGAATGGGTTATCCTCATCAAAAACAATCTTTGCTAATTTGTTCAGCAACAAATATTATTTCATTTATAATTACCCTTCTTTATTAATAGTATAATTGAATATTTTCTATAAGATTATTTCATCTATTTATTTTATTGCATCAGATTACTTTAAAAATAACCAGAAGAACATGGACTCCAAAACTTAAAACTCAAAAGTGTAAAACTCTAAAATTTAAAACATTCTTTTCTGGCACCATTTCAAATAGTACTTCAGAATAAATATTTTCTGAGGAGAAAACTTGTTATATTTACCCATTTGCCTAACCCCCCAACACTGACATTGAATTGCAACTGAGAAACTGGTAATTTCTACTGCTTTGATCCCCCAGCATAGGGGATAGTTGCTAAGACTGTATGAACCAAATCAATATATAAATCCAGGTTCCAAAACTGTCCAACTTCATTCATGTCTTTTAGGAATTGAAATTACAGTTTTTTCCTCATGGAAAATTCATTGCCACATTTACAAGATGATGCAAGCAAGACTTCACATTTTTGCTCACCTCTTCACAGGCACAGTCCAGGAGTGTTTGCTTTGCCTTCTAGTTTATCCACTAAGTGAAAGTGCTAAATGTGATCTGAATTATTACACTTTTAGAACGGAGGAAGGAGGTGCTCTCACTGGCTGTCATTCTGTCTTTAATCTTCAAAGTTTTAGTTTGTTTTATTTTTGCACTTTATGCAAATTTAATAAAATAAAAAGAAACGATTACTGATTTGTTAGTTTTAATGTTCGTATTCTTCACAATGAAGGGCTTATCTGCTTACAGTATTCCGAGATATCTATCTTCCATATTATTAAAAGAATTTTTCTGGAAGAGCTATAGAAATATATCTGCTATAATATATCTTGGTCCCAACATCAAAGGCAAGCAACAAGAACTAATCCTCTCTCCCCAGCTTCCACTGGTACAAGATAGGCTGTTGAATGGAATGAGATAATGGTGACTGTTCTCTTTACTTTTTGCTTCAAATGATGCACAAGTGTACATACTGTGGTAATCTACTTCTGTTTAGACCATTCATGCTTTCTTATTTTATACCATCTTGTCGTGCTACTTGATTATATATCTTTTGCTAGATTATATGTTCTTTGTGATTGGGGTCTTGTGTTATTCCTTTTTATAACATCCTTAACAGTGCCAAAAGCAGAGTAGGCTCTTAAAAAACACCTACATCTAAATGTACAGACGTAGTTGAAAACATCAACAGATTTTTCCATAAAATCTGTTTTGTCAAGAACTGTTTGCACTTCAGTCCTGCAGGATCTAAACCTAGATATTGAGGATGCAGAGTCAAAAAATATTAAGGAAAATTATTATAATCAAAGAGTTTCAGACATCCAGTTCTCCTCAACTTGGACTTTCTCTAACATCCTAATGTTGTTGACTATTGCCCCAATAAATGAATTCTCTCCCTCTGTATCTTCTAAAAGTTGTAATAGACAAAGCAAAGTTTTCTGAGAAAAAGCTAGAACTGAGATGCAACTTATCAGGCTTTGAGGTTTACATCACCCTTTGGTGTGTTGCCCAAAAAAATATGGTTTGCTTCAAAGAACTGACGCAGCTTCCAGAACAGCAAAGGGGCACACGCTGAGAGACTTCTGGTGATTTCTGACAGCTTGACCAGACATGTCCCTTCCTTGCAGAGACTATGTTGTAACATAAGCTTATGGTCTTTGTTTTGCATGAATGCCTTCTAGATTAGAAATTCATGAACATGTAAATCATGCCCCTGCCATCCAAAAGGGGAAGAAATAACAGGTAGTTATAACTATCCATCTGCCCTTACTACCTTGGGATCTCCTCTTTGCATATACTTCATTTCCTTCTTACTTTTACTACAGGATCCTTGGAAAGAATAAGAGAAACCACTTCTCCTCTTTGAGTTACTTAATGCCACGTTTTCTGGTTCTTCCCCGCCCCCTTTTCTCTCAAAAAGAGATTCAAAATTTGAACCACTATGATATCATACTACTAAATTTCTCACTAAATGTATGGTCAGTTAAAAAAAACAACATATTCTTCAATCTAGGAAAAAAGCCACCATTTGAAATTGTCCTTCCTTCCCAGATTTATTAATGCCTGAATATATTTAAGTCTGTCCTGGTTATAGACATGCAGCTACAGGTATTCTGTTCGTTATTCAAACCCACCAGTATTTTGTTCAATCCATGCATCTTTCTCCCTGTTTTGTAGGTCTCAGTGAAGGAGATAAAAAAGCAGTAAAGTAAAAATAATAGAGAGAGTGAAGCCAAAAAGACTAGAGGTAGTGGTCAGAGAGTGGCCATCCTTAAAACCGTGATGCTGGAGGAGGTGCTGTTAAGGTGTTTAGAAAGTCTAGGGTGTTACCATGAGGGTGAGTGTCTGAGGACAGAGGGAGAAGATCACTGGATGAGGGGAGGTGGAGGAACAGAATGGCCGAGATGTTGAAAGGATCATCTTTGTGGCTCTTGAAACATCAATAATTATGATGGGCATATTAAAGAAGTGACAGCAAGGGAAAAGGAAAAACATCAGGATATTTGTGACCAGGAGTAGTAGGCAGATGCAACAGTAAGAAGGGTGTTAAAGACTGAAAACAAGACGTTCTAGGCTGGGAGTTTCAGGGAAGACAGAAGGCAGGTGATCAGAAATGACAACACAGAGCTAGGAGGACCCCTATCTCACCATGTGCCTCATGGTAGAAGGATGCGGGGAGAAAATGTCCCACCAGGAGAAGGCTGCAGGGTCCTCAGGTCCTTTTAGAGCAAGAAACTGAAGGGGACGTTCAGAGAAGAAGCTGAGGGTTTGAGGATTTTGCTGGAGACTGTCCAAGAGCTACAGAGGGAACAGTGTAAAGGTTTCAATAGTTGGAGAGGGATGAGACACAGGATCAGAAAGAAAGTTAGAGTACAGGGGATGAGGGATAGCTTGTGGGTCCTGGGCTTCTTGTGGCGATGGATGTGAACACATAAAGGTGTAATGAAATTGTTTCTCATGGTCTTTGGGCCTATACTGGTGGTGAGGCTCTGAGAGTTGTAGGGAGGGTGGGGATGGAGTGGGAAGCATGGCCACAAACAGGCAATGCCTTGGGCCTTCTTTTGACTCCTGTCTATGGTGAGCAGGAACAAAGAGAAGAAGGAAAGGGTGGTCTTATCTGGAGCACCAGGGGTTCAAAGGTACCTTTAAAAAAAAATAATAATAACTTTATCTTAAAGTGTAGAAATGCATGTAGAAAAGTGCACAAGTCATTGGTATTGTGGTCCATAAGGTGAAGAACCTGTGTAACCAACAACCAGGTGAGAAAAGAGAGCATCATCAGTATCCCAGAAGCTCCTACACAGCCCCACACCGCCCCTCCCAGGCAATAGCCTCCCCAAAAGTAAGCATTATCCTGACTCCTAAAACCATAGGTTAGTTTTGTCTTGTTTTGCATTCTGTATAGATGGAATTATGCAGTATATATTATTTTGCTCAACATCATGTCAGTGAGATGGATCCATGCTGTATGTAGCCAAAGTTTGCTCACTCTGATAGTGTTTGTAGGGTATTGTAGAAATATACCATAACTTCTTTCTCCCTTCCACTGTTGATGGATGTTTGGTGGTTTTCAGCTTTCAGTTGTTATGATCATTCTGGTACAAGTCTTTTACTGAACATATGTATGTATTGATTGTGGTATACTCCTAAGAGATAATAGGGTATGTATATGTTCAGTTTTGTAGATACTGTCCATTTCCCAAAGTGGCTGTACAGATTTATACTATCACCAGGTATATAAGAGTTCCAGCTGTTTTTACAGTAATCTTAAATACCTTGTCAGTACCTATGAAGATGGTTATACAATTTTCCTCTTTTGATCTATGAATGCTGCTAATTTAACTGATAAACCTGCTGATGTTGAAACATCTTTAAATTCCTGGAATACATCTACTTAGTTTATGTTGTGTTTCTCTGTTAAGTGACTAGATTTTAATCACTAATATTTTATTTAGAATATTTCCATTTATACTCATATCTGAGATTTATCTGTAGTTTTTGGTTGTGTGTTATTTTTGTTAGTTTTTGATACTGATATTATGCTAGATTTATTAAAATAATTTGGAAGTATTCATTCTAAGTTCTGAAACCATTTAAACAGCATTGAAGTAATCTATTTCTGAACGCCTTGGAAAAATTTTCCTCTGAAACTATCTAGACCTGGTGCTTTCTTGGGTGAGATATTGGGGGATTATGGAATTGGAGGAAGGTAAAGTTCTTTTGCAACTTGCTATATTTCCTTTATTGTAATTGGTCTGCTTAGATCTTTCATCTCTTCTGGTGTCAGTTTTTGTAAATTACATTTCTTTATGAAAACATTTCATTTCCTTTTGTTTCTCAAATGTGTTTTTTAGTCATGGGCAATGTGGTTTGTTTGGATTCTTTTAGTTTACTCGGTATTTGTGGTTTGTTTCACTTTTATAATATTTAAATTGTTATTTGTTCTTTCTTCCATTTATCTTGAATAGATTAGCTAACAGGTTATTCATTGTATTTATATTGCAAAGAATTAGCAGTTACATTTAATTATAAGCTTTATTTTTTTCTATGTTTTCTAATTCTTTAACTTAGAATTCTTTTTTTTTCAAGTTCTAGGGTATATGTGCAGGATGTGCAAGTTTGTTACATAGGTAAACATGTGCCATGGTGGTTTGCTGCACCTATCAACCCATCACTTAGGTATTAAGCCCAGCATGCATTAGCTATTTTTCTTGATGCTGTCTCTCCCCTAACCCCCTCCCCACACAGACCCCAGTGTGTGTTGTTCCCCTCCCTGTGTTTATGTGTTCACATTGTTCAGCTCCCACTTATAAACGAAAACATGCTTTTCCATTTCTTTTTCTTGGTTATTGTTGCTTTCTAACTTCTTGAATGGAAAGCTTAATGTTTGTTAATGTAAGTATTTCAGGTTTTTTCCTATAAGCACTATCTTAGATGTAACCCAGTGATTCAGACATGTAGTGTTTTTGTTATTGTCATTTTCCATATTTCTGGTAAGTTCAGATTTTATTTTCTTTTTAACCCAAAAGTTGTTTATGAGAGAGTTAAAGGATTTCTAGGTAATAGAATTTTTGTTTTCATATTAATTTCTAGTTTTATTGCTTTGCAATAACAATTGTTACCGGTATAATTCCTATTTTTTAAAATTTACCATCATTTCCTTTGCAATTTAATATATGGTTAGTTTTTGTGAGGGTTCCATGAAGGCTTGAAAAAAAACGTATTTTCCTGTTTTCAAGGTATGGAGTTTAATGTGTTACAATTTAATTTATTAATTTTGTAATTTAGGTTTTCTACTTTTTTACAAATGTTCTATTTATCTGCTTTCTCATGGACTGAGAGAAAAAATCAAAATATTATTCATTAATTTTTTTCATGATGTATGATCTTTAATTAAGTATAAAGACCTTTCCAACATGTTACCTAGAGACCATTTCACCCACTGCTCTCTTCCGCCACCAGTCTCTTCTCTCTTTCTCTTCAGCAGTGGTGAGGCAGATACCTTGTCCTCAGGCAAGAGAAATCCATGATTTGTTGCTTTTGCCAATAACAAAAATGTTGGAGAGCCGGGTGGCAAAGCTGTTGCTGTTGGCATCTTTTACATGAACCACATTGAAAAATCCAGGATGTTTTTCTCTGTGAGGGATCACACCAATCCTTCCCAGGTTAGCACCTCCAGTCACCATACGCAGGTTACCAGTGTCGGACCTGATGAAATTGGTAATCTTGCCAGTCTCCAAGTCAATCTGAATGATGTCATTCACCTTGATGAGGGCCAGGGCAGCAGATGGTGCCAGCATCATTAGCTGCCAGATCAGGGATTTCTTTTGTGCTTATAAAGTTTCTTCTCACTTTGAATAACTTGACCTCCTCAGGTGTAACAGGATCAACAGCAAGGTGAACCCTGGTGTCACAGATCAGATGGAAATTCTCTCTGGTCTTGTTAATGCTGACATCTAAGGAACCAGCGGCATAGGTTATCAGTCAAGACCTTGTCATCAATCTTAATAAACTGCTGCATGAGGATCTTCTTTGCTTCATCTCCTGTCAGTGCATGCTTAAGTCCGTTCCTTAGGAAAATGATGAGGGGGAGACTCTCAGCCTGTGGAGACTGGTGTATGGGTGGCAAGCAAACACACCACTCAGTGTATTTGGCATCCAGTGCTTTGGGGCTCCTACCCACTTCAGATGCTTCTTGGCACCAAGAGCCATGGCTGCACTGGGCAGGGAAAGAGGACCACCATCTTCCAGTGCACAGAGAAATTGTGGCCAATCTATCATTTCAAAGAAAGTGGTACTCTTTCTCCTATTTTCTGACACTTATACTTTATGAATGTTGATTCTAAGCTATTTGGTGCATAGGCATTCATAAACGTGATATATTCATTGTGAACAGTCCCCTCTTTTATCATTTACAAAAGTGCCCTGCTGTTATTATTTTTCTCCCCCTGAACTCAACGTTGATATTAAGATTACAAACAACCCGGCTATTAATATTGAAATAAAAATTAAAGCCCTATTTTCAGTGAATGAACAAAGTATTTATTTCCCGCTCACGCCAAACCCAGTGTGACCTCGGTTGCCTTGTTCCACCTGGTGGCTATGCCATTGGGAGTACATGACAGGGAAAGAGACAAGTAGAGAGGCACACTGGTTCTTACCTGTTTCAGCAAGGAAATGCCAGTCAATTCTCTGCATAGTCTATTGGCTAGAATTAGTCATAGGTCTGCTTATTCCACAAGGAAGGCTGGAAAAGACAGGGAAGTCAATAAATATTTGGAAAGGACAAACTGCCTCTGCCACATCCCACTTTCTCTTTGTTAACATTGCTTAGAATATCTTTTGTCTATGTTTTATGCCTTTGCCTTTTTGGTATCTGTTTTGATTTTTGCTTTGTGCATCATAAAAATTCATATATTAGTTTTACCATTTATATTTACTAGTATGACAGATATAATGGCATATTATTTTATGTAATGCTTTCTAATTTTTAGCCTTTTTCTTAGTCTATCATCTATGATTTTCTTGATTCTTGTAGGTTTTTTTCTGATAAATTGGAATGTTTGTATTTTGTTCTAGTGCTTATATCTGTAATCAAAATGTTGCATATACCCTTAGACTTCTGTTTCTTCAGCGAGTATCTGAAAATACATATTTCAACTTTACTTGTAACTCTCTACTATGAAACATGATCTTCCCCTGCCAACTCCTAGTTTACTATTTTATCTTCCTTAGTCCTTACCTTTAAATATTTTATGCCTTTTTATTTCATTAGCTTTAATTAGTTATTTTAACCTCCCAACTGCAAATGATGAGAAAGTGAGCAGACTTATATTTTTACATTCTTTTCTTTTTCCTCTGCAAATCATTTTAAATTTACATAATTTCTACTTAGTATAATTGTTACTATTTTTAATATTTACACTCTTCTCTGTTGCCATGCTTCCTAGATTTGTTTTGATCTTGATTGTACAAACAAATAGGGTTAAGTTTCACTGCGAATCTTTTGGCTCTGCATGTGTGTGTGTGTGTGTGTGTGTGTGTGTGTGTGTGTGTGTGTGTGTCTATCTCTTGGTTGGTCAAAGTTCAGGAGTTTAAAAAGGATGCTTGGTCAATCACAGCCAGTGAATGTTACACACATCTTGCTAGACTACTATAAAAATCATTGTGTAATTGTTGATTCTAATGACCTGAAAGGTGTTCAGTTTTTGGTTTTGGTTTTGTTTTGTTTTTGATTTCTTGGGGGCGGGTTTTGCTTGTTGCTCTTTTTCCTTTGAGGATTTTGGGGGAAAAAATTTATTTTTGGTTCTAAATAGAAAAACAAAACCTATTTTGGTCTTTAGTGCAAATGAGGGCTAGCGACTTAGCCTCCACCACTTCCACATTGCTTCATTCTGGCATTTGCTCACTGCAGCATATGCAAGAATAAAGTAATATAGCTTACTGCATTTTTTAATTGAACGTCAGCCATGCTTTCTCTATTATATTGCATATGAAATTGTTTACAAAAGAAACACCAACTCATACTTCTCTTTATCGGTTGCAAGTGGCATACAGGGACAGAGGGCGAGTGGGGGACTGGTGGGGGAGGGGATTTTTTGTTTTTTTCTTAAAAGTGCTTCACAAGCCAAGCTATCTTCCAAGGAAGACAGGCAGTGGGTAGAGCAGAGGGACTGAGAGCACATTGAAGAGAGATGCTGGCGGGTTTCCCCACCCTCACCCCAAAGCAGAAAACTGGCAGATGTCAGTTCAGCCTCGTCCTGGGCACAGACACTACACAAGGAGATGCTGGAAGTTAAGCAATATTTTAATACTGTAGTGTGTTTGTTTTCTTTTTCTTTCTTTTTTTTTCCACCAAAAAAGTAAGTAAACTAAAACACAAAAACATATAAATAAAATCCACCCCTCTTGGGGGTGGGGGGCAACCTTAAACCAAACACCTAGCTATCAAATAATCAGAATGTATTATCTCAGACAGGATTTCAGTTCTGGGAGGCAGGGGTGTGATGGGGCAGGGGGCTGGAGGCTGAGAAACAAAAGTTCCAGAGCCTCCCTCGAAGGTTCTCTACTACTGTATTCTGCACATAATGTACCATCCCGTGTGGAATCTGTGAGTATCTTTTTAAGTAGCATGGGCTAGCCAATCTGCCGTTCATGGTGTATTGTAAACTCCAAATTCCATATGTCATAGGATCCAAGTCTAAGCGTTTCATGTGGACATAAATGTATCCAAATAAAACTTCCCCTAGCACTGTGGCTGACCTCACCGTTACTTTTATACTTCAGTATGAAACTGATGAGAACTTGGGTAGTGAGTTTTTTTTACTATATATACATACATATCTATCTATCTATCTATCATCCATTTATCTATATACATATATATGTATGTATCTATGTATGTATGTATGTATCTGTCTATCTATCTATCTATCTATCTATCTATCTATCTATCTATCTATCTATCTATCTCAAGCATGTTTCAGGTCTGTGCGTGTGGCTTTCTTAAAGCCCTGTTGTACAAAATTACTATGTGGATGGCAGTCTCTCACATCACAGATGTGGAAAGTATAATTTTATATTTGTATTTTCAAATAAATAAGTTTGTGAAAGGTTAAAAAAAAAAAGGATGCTTGGGAACTAGTTCCTGAGCTCTTGCATGTTCAAAATTGTTTTTCAGTTGTCTTTATACATGAATGACAATTTGTCTGGGTATAAAGTTCTTGGTCAGCCTTTCTTTCCTTGAGAATCTGAAAATAGACGTGTTGACTTCTGCTGTTACTGAATGTTACTGTGAAGAAGTGTGAGGCCAGCGTATCATCTTTCCCTCATAGGTGATTTCCTTCAGGAAACTTACTTGATGTTGACTGTTCTGGGTCTGTTTTTCCTAGAACATGGCATGCCTTTTCAAGCTACAAAGTCTTCTTTTAGCTTGAAATGATTTTTTGAAAATTCTAATTTAAAATAATTTGTTTCATTATTTTAGGTTCTCTCCTTTGTAGTCTTTATATATTGGCTCACCTTTGCTTGTTTCCATATAAATCTTTTTCCTTCAATTGTCTTAAACTTTTCTTTTTCATTTCATTTCTTTTTATTCATGTATCTTAATCCTGCCCTGTATGTTTCTTACTGTGCTTCTAGCAGGATCTGGGACAACTGGTGAAATGTCTAGAGAAAAATAAAAACAAAACAAAATTGTATCCCTACTTCCATCCCATCATACATATCCAGTTGGATTACAATATTAAATGAGAAAAAAAAAAGAATTTTTTTTTTTTTTTTTTTGAGATGGAGTCTTGTTCTGTCACCCAGGCTGGAGTGCAGTGGTGGGATCTCGGCTCACTGCAACTTCCGCCACCCGGGTTCAAGTGATTCTCCTGCCTCAGCCTCCCAAGTAGCTGGGACTATGGGTGCATACTATCACGCCTGGCTAATTTTTGTATTTTCAGTAAAGACAGAGTTTTGCCATGTTGGCCAGGCTGGTCTCGAACTCCTGACTTCAAGTGATCTGCCTATCTCAGCCTCCCAGAGTGCTGGGATTACAGGCATGAGCCATCATGCCCAGCTAAGAAATCTTAAAAGAAGCAGAAAACACATAGCTGATTTTTAAATTTGGTATTGGAGTGAGATAGGTTTTCCTAAGCACGAATGCAAAACAACTGAACACTGAAAAATATTTGACTTTATGACAGTTTAAATTTATACATTAAATAAATTAACAGTGGCAAAATTAAAAAACAAATAAACTGAAAATAAATGTTTAAAACTTATATGACTAATGGATATCATATCGTTAACATAAACAAAGTGGAACCAGAAAGATGTACACCTAAATAGAAAAAGTGGCAAAAGATGTAAGCAAGTAATTTACAAAAGAAAAAATATAAAAATCCCAAGAAACATATAAAAATACATATTTCAACTTGTAATCAAAGAAATATAAATTAAAACATTTTCTCCACCAAATTGGCAGAAGAATTTAATATCCAATATTAATGAGGAAGAGAATGAACAATCAGCTTTTAGTCTGCTGGTGGGAATGTAACCCAGCACCTACCTGAAGGGCAACCTGGCAATGTATATCCAAATCTTGAAAAATTTATATCATTGGGTCTAGTCATTTCACTTCTAGAAATTTATCCAAAAGAACTAATTAGAGATGTGTACAAAGTTTTATATACATGGATGTTTTTGTTGTAATATTTACATTTTCAAATTGGATTAATCTAAGTAACCCAAAATAGAACACTGGTTAAAATAATTTATGGTACATTACTATGATGAAATACTATGCAGAAATTTTTAAAAAGTATTTTAAGAAACATTTAGCTATGTGAGAAAATGTTGACTAATGTGAAGTAGAAGAAGTACATAATGAAACATTACATAAAATGTAACCTTAATTTTATAAGATACTATTTATAACACTTATATGTACATATATTTACATTATATATATGGAAGACTAAAAAAAACCAAAATCTTGTATATATGTATGTATTTATCAATATATTATACATTTAACAATAAAATTTAAAATAAATTTAAAAGAAAATACACCCAAGTGTTAGACATTATTATAGTTTGGAATTAATTTAATTTTTTTCCTGAAAACCAAAAACCATAAAATGTTGCTGAGGGCATTTAATGAAGACTGGAATAAATGGAAAGATATATGATGTTGATGGGTTGGAAGATTCAATATGGTAAAAATAGCAATTCCCCCCAAATTGATTTTTAGATTCAATAAAATCCCAATCAATTTCCCAGCATGTTTGTGTGTGCATGTTTGTATATGTGGAAGGGGAGAGGACAATTGGCGTAAAATTTATATGGAAGTGCAAACATCCAAGAATATTCAAGACCGTCTTAGAGAAGAAATGAAGTTGAAGGTTTTACATGAGTAGATGTCAAGACTTATTATAAAGCTATAATAATTAAGCCAATGTAATGTTGGTGAGAGGAGAGACATATTGGCCAATGGAATAGACTAGAGTCCAGAAACAGATCCACACATATATAGTCAGCTAGAGCCACTGGTAGGGTATGTAGGACCCTGGGAAAATATGTTCTGTAGGGCTCCTAACTATATAAATAATTTGATTAAAATGTATTACAAAATGTATGGGCCTAAATGAGACATAAGGATTTTTGATGAAGATTTAGAATAATGGGTTGAGTGGGGCTGCTTCCCTGTTTGTTTATTATCCAATCAGTGCCTGTGAAGATTCTTCATAGGTCCAGACACTGTCTCTTCCTGTTCAGGGTCAGAAACCATCCATTTGTGATCATTTTTGTGATCCCTTTGCGATCACTATTTTCAACTGTGCTATTCTTGGCTGATTTCATATTTTCTACCACAAAGAAAAGATAGTGACTCTTTTTTTTTTTTGGACGGAATCTCACTCTGTCGCCCAGGCTGGAGTGCAGTGGCGCGATCTCGGCTCACTGCAAGCTCCACCTGCCGGGTTCTCGCCATTCTCCTGCCTCAGCCTCCTGAGTAGCTGGGACTACAGGCTCCCACCACACCCAGCTATTTTTTTGTATTTTTAGTAGAGATGGAGTTTCACCGTGTTAGCCAGGATGGTCTCGATCTCCTGACCTCGTGATTCGCCCGCCTCGGCCTCCCAAAGTGCTGGGATTACAGGCGTGAGCCACCGCACCCGGCCAATAGTGACCGTTAATATTCATAATACCAGGGCCATCAGAAACTTCATTGAGACACAATAGATCTTCTTGCTTTTTCAGTTCTCCACTACCGTTTATTCAGTGTTGGTTGCATCATCATTCATGAAGTTGAATTATTCGTGATGCTGAACCATTCATGATGCTGAGTCATCCATCATGCTGCTCATGACTATGGACTTCCAACATCTCTCTCAAAGGTTATTTCTATGTTTCGTTGAAGATTACCACAAATTCAAGTCTTATGCAGAATATGGAGGAAATTTTGTTGTCTAGACATGTTAAATTTACCATTCAGAATTTTATAGCTTAAATAAGGAACAAAATATCTTCCAATCATGTCTTCTCTTGAACTCCATAAGCTGTAGTAGTCAACACTGAAAATGATTACAGTCTAGGAATCACTTTCAATGTTGATTACAACCTTGCCTTCCATACCCTGTCAGCAGGGAGGAGGGTTCCATGGGTAGAGCAAAAATAAAATCCTCATTCATGTAAAGAATGTCTGTCTATTATCTGGGATGGCTTAAGACCAACCTGGGAGAGCATGACATCACCACATTGATCACAGGCAAAAAAAAAAAAAAAAAGAACATGAATCAATCGGAAGCGCCCATTTCCAGTGAGGAGCATTAGTCCTGGAAACCCTTAGAGGAGGTAGTTGAGACCACCCCATGGCGACTACCTGACATGTGGCAGGGAAGGGAAGGGGTGAGGTGACCACCCTGGTACCACTGCCTGGAGCAGACAGAGTAAAACATGCCTGCCACTGCCTCCTCTGCTGCACAGGAGCAACACCACAGTCAGATCATGGATGAGTGAGCCGACACAGGCCCACACAGGTGCAGCTTAAGACCAATTTAAGGTCAGCAGCGGATCAGGTGCTCCTCAGGGCATGTGTTTGGATTCTTATATAGTGGTAGAGGGTCGAAGAATACCTCAAAAGGGAGAACAGGAACAAAGCACATGCAGGTCCCCATCCTGGCTCAGGGCACCCAGACAACACTGTCAGCCACAGGAGCCTAAGGAAAATGGAAGGAAAGCACTTCAAATGGAGGGTGGTGGTGGGGTTCCCTGAGGCATGTGGCCTGGGGCAGGGGTTCTCTTGCCTGTATCTAAACATGGTACTGCAGTCATCGAATTTACAAAAAAAAAAAAGTGTTGTGTTGCAGGATATCCTAATTACCCTGATATGATCATTACACGCTGTATGCATACATCAAAATATAAAATGTACCCTATAAATATGTATAATTATATCAGTGAAAAAAGTTAAAAATTAAAAAGAATAGAAAAGGAAAAATGTGTTGCAGTAATGCCATTGGGGAAAAGATTGGTCTTTCCAACAAATGCTGCTAGAGCAAATGTGTGTACATCTATAAATAAATGAAACTGGACTCCCTCTTCATTCACAGAAAATCAATTCCACGGGGATTACAGACCAAAATAAAAAGGGTAAAGCAAGAAGATATATTTGGGACCTGGGAGCAGGCAAAGGTTCTTAAAAAGTACCAACCAAAAAGAAAAAGATCGATTAAATAGACTTTATTAAAATTTAGGTTGTTTTAATCAGAAAATATCATTAAAGGTGCAGAAAAGCAAGTAGATTTATAGACTTCTGCAACAAAACCTTGGTTTTAGAGAATTTTTATACATTAATTTGAAAAAAGGTAGATAACCCAACAATCCAATAACAAAAGAGTAAGATTTTTCAATTGTCATTTTCCAAGAGAAGATATTTAGACTAATCAAGTATGTAAAAAGTGGCCGGTATTGTCATCAGGGAAATATTAATCATCAGTGAAATGCAAATTAGAACCACAGTGAGGAACCACTATGTATCTACCTGAAGGGCTAACTGAAAAACAAATCACTGATACTATAAAAGCTTGCTGAGGATGTCAAGCAACAGAAACTCATGCATTAATAATGGGAATGTGCACTGGTACAGCTTCTTTTGAAAGCTATTTGACAGTATCTACTAATGTGTACCCAATGACCCAGCAATTCTACTCCTAGTGGAATACATGCTACAGCAATACATGTCCAAGAATGTTCAGTGCCATAGTATTAACACTAACTCTAAGCTAGCATCAACCCACATGTCCATCAGTGGTGGAATGGAAATATTGTGGAAGATTTATAACTATGGTAGAATACAAACAATTAAAAGAAAATGAACTACTATTAAATGCTATCATATGGATAAATTCACAGATATAATGCTGTGTGAAATGGCCAGCCACAAAGGAGTACACAATGTATGATTTCATATATATAAAGTTCAAAAACAGGAAAAAATGTAATCTATGGTGAGAGAAGTCAGAATAATGCTTGCATGTTGGGAGTGTGACTGGGAGAGGGCACAAAGGAGACTTCCGGAATGCTGGTAATATTATGTATCTGTATCCTAATCTGGATAGTGGTCATATAGGCATAATCATTTTACAAAAATTGGTCAAGCTTCACATCCACATGTATATTTATTACAGCACTATTAACAATAGCAAAGACTTGTAACCAACCCAAATGCCCATCAATGATAGACTGGATAAAGAAAATGTGGCACATGTACACCATGGAATATTATGCAGCCATAAAAAAGAATTAGTTCATGTCCTTTGCAGGGACATGGATTAAACTGGAAACCATCATTCTCAGCAAACTAACACAGGAACAGAAAACCAAACACCGCATGTTCTCACTCATAAGTGGGAGTTGAACAATGAGAGCACATGGGCAGAGGGAGGGGAACATCACACACTGGGACCTGTCAAGGGGTGAGGGGCTAGGGGAGGGATAGCATTAGGAGAAATACCTCATGTAGATGACAGGTTGATGGGTGCAGCAAAGCACTATGGCACTTAGTATACACCTATGTAGCAAACATGCACATTCTGCACATGTATCCTAGAACTTAAAGTATAAAAAAAAATTGGCCAAGCTTAAGATCTGTGCACTTTAATGTATATATAAAATGGTATCTATTTGTTATATCTGTGAAATAAGTTACAGAAAAATCAGCTTGGCCTCAGCAGAGCTACCCTTCGGAAATCTGAACAAATATTGTTCATGGGGCTTCTTTCTACATAAACTGCTTGAGTTATTCAAAATAATCTGGGTTCGCAAAAGGAAGAAAAACGATCAGGGTCCACATGGGTTGCAGCCAGGATTTAGGGGGCCCCTGCTGGCCCCTGACACCAGATGAAGACTTACAAAATTTAAAGGAAGGCACTGCAAAGTGTGGGACCCTCTGAGGGGTGGAGTTTGGGGCAAGGATCTATCACTCAGGTCTAAGAATAGTACTAGCCCTCGGATTTTAATTGTATAACCAAAAGCCCAAAGACAGTGGAAAAGTGTCTACTGAAGTTTAAGATGGAAATGATATGACCTAAAAATTGCATATTACTGTGTTCTTATTTTCATATGATGACTGTAGAAAAACATTGATATTTAATAATTCAAGAACTGTACCAATCCTTTGCCCTTCTTAAAGGAATTGCTTGAAATAGTCTCCATCCAACCTAGATTTGAATCAGGTTCATGTAAAAAATATATGTATATGTATATAATTAAACAAATGAAGTACAAATAATCAGAAAAGTTACAGCTGTAAACTGCTTATGAGTTTTTCATAAATCAGAATATTTTAGAGATGTTTTAGTATTTTTACGTAAAATAAAACAGATCAATATTTTCTAGAAAAACAACAGGATGACAATATTAATTTTAGGAAAAACTAAAGAGGATTAAATGAAAGAAGAATTATTAATAAATAAAAATTCCACAAAGAAATATAGTAATCATTATCTTTCAGGTGAGTTTTATCTATACATATACAAAAGCTCTTGGCAGAAGGGAAACAGAAACATGATTGTCATGGTAGATTCCTGTTCTTTATAATCTCATATAGAAAAACATAAGGACAAGAAGTTTGAATCATAGTATGAGGTTGGATTAGATTTATATTCAACTTTATATTGTTCAGGTAAAGTACATTTTCAAGTTACCATGAAACATTTAGTAAAATTATTATATACTCAATCACAAAGAGAATCTCAAAACATTCTATAATGTAAAATTGAACTGGTCATATTCTATGACTGTAATATAATGAATTGAAAAATTAACAGAGTTGAAATAGTAATTCTTCTAATCCTTGTAAATATTTTTCGAAATTTCTAAACATATATGTCAATGAAAACGCCAAGTCCACAATAACAGATTTAAGAAAAAGTCTGTTATTAAGAAAAAGAATAACAAGGCCGGGCTTAGTGGTTCATGCTTGTAATCCCAGCACTTTGGGAGGCTGAGGAGGTGAGGAGGGTGGATCACAAGGTCAGGAGTTCAAGACCAGCCTGGCCAAGATGGTGAAACCCCGTCTCTACTAAAAATACAAAAATTAGCTGGGCATGGTGGCAGATGCCTGTAACCCCAGCTACTTGGGAGGCTGACGCAGAGAGTTGCTTGAACCCGGGAGTCAGAGGTTGTGATGAGCTGAGATCATGCCACTGCACTACAGCCTGGGCGACAGAGCGAGAATCTGTCTCAAACAAAAAAAAAAAGAAAAAAAGTAACAATACTATATATCAAATCTTCAGGATTAAGGCAATGCTCTACTGGAGAAAAAAAAACTCATAGCCTTAAGGGCTGTCATTATTAATGAAAATAAATGAACTAATCATTGAAGTCAAGAAGTTAGATATATACCAACAAAATACACTTTGGGAAAGAAGTATGTAGTAATGAGTCTAAAATCAGGAATTACTGAGTTTAAAAACAAATTTTAAAAACCTCATAGGATAAACGTAGAAGATGGTTCCGTGAAGAAAATAGCACTATGAAAAACAAACAAAAGAACCTGACAAATTGATTTAACCATCATAAGAAAGGCATTAGAATTAAGAAAAAATATGTAACAGCAGATACGGAGGAGGTCATAAAATTATGAGAATATTATGGAAAATTCTTTGATGTTAAATTGGAAAGATATATTGTTCAAGGAAAGTAAAAGGGGCCAAAATTGATACAATAATAAATAGACCAATAACCTTGGAAAAAATCAAAATAATTCAAAACACCTTATGCCAAAGAATTTTCCAGGTAAACTTTCTTCAAACTTTCAAGAAACAGATAATTTCTATGCTATTCTACTTCAGAATATTACTGATTCTCAATTCATCTTATGAAACTTACATATCTCAAGACCAAATATTAAAAATTTGGAAGCTTAAGAATTACATTTGATTATAAATAAAAAGCTCAAATAAAATGTTAGCGAACAAAATTAAACTCAAGTATTGTTCATCATATCCTTGAAATGCATTTTTAATATTAGAAAGTCTATTTATTCAATGAGTGACATAAAAATTTTAAAAGATGTGATAACATATAACATGTACTTCTAAAAAAGCAAAACTCTTCGGAGACTTGGATTAAATTGATTCTTCCTCACGATCAGGAATATTTATTCGAAACCTATGTTTGCAAGTGAACTGAATAAGGACCACTGTTTAAAATTTTTTTGTTTTGGCCTGTACAGTATTGGGAAAATGATTTGTTATGGACATTTTATAATTGGGAGATTTCATATAAAATCAGATATTGTCTCATATGCAACAAAAAAAGATGAGGGTTAGGATGTTAACAGTAAGCTCACATTTCATATGATATAATAGGCTTAAGCTAAGTATCTGCTGTGCAGCTCACATTAGAAGGAGCACTGTCCAGTTTGTCAGTCTCCACCAAGCTCTATTGTCTTATAGCTGGCCTGCTCCATTTATTCCTGTTATCTGTGCAACCTCCTGAGGCATATGCATTTATATATGTCTTTTCCAATATTAAACTTAGTAACCAACATTATGTTTATTGGTGTAATATGTAAGAGGTTATTCTTATTCCTTTGAGAACAAGTCAAAAAAGCCATCTATGACCTTTACAAGGTAACTTTTTGTTATTTTTGTTAGAATCATGTTTTTGGAGACAGGATCTCACTGTTGTTCAGATTGAGTGCAATGGCACGTTCAGGGCTCACTGCAGCCTCCACCTCCTGAGCTCAAGCAATCCTCCCGCCTTAGCTCCCCCAAATAGCTAAGACCACAGGCACACCACCATATTCGACTAATTTTTCTTGAATTTTTAGTAGAGACAAGGTCTCACTATGTTGCCCAGGCTGGTCTCAAACTCTTGAGCGCAAGCGATCCTCCCGCCTCTGCATCCCAAAGTGCTGGGATTACAGGCATGAACCACTTTACCTGGCCGGTTAGTTAACTTTTTGAAAGCTGTGGGCAATAGAAGAGACAAAAACCCTAAGAAAGGAGGTTTTATTACTGGAAAGAAAAAGGCAAAATACAATATTTTTAGCTGGTATGATTTTATACCCTCATTACACACACGCACTCAAACTTCCCCACCAAATATAAGCTTGTAAATAATAGGATAGTTTAACAAATTGGCTGATTAGAAGATAAAGATTTCTAAAATTAGTAACCATTTTTCTTATATTCCAGCAATCTCTGATTAAACAATACAATGACAGGATGATTGTATATAGCAACAAAAATTTTAAAATACAATGAATGTGCAGGAACAATATGAAAAAACTATAAAAGTTTATTGAGCGATATAAAGGAATACTTGGACAAATGGATATATATATCAAGTTCCTAGAAATTATAAAAATGTCAATTCTTTCCATTTAAATTTATGATTTTAATGTAATCCCAATGAAAATTCTAAAGAACTGTTTTCTAGAATAAAATTTTAAATGAAGTGCATCTGGGTTTGTAAACAAGTAAGAATGGAGAAAAATTCTGAAAAAGCTGTTTAAAGTGGGAGAATCTTAAAAGAGTTCAGAACCTTTTCCCTAATAATTTCATTTCTACCAATGTATTTTAATAAAACAATAAGAAACATAAATAAAGGTTTATTTGTAATATGCTCTTTACTACAATACTAATAATGTTGAAAAATTAGGTTCATTAAAAACATCCACCACAATGTGGAAATGGTTAAATAAACTATGGTTTGTCCATATGAGAGACTCTTAGGCATTTATTAAATGTCATGCTTGTGAAGGATTTTTAAATGACATGTGATAAAGCTCATGATGTAATGCTATGTGAAAAAAAGAATAAAAAGAATATATAAAATTCTATGTTCAGCATGATTCCAGTCTAAAAATTCTTAAGGTGATGGAATTACAGGTGATTTTTATTTTCAATGTTTTATGTATTTCTAAAGTTTATAAAATGAGAATGCATTTTATAATTAGAAAAGAATATAAGTTTTGTCTTTTTAAGAGAAAAATAGTTCTTACCCAGAAATGGCTTTAGTAGTGGGGTGATAATTTTGGACAAAGTCACAAAACACATTTCAGTGGAGGCTGCCTATATTCGCTTTTCCCTCTCCTTATGACCTTTTCTGTTGGTAGGTAATTTGTGTAACAGCTATTTAAGGAAGATAAGCATTAACCCACATTAGTTTTCATCAAACAGGGCCTTTCCTTTATTAGGTCAAATGAGAAAGTACTGTTTACATGTAATGCAAATCCCCTTGTCAATACATCTCCATATTCCTGTATGTAAGCTCCAACTTTTGTATTTTTAATAAGATCTTATCTCCCTCATAGTCTAGCAACTGTTGGATCATTTAGAGACCATCCTGTAGTGTTTATGACAGCACAGTTGGTTGCCATGGAAAGAACTGAGCTGTCCTCAATCCCATAACAAATATGGGTTTGAAGCTGTTGATTTGGCTAACTTCAGAGCCTCTGTGAACCCTGGGAGGTCTGAGTTTCTAATTTTCTTAAACTTATGGAAGTTTATTTATTGTTGACAATGTAAAACTCTGTTTTGTTTCTTGTTTCTTTCATTTTATTAATCAAAAAAATTTTTTTAAAGACTGAAAATTCTGCTTATATACCACGCTATTCTGTCACAATAAGTTTGGTGTGTTTTAAAACCATTATGTATGGCTTGTTACATATACATACATACATACATATAAAAATATAGTTGTATTTTTTCATAAGATTTTATAAAAATCATGTATATGTACATCTACATACATATACTTCTCCATAAAATAAAAACAGGAAAACATAAAAATACTATTTCTCAGATTTATGTCTACAATCTACTGGGAATATCAGTAAAATTCTTTATTTTGATAATTTCACGAAAGTAGAAAGGATCATATGTAGTGTGACTCCATAATTTATTGTTTAAACTTGGACATTATTGAGACTGGAAATCACTAATAATAATTAAGCAGGATTGATGTGTAAACCCAAGCAATTTTGAACAGAGTGGGATTCTGGGTCACCCTAATCAGAAGATGTCATATATGGGATGTGTTACACGTTGGATTGTGCCATCCAAAAATTCATATGTTGAAGTCCTAATGGCCAGGACCTCAGACTGTGAACTGATTTGGAAATAGGGTTGTTGCAGACGTAATCAGTTAAGATGAGGTCATACTGAAGTATGTTGGACCCCTAATCCAATATGACTGGTGTCCTTATTAAAAAGGGAAACTTAGACATGCACACAGGGAGAAGGCTGTGTGAAGATGAAGGCAGAGATCAGAGTGATGCAGCAGAAGCCAAGAAACACCAAAGACTGCCAGCAAACCACTAGAAGCCGGGAGAGAACCGATCCTCCCTCACTGCTCTCAGAAGAAAGTAACCTGAGGATATCTTGGTTTCAGACTTCTGTCCTCCAGAACCATGAGCCATTACATTTCTGTTTGGAACACACAGTGTGTGGTACTTTGTTGAGGCAGTCCCAGCAAACTGATTCAGGATGCTCAACAACTTGCCACTGAATATCCCTCTAGCCAACACCAACAAGTGTTCAAGACTTCCTCTTTCAAGATGGCCAAATAACAACTTTTTCATTCTTTATGCAAAAGTTATCGACCAACAGCAACCACAGCAAGAAACATGCATACACTCCATTTCTAATGGTACCCAGAACCTCTGTAGTCCTGAGCCATAGAACAAAGAAGAGAGAGAGACAGGAGCACAAACTGTCTGCAGAGGGCTACGCTTAGTAGATGAGGCAATTCACTCCACAGAACCTAGGGAAAGTCTGGGGAATAGGGTACCAGTTTCTGGCAAAAGTTGGAGGGATGGATGCTAAAAATGGGAGGTCCCTTAAAAGTTCATATAGAACTATAGACCCCAGAATTGTTTCCATCAATTGATGCAGTCAGCTGAATGCACCCACCCCACCCTCAACAGGAGACAGGAGTTTACGCCCTGAAGAGATTGAATCAGAAAGCTCTGAATTTGTGGCCAATTGGCACAAAGCAGGTAGAGATGGGCTGAGGGAAAGGAAAGCTAGGAAGGAAGAGCACACCACCCCAGTCCTCTTTTCCCACATCTCAGAACGTGGCCAGGCCTTCACCCACAGCTAAGACCTTGGAATAGCCTTCTTCGGGTACCCTGAACCACCTACAGGAGGGATGTGAAGGTACAGTTGCATGGGAGTACCTGACCACAATGCAGTGATGCCCAGTCATTCCACAGCGAGGCACTGCTTCCCACAGAGGTCTCAGTCAGGTGTTCAGTGCCTCATTCTTAAATCGAATTGGACAGCTAGCAACAAATGGTACTGAGGGAAGCCTGCACCAGGAAAGACAGTGTCTAAAATACACAGGAAAGCAAAGGAGCTTGGAGGAGACAGACATTGCAAGAAGAGAAGAAAACTTCTTAAAAGCAAACTATAATACTCTCAGAGACATGGTATCCATGAAACAGATGAGGGAGATATAAAAAGAAAAAGAGTTCTAGTCAATTAAAAATATGATAGCAGAAATAAAATATTCCGTTAAAAGGCCAGAGACAAAGTGAAGGAACTCTTCCAGAAAGTAGAATAAAAACACAGAGATGAAAAACAAAAGGGAAAAGATGAGAAAATTAAAGAATCAATTAAATACCATACTAATGAGCATTATGGAAAGAAACAAAATAGGTGCAAATTATCTCTATATACATTTTTTTTTAATAACTGAGCAACAGGAGCCTTCCAAGTGTCAAACCAGTGAATTAAGAGAAGACTCATGCTATGGCACATCATTTTGAAACTTGGAATACAGGGGATAAAATAATATTCTAAACATTTCCAAAGATAGAGTAAAGCATCATCTGCAAAACATCAGGAATAAGGGCAGTGACCTTTCCATTTGCACCACTGAAAGCTGGAAGACAATGAGCAATGACTTCATGTTCTCAATAAAAATAATATTTTAACTTAAATTTGATACCCAGTGAAACTATCAATCAACTTTGAGGGTTGAATAAAGGTATTTTCAGATATGGAAGGTCTCAGAAAAAGTTCCGTCCCATGCATTTTTTCCTCAGGAAGCTCTCAAAGGATGCTACACCAATATAAGGGAGTATGCCAAGAAAAGAGAAGATGTGGAATCCTGGAAAGAAGGGATCTAATACCGCGGAGGTGCAAAAGGAAATACCAGGACAATAGCTGTGCATGAGACCTAGTGAGCAGCTAGGCAAACTGAAGCAGGTGGATGAGATGAGGGATGACTCCAGAAAAACAAAATGAAACTGACAGAGCAATTTCTAGATTTGACTCTGGAAAACTGTATTGAGAGGCCCTTTACAAAACTGTTGGGGTGTGTGAAAAGATTTGGCAGGGGTGAAAAAAAAACAGACCCCTAAGTGAATGAGAATACGAGGCAACTATTAACTCCAAGAAAAATAAAAAGCTTTGCAAGAAAAATTAAATCATAAAACACGACTTTGCTGGAAAGCCCAGCAATATAGGAAACAACATGTTCATAGTCATAATAATGAACGTTGATTAGGGAGTGAACAAAAAATTGAGGTAGTAGAAAGGAAAGGAAAAAGGGTATATAGAAGAACTGAAATGTTGTTCACTATAACAGATAATGTCCAAATAGATAAATCAAGAAATATAAGTATGTTCATTAGAAATACAGAAGTAAATATCAAAAGAAACAGCTAAAAAAGTTGAAAGTGGTTGCCTTCAGGGTTTTAGAGAGAAAGAGAGAAACAGTGTCTCTGTGTGTGTGTGTGTGCACGTGTGTGTGTGTAAAGGGGAGGGAGAATGGAGTAGCTGCTGTTTTTTATTAAAAGCTTCTTAGCACAATCTGATTTTTAAATAATGTATGTGAATTATAGTGACAAAAATTTTTTTAAAGAAAGAGCAGTAAAACTATATTTGAAAGAAGAAAGTCTAGAAACAGCATGTGTTAGTAGAAGTCTTCATTGACATAAGGTGAATAAATGACTATCAACCAAGAGTGGTTTCTACTTTCTTTCTTTTGGAGACTTTTACTAGCAGGCACCTAATTCCTGTGTTTTGTTTTTACTCATGAGTTGAACAGAGTGATGGATATATATCCATCACTATAATATCCATAGATATTATATCAAACTTAAAACTAGATAATTACATTGTCTTAATAGGTGGAGTAAGACATTATTAAATCCCAAAGACTCTCATTGTCATCATCACTTTACTATGAAGGTAAATAGTTATAAACTGCAGTTGTGGTATATTGTGAATTTTTGTTGTAACAAAGAAGATTTAATGCAAAAGAGCTCTTTTGCCTCAATCTCTGTATATTTTATTCCCTGTTTCTAAGGGCATTACATTTAAATAGCAGCCATAGCCTAATAATAATTTTGTATGCAGTAAATGTTTTAAC
The DNA here is from genome assembly GCF_009828535.3 of Hylobates moloch. NCBI lineage: Eukaryota > Metazoa > Chordata > Mammalia > Primates > Hylobatidae > Hylobates > Hylobates moloch. The sequence continues at coordinate 57,093,957 of NW_026652280.1, forward strand.
ATTCTCCTTTAAATTATGAATAAAGATAATCTCCTTTATGAACAATAAATGAACTCATACATAACCGTAAGCCATAAGATTATTTTCCTTATTTCACTTCTTTCTCAATGGAAATTATAAAGTTGGTAATAGAAACTCTTTCCAGGAGCATCATAATTGCTAAACTTGGAATTGCAGGTACTCAATTGCTATCAGCTGAGTGTCACACATGCCATAACTTTACAAGTTTGACTGGGGTCATGCAAAGATAATCAGGGTTATAATGCTAATGCTTTCATTTACTAGCTGGGTGACAATGATCAAGCAGGTCACTGCATGCTTTTCATCCTCCACATGCATATATATTAAAGGAGTGAGAATACCAGCTATAGCAAATAGTTTCTTTACATGCACCAACTTCAGTGAATGGTAGAGGCTACCCAGAGCTCTGTTTTAAGAAGAATTATGAGACTGTATATGTCTGGGTTCAATTAGAAATTGCTGAGATTGATTAGTTATGTCTGGAGATTGATTAGTTATGTCTGCCTTAAACAGTAACTAGGAAAAGTGCCTATCCTGACTCCATGTATTTGTCAAGCCTAGATTAGATTGTCTGGAAGATTAACTTCAGGCTCTATTATTATTATATTCTATTCCAGCCTATGATTTTTATTTTCTACATTGAGCCAATAAGACTTACCATTCTTTCCTCTTTTTCTTCACGGTGCATTTATTAGATTATAGAGCTAATAAATTAGATCTATGGATCTTAAGAAAAATGTATATAGTGCTTTTAGCCACTTAAACAAAGAACAGTTGTGTCAAATAGCGTTTTTTAATGAACCAAGCCTGTTAATTTTGTGGAACATTATACAAGGAATGTTTGCTTTATAGACCAAATTTTTTTCTCCATCAACTTTAGTGTTTTTAATGAATCCTCTTTTTAAAACATAGATCATATGTAGTTGAAGAAATCAAGTCTACTACAAGGGGAAAAATGTTAGTTATTGTACACATCTCTCAACAGGCAGACTTGCTTGATCTGGGATAAGCTGATGAGTTTTAACTATCACAAACGGAATTTCCTGATAGTCCTCTGAAATGGGTTTTCATAAAATTTGGTTATTTTCCTTTTCTTTTCTTTGTAATCATGACAACCTGTGAAACTGAGAAACTGGCCCATCTGAGGTCATTCTGGGAGAAAAACCATTTTCAGATGAAGCTAGGTTCTTCTGACTCTGATATCTTACTCCAGGCTTTGTTCTAAGGTGATGCATGTGACTGCCTTCATGCTGGCCATCTCCAATAAGCCAGAGCCAGCAACTCTAGCCCTGTAGAGATTTCTTTCCAGGAATAGATCTGTTTTGCCTAGTGATGTTAAGCTGAGTATATACATGTCCATTAATAAAATGTGAAAACAGAAAATAAAGGTTCTAACACATGACCTTTATCTTTTGCTTTGCCAATATATATATACTTTAAAATTGCAATATATAGTACTTAACTTTCACTATCAAAATGTAGAAGAAAAGCACAAGAATTGATGCAAAAACAGTCATTCAAACATCTAAGTACAAAGTACAGAGCCTTCCTTGAACATTTCAGCTGCTATCAATTATTGCTAATTGAGCTCTGGTTTTCCTTATCAAGTCTAAATCCGTTTCTAGAGGGAGAAGCTCTCCAGTGGTGCTTTGTAAGTTTACAGTGGCAATGTCGGCTGAACTGGAACACTTGCCATATTATCCTGCTTTTGCCACTTAGGTGTTTATGGTGTTTAAAAATAATCACTATTCAAATTAGTCCAGCTAGGATTTTATCTGTTCTTCTGCCTGATAATTCTTAGGGAAAACATAGTCCTTTTACCTTCAGTAGTGGCTGCCCAGTACTTTTTGAACACCTTTTTATATGCAAGAAATCATCTTCCTTACGTGCCCTACATCCCTTAGGGAGAAAATAGGAAACTTTCTTCCCAGCCACCTTGTAGCTGGACACAGGCATGTGACCCACACTCCACCAATCACTGTACTTAAATGTGACTTGTGTTACTATTTGAGGGAGGGGCTCTGTGGAATCAGTTTGGCTGTTGGGGTGGTATTCTAGGCATCCAGGACACCAGGGTTGGAAAGTTGGACTCCTGGGTAAAAGTGGCAGGATGGTTGTTTGGTGCAGTTATGTCCTGGCAGCTGAGCAAAGAGGAGCCTCCACTGCTTGGCATTGGCATAACCTTTGGTGTTTTCCTCCTCGGATCAGTTTTGGACATGGTTTTGGACATTGTTTCTGGAATCCTCAAGCCTGGTTCTCCAGACATTTAGCAATTCCATGAGAGACGCAATATTTCTTCAGTGAACTCTTTTTGTGCTTGGTCTTTTGAATTAGAATTAGTTCCATTATTTGAAATTAAGAACCTTGGCTAATACGTTGTTCTTCCAGGAGAACGTTCTTTCTATATATAAGATTTTTGCCAGGAAATTTTGCATCTTCCTCTGGAATAATCACAGAAGCATATCATCTTCCTTTGGAATGATTAAGAAAAATCATGACGTGAACTTGCTATGTGGAATCTAGAAAAGTCGAATTCATGGGAGCAGAAGTGGAGGGGAACTGAAGAAATGTTGCCCAAAGGACACAAAGTTTCAGTTATGCAGGATGAATACTGCCAGAGATTTAATGTACACCCTGGTGACTATGGTTGATAATACTGTATAGCATACTTGCAATTGGCAAAGGGAGTAGATCTTCAAATGTTCTCTCCCTCCCTCCCCCGGACCGCATGTATATACGCAGTAACTAAGTGAAGAGATGGACATGTTAATTAGCTTGACTGTAGTAATCAGTTCACTGTGTAGTAAATAAAATTAACAAAAAAGGAAAAACAATGACAATATAGATTGCCTTTGATTTTTCCTATGCATGACTTGGAAATTTAGCATATATTTATTGAGTACCTACCACATGTGACCCTGTGCTGATGCTAGGATGCCATGGGAGGTGGTAGAGAATATAAAGGGGAGTAAACCAAGCTCATAGTTTTAATTTAAAACAGTTCTGTGTAAAATTATTAAATTACTCTTTAATTACTCCAGCAATTCCCAGAAGTCTTTTTTAAACAAATATAGCCTCAAGCCTCTTGCAGAGATGCTTTTACTTCCTACATATTTATATTTATTTTTATTGTGCATTTAAAAAACATTTTTCCCAAGTATCTATTGAGGGATGAATGGACAAACAAAACAAAGTGTAATACACACACACACACACACACACACACACACAAACAGACACAAACACAGGAATATTATTTAGCGTTTAAAATGAAGGAAATTCTGACACGCTGCAACAAGGATTAACCTTGAAAATATGCTAAGTTAAACATGCCAGTAACAAAGGGGCAGATAGTGTTTGATTCCACTTATATGAGGCACCTACAGTGGTCAAATTCGTAAAGGCAAAAAGTACAATAGTAGTTGCCAGGGGCTGAGGGGAGGGGAGAATGAGAAATTATTAGATAGTGGAGACAGAGTTTGTTTGGGAAGATTTTTTAAAGTTCTGGAAATAGATACCGGGGATAGTTGCTCAATTATGTGAATGTACTTAATGCCACAAAATTGTACACTTAAAACACTTAAAATGGGCCAGGCGCAGTGGCTCACGCCTGTAATCCCAGTTCTTTGTGAGGCAAAAGTGGGCGGATCATGAGGTCAGGAGTTCGAGACCAGCCTGGCCAATATGGTGAAACCCCGTCTCTACTACAAAATGCAAAAATTAGCTGGGCGCAGTGGCACGTGTAGTCCCAGCTACTTGGGAGGCTGAGGCAGGAGAACTGCTGGAACCCAGGAGGTGGAAGTTGCAGTGAGTTGAGAGCTCGCCACTGCATCATTCCAGCTTGGGTGACAGAGCGAGACTCTATGGAAAAAAAAAAAAAAAAAGTTAAGATGGTAAATTTTATGTTACTTATTTCTTATCACAAGAAAAATGCTTTTTAACCAAACAGAATATAAACTCTTATGAACAGGGCTAGGGAACTGATTTTCTCCTAATCACTAAGAAAATTCTACCTGAGAGGCAAGGGCCTAGGAGTTGGAGAGCTGGGCTCCTGTTCGGTGCCAGCTCTGTGGTTAGCTAGCTATGTGAACTCCACTCAACCTTGCCAAGCCTCAGTCTCTTCATCTTTCAAATGAATAAGAGTGGGGAGGGGCACCGCATATCTCAGTGCGCTGATTTCCATTTAACCACAGATTTAGAACCAAGGCGGCTTGGCTTCAAATAGTCAACTCCTCTGCTGGCAAATAAACAGATCTTTGGGAAACTGTACTTGTCTTCTGGAGAAATGGTTTCTTTCAGTAGGTTCTCACAGAGCAAATCTAAGCACCAACAATGTAGAGTTTTGAGAATGCAGAGTATTTCCTGAACTCATAATCCTTCCCTCCTCGAAACTGTCTACAATGTAGGAATTCAGTTCCCATCCAGATTTACAGATGTAAATCTTCAGTTACCTAATAAAATGGAGAGAAGAAAATCATGTGATTATATTTTGAATCTAGTAATACTAATGAATTCAAAGCCAGACTTCATTTTAGAGGGTTTTTATAAAAAGTTCTATTTTCCAATCTAATGCTTGGTGTTGAGTCTTGAAAACTTAAGGTAATGCAAACCCTATCATTTCCACCTCTAAAAATTCTATCAGAGTCTCTAAGAATCTATGTTTAGGCTCCTTACACAACAGCAAACATGGAAACAATATTTATTGTCCACAACTTTCCTAGGTAGATCAAATTGTTCAACACAGAACTGGCATTCTACTGGCAAGTGCCTGGTTACCAGCTAAATAGTTGGGTACACCCAGTAGGCCTGCAGATAGAGAAAGCTTTCAAGACCAGTCTGGATGCAAACAATCTCTGGGAATCAATTGCCTAGGACTATCTCAATGGTAGGAGAAGTCTGCCTCAAGGAAATGTGTATTGTTCTTGAAAATGCCAGACACCAGTAGGAAACACAAACACAGACTCAAAAGAAGCAGGGAACAGCAGACTGAATAAACAGCACATGCACACCCATTTTCCTAGGAAATATGTGTCCAAGACTGAAGAGTTGTGGTGCAGTCTTATCTGTCATTTACATCTTAAAGATAGGTGAGCCTTGGATAATATCGTGCTTGTGCCCCACAGGAGGCTGCCAAATATTATCATAGATCATCCACTAGAGGGTGACAACCACATATGCTTAGGGATGGATGACTGTAGACACAGTGCACATTCCATAGTCCTGAGAAGAGTTTCTTGAAGCTCATCCGCCTAAGTGGTTGGACTTTCACTTTGGAGTCGCCCATAAAAAGGAGAGAGGGAAACTACACATCTTTTCCATACTTATGGCCTAGGTTGTCTCTCCTTTTCAGACTTAGTTAAGAAAAAATTAAATTTATATACGAATTTTTTTTAAGTAGAAGGAACACCTCCTATCACATTAAATAGGAGGTGAGTATCTCTAACAGTTGGGAGAAGGACATGCTGAGATTTTTTTCCTATTACTATTATGGATCTTTGGGACAGTTTCAGTAAGTACTTTCAGGGGGTACTTGGTTTTTCCAACTTGAGAATGGGGGCTATTCATTATAAATCTTAGAACAAAATTCTGAGAGCAAAGTAGATAGAGGAATATAGAACCTTTTATTAGAAGGTTTTTGTGTCTTTCCAGGATAATTATTACAAGTAATATCAATATATACCAACTAATATGCATGAGATAAGATGGCAGGTCTGAGTCTTGGTTGGGATGTGGGTCTGGAATCTTGGATTATGGACATAAGAAATATTATGAACACTCATTGAACACCCAGGCAGCAAGCTCAAGCCCAAGCACACACCACAGAAGCTTTCGAATAGTTTGGATGTATTCTAATTTGTGTTTCTCCCAAGCTACTTTTGTAGGTAGTCATTTAGGCAGCCCTTCATAGAGCTCTGGGTCTTTTCCTGAACTTTCCACAAAAATGTTTCAGCTTTAGGAAGAGGTTTTGGGAAACCAGAATGTTTCCGTTACTGTACGGTTAAACCTTTTGTTCTCTACTTAGACAAATATACTGAGTACTCATTTTTGTTTTTTTTAAGAGACAGTAGCTTTTATAACAGGCTCGAACATAAGCTCCTGTGAGCTATGTACATAGTAAGTCCTCCGTAGCTCTTGGATATATAATCCATGGTTAGTATAAAATTATCATAATTTTAAATAAGACAAGCCATCATTCTTTGAGTGATGTGTTTGAGTGATGCTTCTTGATACTTCTTTCAGCTTAAACGTAGAAATCATGATCACACCACTGCACTCCAGCCTGGGTAACAGCGAGACTCTGTCTCAAAAAAATAAAAATTAAAACTAAAATAAACATAGAAACCAGATTTTCTTTGGTTTCCTCTGTCGGTGACTTTGGCTGTTTCTCTTCTGCATGTTCGTTGATGCTTCTCCTTGCCTTTGTGTTTAGTGTTTTTAGCAGGCGGTGTTTATAATAGACTAAAACTTTGGGAGCCAGACAGACCTGGGTTCAGTGGGTTTACATTGCTGGGTTTTATAAGGATTAGAAGCAAATATATGTACAGTGCCTGGCACAAAATATATAAACAAAATGTTGTTTGTTAGTTATTAGTACTAGCTGTATTAATAATAATGATGATACTATATATAATATATTATACATTTGTATATATAATAATATATATTTGTATATTTTATATATATAAAATGATAATATTGGAAAGCTAGAGGGTGCAGTGAAGGGATGGCAGGTGAGCGTGGTATAAGTCTGAATTTGGCCTTCTGGTTATTTGCAAGTTCTCTTCCAGCAAATATTTGTTGTGTACCTTCCATAAGCAGCATTGTTCTAGGCACTGGGGACCAAGTGAAAAACCAGACCAAGTCCCTGTCCTAGGAACAGTATCTGCTGTTTACATTGTCATATAGGAAGGAGCAGTGCACTTAGCAAGAGAATTTTTTAGTAGCGCTGTTTCGGGGCCTGCTTCTATTTAACTTTATGGAAACTGTTTTCAGTAACAGATTTATTGAGATATAATTCACATACTATACAATTCACCCATTTAAAGCATGTTAGTCTGTGGTTATTAGCATATTCAGAGTTGTACAATCACCATCACAATTAATTCTAGCAGTCTCTCCCCCCAGCCCCCTCACTCCTACCCCCACCCCCAGTTCAAGGTAACAGCTAATCTACTTCCCGTCTCTACAGAGTTGCCTGTTCTGGACATTTCATCTAAATGGAATTATAGAATATGTGGTCTTTTGTAAGTGGCTTCTCTCACCTAGTTTAATGTTTTCAAGGCTCATCCATGTTATAGCATGTATCAGTATTTTATTTCATTTTAAGGCTGAAAACATTTTTGAAGTCTCCTTAATGCACATTGAATACTCATATGTTGATGGATTCATTCATTTTGTTTTTCTAGTCTGTGTTGTTTCTCTCTCACTCTTTCTCCTGCCCTTTCTTGGACAGGTTTTCTCTCTTCCCTTCTCTTTTGAAAGCAACCACACTCCTACTGTTACCGCAGACTCCTGCCTTAACTTTAATAGCTACTGAGATTTGGAGCCTGTGGCACCTACTCTTTGCAATGACAGAAAATCTGGTTTCTGTCCTTTATTTCTTTCCAGTCCTTTCAGTTTCAATCTGTGTGCCCTCCAAATGCAATAGCTTGAGATTTCCTTAAAGAACATCTTAGACTTGGCCTTGAAATGGAAGCTTCAAATGATATCTAAAGAATACATGAACCAGCCAAAGGAGTAAGTGGAGGGAATTAAAAAAAAAAAATCAAGAATGAAAGCCAGAGAATTTTCACAGAATTCGGACAGGCTGTGGCCGTTCCTTATTCTTATGCCTGATGGATTGAACATTTCCCACAAGGGCTTGGTACCATCTAGGACCTGAAGATACGCTGAAGGTTCCTCGTAAAATCCAGCCTCTATTTTATTCTCACTTCCTTTCTTCTGGGTTTGGCCTATGCAAAGCCCACTGATAAGTTATAAATGACTTATCAAGCATTAGCGTTTAGAGAGTAGACGGCTCCATAAATACCTACTTGGCCTCATTAAAAAGCTACAGCGATTAAAGAGAATGATTAGTGTGGTGCCAGAGGGGAAAGCAGAAAATCCAACATCTGACTCAAAAAGGGCCAGACCTCTTCTCAGGGAAGACCGCGGGTGTCAGGGAAGAGGATCTGGCCCGCTCCCCGGAGCGGAGCGCCGGGCGTCGGCGTCTGCGGAGCCTGCACCAGGGCCTGTCACGGGAAGAGTTATGAAAAGTGCACGCGTTCTCAGAGACGATTACCCTCTTGCCCTCCACGCCTCCTTCCCAACCTCCCCTTCCACTCCCTGCTGCCCCCACTGGAACTCAAAGCATGATTAAAACAGAGAAACCTATAACGGGGATGAAATGACCCTCAAATGACTGCTTAATTACAGCGAAATGAAAGCCGGGGGGCTACAAATAACCAGGAACTGTCCCGGCTGTCACTGAAGAGGAGCCTGCGCATGAGTCATGAGTCATGAATTAGCCACTAAGTGTTCGCCGCCAGCCCCCGGCCGCCCGCCTCTGCCCTGCCCGAGCCGGGCTCGCGGGCCCTCCTTGCCTGGCCCCGCGGAGCCCCCCGCCCCCGCGGGCGTCCGGGCCGGGTCGGAACCAGGTGGTTGTTGTGATTCCCAGGGCTCCCCAGTCGCCCCCGGCCGCCCGGTGGGTCGCTGGGTCGGGGAAGGCTCCCAGGCTGCGCAGGAGACAGGCTGACTGAAGGAGCGCAGCCAGCGCGGCTGCAGATAAGTTAATGTACACAGAGAGGATGTAAATTACCACGACCCGCAGCAGCAGGACATTGGCCAGGGCCCTGTCAGGGAGAGGACAAGCGTCGGGGGCTGCGCGCTCGCTGACACCCACCCGGGATGGAGCCGCCAGGCGGCCCGGCCGGGGAGGACCTCTTGGAGCCAGGCTTTCCTTGAAAACAGCTGCGTGTCCCTGACACCTCCAAACTAATGCATTTTTAATCAGAGGAATTAGCTCTAGGCGTCCCATATTTTTCCAGCCTCCCCCCACCAACCCTTGTCTCTCCAGCCACGTCCCCCTCCCCGCCCCTAGCTTAGGGACTGGCATTCCCATTCTGTTTCTTTATCGGGACTCTGCAGAGTCCCCCGCTGCCCCTACACCACCGAGACCAAACCACCTTTAAAAAAAAATCTCCCTCCCCACCCCCATCCTCCCACCAGCCCTCCTCCACCACCGGGTTCGCTCCAATGCAACTTTCGCCCCCACCCTTCCCTCTGTTTATACAGTGACATCACAGCCCCTGGCTCTCTCCAAGACTCAAAACAGAGTTCAAAAAGGCAAACAGGAAAGCCCGCCGGTCGTGGGCACGGGGTGAGATTCGGTCCATCCGCGGCGGACCGCGCAGACGCGCACGTGCGCGCACCTCAGTGTGAGCCCGTCTCCACTGGGACATCCTCGGGAAAGGGCTGCCCAGGCCGTGCTCCCCGTCAGCCCCGGGGAACTCTTGTGCCAGCCCCTTAGGGAATTGAAAAATGTCCAGTAGTCACATAAAAGAAAGTGAAAAGGTAAAACAGGTGAAATTAATTTTAACAATATATTTTTAATCTGATATATTCAAAACATTATTTCAATATGTAATCAATATAAAAATTATAAATGAGATATTTCATATATTTTTTCACAGTAAATCTTTGAAATTACACTCACAACACATCTCAATTCAGACACAACTTTTTCATTGGAAATACTTGATCTGTAGTTACATTTCATAAAACTTAGAGTTGAAAAAATTGATTCACATACTCACATTGTTCCAAACATATTTAAGCATTTTTCAGTAAGTGAATCCAGTGTTAGTTCTTAACTGTGAATTTACACTAATGTGAAATAAAATAAAATTTGAATTAAATGAAAATTTGGAGTTAAATAAAAAATTAAGTTTCTTTGTTGCACATTTTAAATTCCTAACAGCCACTTGCAGCTAGCGGCTACCAGATTAAACAACAGAGATAGAGAGTAACAGAATCTCCTAATTTCAGCTCTTGTTAACATAAAGTGGAGATAATAGTATCTACTTTATGTAGGCTTGTTGTAAGAATTAAATGAAATACAGTAGAACAATGCATATTAAGTACTCGGTACAGGGCCTAGCACATAGTAAGTACTCAATAATGAAGGTAACTCTGAGAATTATTTCTCCACTTTGATGATTTTCGCCCCCCCACCCCCCATCCTTAAACTCAGCGATTCATACTTCCTTCCTCCAGAACTTGCTCTTAGGAAGGATTGTTAAATGAATTTGCAATAAGCTGCCAAAAATGAACAGAGTATTCAAACACTCAAGTGTCCTTCCGTCCCTATTTATTGGACACCCCTTTCACCCACAACATCCCTTCAGCTTCATTACTATCTGTGCTGGCCACTCCAGATCTTATACACAGAACGGATCTTCAATGGTATCTCTCCAGCTACCTAGTAAAGATCTTGCAAAGATATTTTTAACTCAATCCACCAAAACCTGACTTGATGCATATCATCCCTCATGTGCCTCTCCTGTTCCCGCATTGGGTGGTGTTGCCATTCCCTTGAAAGCCTCAGCCAAACTCTGGCAGTCATTCGAGGTTCTTCTTCCTTCACTGTTCCCCTCACCGCATCCCCTTAGGCAATCACTAAGTCTTACAAATTCTACTCCTAAACACCTCCCAAATCCATTGATGTGTCTCATTGTCTACTGTTAGCCTTCACTTAGATGTTGTAACTGGTCTTTCTGCCTCTGCTTTGTCCCCCTTCAATTCATTCTTCGTGCTTCAGCAAGAGTAACTTTTCTAAAGCGTGAATCCAATTATGCAACAAGCCTGCTTAACACTTAAATGACTTTTGACTCTTCCACAGGGTCTATGAGGTCCTTATGGAGTTTCCTTGCTTAATCCCTTTTTCTCGTCTTTTAAAAAACAGCCTTTACCTCCTCAACCATCCCCCTCCTGCCCCCAATTTCCAGCCTCTCTGAATGTCTTCCAGTTTATCTAACACACCACATGTTTCCTGACGGAGGAGCTCCCACGCATGGCCATGCTGGGTGCATCATATTCATGTCTATCCTACAAGTCACAACCCCACTCTGAGATGGTATTTGGTATGCACAGCCAGATACTTTTTCCCATTTTGCCGTATGGCAACCTGTCTGCATGTTTGACGCTATCTGTTTCAGAGGATCCCTCAGCTTTTGGCTGAAAATGCCAGCTCCCTCTCAAAACTCTGTGCATGACACCTTTAGAAATCCTTTGAGGTGCTAAACATTTAGGTCATCAAAGGGGCACACTGGCTATTACTGATTTTGTCTGGTTCCATTCCACAACACTGATTTTTGTAATGTTTCCTTTCTTTGTTTCACTTTGACTGTAGAAGCTGGCTAAGATGCATTGGCACTAGCACTATCTATTGCATGCAAAAGTTTTGCTCAAAAGAAGTGTTGATGTTGGAGCTGTGAGAAAAGCAGGCCCTACCTTGCAGGACTTGGGGGAAGAATGGAATGTGAAAAGCTCACTTTAAAATGGTAGGGGTTTGGGTGCCAGGCAGGAGCAGTGGTGGAGCATTTCAGAGACCAGTCTGAGCCTAATGAGGTCTGCCAGTGCTCTGGGCAGGCGTCACCAGCTGGCTGTTTGCCACTCCTCTTGCCCTCCCAGACACACACAGTGCTGGGGAGTCAGCACTTATGCTAACACTGGAGACAGGCGGGCAACATGAGACTGGTGGATGAGGGCAGTGATGGCTAGGTATTTTCCCAGAGGACCAAAGAGCAGGATATGTATGTCTGGTTTCTGCCTCTGACACCTCCAGGCCTAGGGATGGATTCCCAGTGATCTCCTTCCATCAAAGGGCTTGATCCCAGGAAAGGCGAGTGAAGATGAAACTTCAGCTCTTTGTCTGCCTTTGGGATAAAGCTATGTGAAACTGTCAAAGCAAATATCATGTTTCCCTGGAAAACCATAAATTCCTTTGGCTCTGGGTCCAGGAGGTTTGTCATGTGGTTAGAGGAAAGATGAGTATGTTGATCACAGGTCATCAGCTGTAAGGTTCTGTAGCTCGGGGCCGGGGTCCACAGGCCAGCTGCTATAATACTAAGAATAATGTTGGGTTCAAGTAATGCTCAGTAAGTGCTCTTTAACTACAGCTCAAGATGAAGACAGTGAAACATCCTGCTGTTTGTTATGTACCTGGCAACTGATGTATGTCATCAGATGAAATAGAGGTGTTGATAAATTTTGTCAAGGGGCCTGTAAATTTTAAAAATGGAATAATTATAAATGCTTTTGTGATAGAATATACCTGAAGATCTTCAGAAGGAAATGGATGATTATGAAATATTTATTTATTTGTTTCTTTTCTTGCTAGTTGGTTGATTTTTGCCAGATTCTTTATATATTAAAGTAGCATTAACATTAAATTCATGCTACAAAATCAGATTGAAAAGTAAGAAATTACCATGAGTAAACATTTTTTTCTCTTTTATAGTTTTGTCAACAGGGGCTGTGGATGCTTAAATAATGCTTTTCAAAGCTCCATCTTTCTTACTGTGCTTTGGTCAGAAAGAAAAAAAAAATACATGAGAAAAGCTCTTTTGATCACCCGTAGTACAGCAGTTGCTGTATCTTGTTAGCCTTTTTGTGGCATATTTAGCATTCTAAATTTCTAACAGTTATTTCACCCATGTCATTTAACAAGCACTTCTTCATGTTATGATAAACCCTTTATGAATATAAATTTTAATGTGTACAGACTGTACTACCATGTAGATTTGCAACACTTACTTAACCACTCACATATTATTGCTTATTTGGGTTATTTTATTTTAAAATAAGAATTTTCCAAAGGTTCCCTTAGGAATAGAGTTCCATCAGTTTTAAAGTTATGGCAATATTTAATGTACATAGGGTAATATTTAATCATAAAGTATTGTTTTGGTGAAAATTAAAAGAGCCAGAAGTTTTATGTTAAATTTTTTTTGAATATTGGCATAATAGTAAAAGCAATCAACCAGTTTCACTGAGCTCCCAATTTCAGAGAAAAACTGGCCTCTTCAAGTAAAGATTCCTTGTTCTTACAGGGGAGGAGCTGATAATTAAGTAATCACAAGAAGCAATGCATGGCAAGGGAACTCGCCCAGTGTAGACCAGAAAATGTCGTCTAGAGAATGTGGCATTTAAACCAGGACTCCTCAGGACAAGGAAGTGCTGAAAGCCCCAGCTATCCTGGCATGCTCAAATACTTTGGGGGGATAGCAGTGGATAAAACCCTTCTGGAAAGTAGTCTGCTAATATCTAAGAAGCGTTTTAAATATTTTCTTATCTTTTTAAAAAATGTAAATATTCAGAAGTAACCAGAAAAGGTGAAAGAAGTCAATGCACTAAGGTATTCATCTTAGCACTAAGGTATTCATCTTAGCATGATTCATCATAGGGAAAAAGGAAGCCATTTGTATGTCTAAGCTGAGGGATTGGCCACGACTGTGCCTACACTGGAATGTATGCATCATTAAAAAGTATACTTAGAGTAATGTACAACTGGTGAGAAGGCTGTTCTAGGATAAAAGAGGCATAACAAAAGACAATGCATGAATTAGTTTGAAAATAAACAGCAAAAAGTCATTGGGGGACAATTTAAAAAATTTGAATATCAACTGGATATTAAACGACATTAGCGAATAATCGTGAATATCCTGTTGTGATAATATTATGATTATGTGGGAGGATGTTCTTATTTTTAGGAGATGCATATTGAAATATTTATAAGTGAAATGCTATGATAATTGCAGTTTACTTTCAAATATTTCAGCAAAAAAACGCATATGTATATATGTATATCTGCTTACCGACTCCCTGGATTTTCTAATTGGAAGTAGTACCGAGGAAGATCCAACACAGGTAATGCATAAGGACATGAAACAGCAAAATCTAAACACATACCCACAAACACAGCAAATATGGCAAAGTATATATCATTACTGACGCTAGGAGGAAAATACATGGGTAGTCACTGCACTTGCCTTTTAACTTTTGTGTGTTTGAAAATCTTCATAACAAAGAAATGCATTATGCAGCATTACCTAGAAAAATTGAAAATCTGCCATAATGGCTCAGGGATTGTATCAGGATGGTAGATTTATGAGAGAGATTTTCTTCTTAATACTTGGATACATTTTCTACAATGAACATAGATTATTTTTATTATCAACAATTAAAGCCACAGTCTATTGAGCACTTATGAAGTTCCATGCTTTGCATGAATTATTCTATTTAATTCTTACAACAACCTTAAGAAGCTAGAACTGTTACTGTCTCTTTATAGTTGAGGACACTGATACTTAAAGAGATCACACTACTTGCACACTGATATAAATGGCTATGCCAGGATTTGAACCTAGGCACAAGTGATGCTTTTACAATTCAACAATATCTTGAGAAATATTTTGAAAAATAAAAAAAAATTATCTATGTAACTGAAGATTTCACATCAAAGGCAGTGTAACGATATGGATTTAGAAGCTGAAATCATGATTCAAGCCCTGGCTCTGCAGTTTGCCCCTTGGGTGGTTGTGTGGTGGGTGTGCAATGCCTGATCCCTCCTTCTTTGGTGTAAATGGGCCAGTGTGCTGTGAATGATAAATTGTCCAACAACATAAATTGCGATCATTGCTCTGAGGGCCTGATAGCGTAACTGAATATCTGGAAGACCATCACTGTCCAACTCTATGCTTGGCCTTTTACATCTTATTTTAGAGTTTGATTCCATTGTACTGAAAACATCTTTGGGTGACATCTTTTGTTTTGTCTTGCTTTTTGCTTTTTCTAGAATTGTAAAGGATAAGAATAGAAAATTGTCCTTCATTTGTTGATAAGCCCTGGTTGGGAGAATCTGCCCTTCCCATTGGTGGCATAGCTGACAACCTAGGAGTGTGTCTAGAGGATGGCTTCCCTCAAAGACAGAGAGCAAAAAGTTGTGTCAAGGTACAAGGCAGATCTATAAAGAGTGGGCTTCCATATCTCTCTTTGAAAACCTGAACACCATATCCCTCATTTTCAACATTTGCATCTAGACTCAGGCTAAACAGTAGAAACCACAATGAATTGTTGCTAACAGATGAATGGGTGTTGAGAAAACTTACTCTATTTGTGTAATTTCCTGTCACCAGCATGAAATGGTCAAGAAATTGCCATTGTTGTGAAAACTTCAACTCAATAATTCAGAGATACAGAAAATTGGCACAAGAATGTTATTTCTCCATTTGGACAAAAAAATCTCTGAACTTTCTGAAGTTCACCCGTCATTGTTGTAAAACTCTAAAGATCAAGTTTACTTTGGAAGTTCTGCTACAACCTCAAGTATCATGTTGGCCATAGCATGGCAGCGGGGAAAATGGAAAAGAGCAATCCAGTATTTCCAAGTACACACCTCTATTATTTTAAAGCTCACAGTGTTTGTTTTACTAATTCGGAGAGAAGAAAAGATCACAGATTATTCCTCAGGTTAGTGTTTAACATTTTGCTTTTCCAGATCAACCTTCCTATTATCAATGCCATTACTTAAGAGCATGGATATAATAAACTCATATCATGAATGTGAATAAATAACATGAGCTAGACAATCTTTGACTAGGGTTGACCATCCTCAATCCTTTCCAAGTTTGTCTATTTGTTTTTTGTTACTGATGTAAGCAATGACAAAAACTTACTTTTCGTTGCAAGAAAAAGGAAGAGAGAAAGCAAGCTAAGATCCCCTGTGGGAATGCATATGGAGTCAGTTCATGTGTAGAGAGCTATATAATCCCATCATCTCATTGGGACACCACAAAGTAATGCAACCAAGAAAACAGCTGGCTTCCCTTTGTGTGATGAAAACATCACACAAAAGTGACACAGGGCCCTTGGAAGGTTAAGGTTGTATCACTAGGGACACCAGAAGCCAGTGACTGGCAACAGTAAATAATGGCTCACGATTAATGGTTGGAAACCTACTGGTAAGACCATTGGATACCAAAACATCAGAGGAATGTTGGCCCCAGTTGGTTTAATCCTGCAAAACCTCATTATAATCTGAGCACATTGTAAGGCTTATTTGCACTGTTTCTCTTATCTTTTTGTCTTGAAGATTTAAATTAAATTCATATCCTTAGCTTAACAGTTCACTTTCTTTTTTAAATTTTTTGCTCAATCAAGAAGTATATATTAAGTAATAACTATAATACTAAACTAAGTGTGGTAAGGAACACAAAGAAATAAATCTCATGATATAGTTCTCAAGGAACTTAAGAGTTGAGTTGGTAGGGTCAGAGAAACAAGAAGCAATGATTAGTATGCGGTTAGATTAGTCAGGGAAGGCTATGGAAAGGCAACTAATGAATCCTGTTCACTGACTCATTTCATTTATCCATTTGCTGTGAAACACTTCCTGAATTCCAAAGAGTGGCAAGTGATTATGCTGGTGAGGAATGCCCATTCTTACCAGAACTTCGCTAAGGTAACAGAACCTCAGTAACTATGTGGAAACCACCTAATCCACCCTTTGCATGTGGGTCCGTAGCTTTTCTTTTTCTGTATTTAAAAAATTTCCATTTCCACAGACTTAAAGGTAGTTGTGGAATGTGGCTTTCCTTTTCAGCAAATCCAGTGCCAGCATTGTTCTCTTGGGCCAGCATTTATCAACTTTTGATATTTTAGTTTAGTGGTGACCGTTATATTTATTTTCATAGTGAGAAATCTAAGTCATTTTGGGCACTGGTTCAAGGATACATGATGAAAGTTACATCATGGACTCTTTCCCTGAACTCACTAAGAAACTGGAACTATAATTCATGAGCAGTGGTTCAGCCAGGAGGTGAGACGGGGCCAACGTCACACCATGACTGTTGAGAGGACTTACCTAACAGACGGCAACCTTTTGACAATGACTCTATTTCCTAATTTCTAGAAATGGAATTCTAGGCAACTTACTTTTCTTTTCTTTTCTTGCTTAAAGTATTATACTGAGTGATCAAGAGCACTGAGATTGTCAGTGTCACCAGTGTCCTCCATTGCTAAATCCAGAGGTCAGTCTCAGGCCTCATCTTAGTTGAATTCTCTGAACAGTTGCTCTACTTGATCAATCTGTTCCTTTCTTTACTTGACCTCTGGGTCATCACACTCACTTGGCTTTCCTCCTACCTCACTGGCTGTTCTTCTTGTTTTCCTTTGCTGGTTCTTCTTTATCTTCTCAATCTCCTAACATTGGAGGCCAAACCAAGCTCCTCATCCTTTCTTCAAATCTGTTTGTGATACACCTCAAGAAATGGCGATCTTGCTTCCAGATGTTCTGGCTAAAACACTTAGAGTCGTCTTTGACTCCTCTTTTTCTCTTACATACCACATCCCATCTGTCAGGTAATTTTGTTGGTGCTTCCTTTGAAATATATCTGGAATGTGTCCCCTCTTATTACCTCCACTGCTTCTACCCTGGCCAGACCATCACGATTCCTTCCTGGATGATTGCAATAGCTGTATCCCTGCTTCTTCCCTTGTACTTCTAAAGTCTACCCATAACACGGATCCTTTAAACTTATGTCATTTCATGTCACTTCTCTGCACAAAACTCTCCAATAGTCCCCATCTCACTCAGGGTAAGAGACAAAAGTCTTTACAATGACTTCCAAGGCCTTCCATGACCTAGCCCCTATAACTTCTCTGATTTGATCTCCTTCTACTCTTCTCTTTCTCATATCTTTGCAGCTGCAGGCATGCTTTCTGTTTTTTCAACATTTCAGGAATTCTCCTGACTTGGAGATTTTATACTAACTGTTTCTTCTGCCTGCAATGCTCCTCCTCCCTGCGGCCAGGTGACTCACTCCCATACCTTCTCCAGGTCTTTGCTCAAGCCTCAGAGAAGGCTTCCCCAGCCAATTTCACACCTCAACCACATCCTTATCTCCCAGAGTACACATCGTCATTTGATAGTACACATCGTCAAAATAAATAGGTTTATTTTGGTTATGGATGCTGTCCCTCACAGCCACAAAATGTGGTCTCCATGTGGACATGAAATACTTAGTTTTCTTCATTGCTATATCCCTAATGCCTAGAAATAATGTCTGGCACATAGTAAGCACTTAGATGTTTTTGAATGAACATTTTACACCAGGCCCACATCATGAAACAAATCTCCAGTGAAGCTCATGCCCAAGGCTGTGAAGAAGTTGTTACCATGGGCACTTCTCTGCTTACACTTGTTCTTAGAGCAGAACAAGAAGCCGTGTTGCTTGGCTTTGTTTTGTCTTGATCCCCTTATAGATCATGTCCTTGGGACAGCTGTGCCTTCCCATTTATTTTGTTCTGTTCTCCCTCCATTATTTTGTTTCTGTACCATAATATAGTCGGTTTATTTTTAAAGATCAAGACTATGTAACTAAAATGCGAAGAAATCCTAAGGTTGGCCTGTACATCAGAGATGACTATGAAGTAATGAGATTGAAGCAAGATATTTTCATCATAAAAAGAAATTTCGAAAAAATATAGAGTCACTGGAGAGATTTCTTTTTTTTTGCTCCTGAACTGGAGCAAACTGGACTGGTTAATAGTATTATATCACCAAATCTGGGTTAATCAAAAGGAAATAATGAGATTAAGTTAGAGGTAGGCATGGAATGGGGCTTACAGATGGACTGAAGTTGTCAATTAGGTATGTTAGTTGCTAATTTGGGATGATGAAAGACTTTAAACAACAACATGTAAATGTCTGGTGTGGCCTGTTGTTGGTGAAAGTCTCAGTTATAACCTTCTCACTCTGCATGTGAAATGTCCAAGGCAGAAAAGTAGCCATAGTGAGTCTGTAATTCCCAAGCTTGATGAGCTTTAATGGGCTGGTTTCTACTGGTCACACACACAAACTCCAGTTTCTGCCCACGGTCACTCACAGCACCTCGATGCGCTTAGCTCTCTGGACAGCTTTCAACTACTTAGAGTTTATATTTAATTGGCTCATCCATTCTATCCCAACTTTTGAATAATCCAATCCTTCTGTTCACCTCCTGTCTCATTTACATTTTTGTCTACCAGTCTGAGACCTTCCTTTTCACCTTTCAAACATGAGCCAGTTACAGCACCATGGATCATCCAGCCATACACTTGCTCCCGAATTCTGTTTGAGGCAATCCTAGCATCTCTACCTTTCTTCAAGTGAAGTCCTCTGAAAGGCTTATCCTTCTCACTCGTTTCAACACCTGTGGTCCCAACACTGCTTACAGCAGCAGATAATACAAAATTAGGTCCAAAACAAACAGTTTTGTACTACAATTAATATTCATAGCTTCTGATCCCCCAGCCTCCTGTCTCATCTAACACAGATTTAGGAAGCTTAGAGAACACCAAGTAGGGTATATATAAAAAAGTATACACTGGCTGAGCACAGTGGCTAGGCAGGTAATCCCAGCACTTTGGGAGGCCGAGGCAGGAGGATCACTGGAGCCCAGGAGCTGGAGACCAGAAAGGGCAACATGGTGAAACACTGTTTCTACAAAAAATACAAAAAATTAACCGGGTGTGGTGGTATGTGACTGTAGTTCCAACTACTGGGAAGGCTGAAGCAGGAGAATCACCTGAGCCTGGGAGGTCGAGGTTGCAGTGAGCTGTGATCACACCTCTACATTCTAGCCTGGGTGATGAGAGTGAGACTCTGTCTTAAAAAAAAAAAAAAGAAAGAAAGAAAGAAAATAAAATAAAAAAGTATACATCTTGACATATCAGATTTAAATTGCAGGGCTGGGCGCAGTGGCTCAGGTCAGGAGTTCAAGACCAGCCTGGCCAGCATAGTAAAACCCCATCTCTACTAAAAATGCAAAAAAATAGCTGGGCATGGTGGCGGGTGCCTGTAATCCTAGCTACTTGGGAGGCTGAGGCAGGAGAATTGCTTGAACCCGGAAGGCGGAGGTTGCAGTGAGTCGAAATCCTGCCATTGCATTCCAGCCTGGGCAACAATAGTGAAACTCCATCTCAAAAAAAGAAAAAAAAAAAGCAGAAAACCAAAGACAAACAAAATCCTGAAAGAAGCCAAAGAAATAAGGACACCTTACATCTTATCCACAGTGGAACAAGCATAAAAATTCCATTGGACTTCTCATCAGAAACCATGTGAACAACAAGAGAGCAGAGTGAAATATTTAATGTGTTAAAAGAAAAAAAATCCACCAATCTAGAGTTCTATAAACTATTCTTCAAAAGTGAAGGAAATTAAGAGAATGAAAAGACAAGCCAAGCCACAGACTGAGAGAAAATATTTGTGAAACATACATCTCATAAAGGGCTTGTAGCTAAAATATACAAAGAACTGCTAAACCTCAACCGTAAGAAAACAAACAACTCAACTAAAAAGTGGGTAAAAGACCTAACAGACATTTCACCAAAGGGGATATACAGATGGCAAATAAGCATACGAAAAGATGCACTTTAGGGAATTGCAAATTAAAACAACAATGGGGTACCACTTACAGAGTGGCAAAAATCCAAAACACTGACAATGCCAAATGCTGCGAAGTTGTGAAGCAATAGGAGTTCTCATTCATTGCTGGTGGAAATACAAAATGGTACAATCATTTTGGAAGACAGTTTGGCAATTTCTTATAAAGCTAAACATAGTCTACCATACAATCTAGTGACAATGTTTCTAGGTATTTACTGCAATGAGTTGAAAGCTATGTCCACACAAAAGTCCGTGCATAAATGTTTACAGCAGCTTTATTCATAGTTGCCAAAAATGGGAGGCAACCAATATGTCCTTAAATAAGCAAGTGGATAAACAAACTGTGGTACATCTGCATAAGGGGATATTATTCAGTGCTAAAAAAGAAATGAGCTTTCAAACTATGAAAAGACATTGGAGGAATTTTAAATACACATTGCTAAGTAACATAAGTCAGCCTGAAAAGCTACATTCTATGTAATACCAACTATATGACATACTGGAAAAGGCAAAATGACAGAGCTAGTAAAAAGAGCAGTAATTGCAAGGGGTGGGACGTGGGGTGGGAAAGAGAATAGAAGAGGGATGAATAAAGGAAGCACAAAGGCTTTTTAGGGCAGTGAAACTACTCTGTACAATACTGTGGTGGATACGTGTCATTAGGCATTCCTCGCAATCAAAAAATATGTACAATACAAAGAGTGAGTTCTAATGTAAACTAGGGACTTAATAATGTATCAGTATTGGTTTTTCAGTTGTAACAAATGTATCATACCAATGCAAAACGTTGATAAGGGAAACTGTGTGTGGATGGAAGTAAGGCAGCAAACTGTGTACTCTCTGTTAATTTTTCTGTAAATCTAAAACTGCTCTAAAATATAGTATATGTTTTTTTTTTTAAGTGAAGGAGAAATAAAGACCTTCTTAGACAAACAAAAATGAGGGAATTCGTCTCCAGCAGATCAGCCCTGTAAGAAAGTTGAAAGAAGCTCTTTATGGAGAGGAAAAATGATACAGGCCAGAAACTGGAATCCATGTGTTATGGTAGGTAGCTAGTGAGACATGAGCAGGGCAGGGCAGGAGAGGCCTCCCATTTCCCCCAACATACCACGAATATCCAGCAACCATCAGGTGATGGTCAGGCAGTTGTTAACTGTCTCTCTAAAATAATAATTAGCTGCAGTCAGCACCAAGGAAAGGCAGTCTCCACATAGGTAGGTAAAACCTAAATCTGGTAATCATCTGCTTCCCGATAAAATCTCAGGAGCTGGGCAAGTGGCTTAAGCATGCACACTAAGAGGAGGTTTCCCCGATGCTGTTCTTGTAATAATGAGTGAGTTCTCATGAGATCTGGTGGTTTTATAAGTGGAAGTTTCCCCTCTCTCTGCTCTCTCTCTCTCCTGCTGCTACGTAAGATGTGCCTGTTTCCCCTTCACCTTCTGCCATGATTGTAAGTTTCCTGAGGTCTCTCCAGCCATGTGGAACTGTGAATCAATTAAACCTCTTTCCTTTATAAATTACCCAGTCTCAGGTATTCTTTATAGCAGTGTGAAAAAGACTAATACAGGTGTAGTCATTCATAATAAAATGTTATGCTTTCTCTTGATGACTCAACCCAAATTCATCATGAGAAATAGCTCTCTACATCTTTCCCACAAATCCTGTTATTAGCAGCTTTTTGTGTTCACAGATCCCAAGAATATAGGAGCAGAAACACTTTTCCAAATTGGCTTAAGTGCTCTCTCCTCCAGCATTTCTCCCTGTGACTCTGATCAGGAGAGAAAAAGAAGAAAGAGGAGGGAGAAGAGGAAGAGAAAAGTAGGGTAAAGGAAAGAAATTAACCGCCCCTGTTCCAGTCCCCTGATCCAATGTGTTCAGGAAATTTTAGCAAAGTTTTCCTAAATACTTTAAATTCATTGTCAGTGGGAATAAATCTAAGGCAATTTTGTATAAATAAACAAACAGAGAAATAAATCAACTCAAGTACTAGAAACAAAATCCCTCTCAGATCACCAAGTCTACTGGGTTTCACTATGATTGATTTTATGTTTCTAATCACAAAATTTAAACAGAAGTACACCTAAGTGTCTCAATAAGGGCCATCCTATAGTAGAGTCCAAGGACTGCTCATGGTTGACGTTGAACGACTTCAGTTATAAATTGTGGGAATCTTCAGCCAGAAGATAAATTCCAATTCCCACTTTAGGAAGAAGATTAAGAAACTGAGAACAATAAGAATGTATTTGTTTGTCTGTTTGTTGACCATGCTTACTGTTTTGCCCTCAACTCTACAAAATGGTTGTATTTATCTAATTATTATAAAACAAACCTATAAATAAAACTATTTATTATAAAATAATACTATAAAACAATACTATATATTATAGTATTAGTTTAAAGAGAACATGGCAACACAAAAAAATGCAGCAATCATCTTTCTGGGAGACAATATAAACTATGCATTAGTAAGTTAGATATTATTGCCATTCTTACCTGGGATGACAGGCTACGCTGTTGAAAGACCCTCAGACCTGCACATCAGGACTTTGGCGATGAGTGTGCCATGTGTGATCCTAGACAAACCACTAAATTTTTTGTGTCCCTTTAAGTTTCTAATTTCCATACTGTGGATGTGCCCCTGTTTCACCTACCCACTGCTATGAGAAAGGAGAAAGGCAAGAAACATGAAACACTTTATTCTCCTTGGCAGAAAGGTGACTAGTCATGTTAGAGCTAAGCATCTACCCACAAGTCTGGACAGCATGGTTCCGTTGAGTTGAACACACACTTATTGGGCACCTTTAATGGGTCAGGCAGTATGCTTGGTAAAGGGGGTTCAGGGATTCCTGCATCCCGGAGCTCAAAGTCTAGATGGGCAAATGGAAGCACACAGACAATGATTCTGTGTTGCATTACCATCACTATGAAATGAGATACCCACTTTTCCTGTACCCAGGAGTTCCTACAGGAGAGGAAGGAACATTCCTTTAACATATTTGTTCAACAGGTGTTTTCTGAGCAGCTCTTCTGTCCCAGGTACTGTGCTGTGGTTGTGCGGTGAACAAGATCACCCCGCCCTGACTCATGGTGCTTGCAGCAAATAATGGGGGGCGACTCAACAGTGTTGAGGCAAATCCTGGTTTCTAGTTATGTTACTTCTCTTAGGGAGGGGACGAGCAAGGTTTGGAGCAAGAAGGGATGTTTCCCCAGTCATGTCATAGAGGAATGGGGTTAATTTTTAAGGTTTCAACCTCTAATCTGGAGCCTTCTGAAACTGATAGAGCCTTCTGTGTTCTAAGATCCCAAGAACATAGGAGCAGAAACACTTTTCCAAATTGGCTTAAACACTCTCTCTTCCAGGATTTCTCTGTGACTCTGATTAAGAGAGAAAAAGAAGAAAGAGAAGGAAGAAGAGGACGAGAAAAGTAGGGTAAAGGAAAGGCATTAACCCCCTACCCCCAATTCCAGTCCCCTAATCCAATGTGTTCAGGACATTTTAGCAAAGTTTTCCTAAATACTTTAAATTCATTGTCAGTGGGACTAAATCTAAGACAATTTTGCCGTGGGGACACTTGGCTCACTGTAGAGATATAACGGATCTAGCTATGAAGGGACTTCACCAGTTTGCTGAGCATAAAAAACTAATTATGGGGCCTGATTAAGAAAAGTAGACATGTGTGGCTTAGTAACATAAAGTGGAGACTAATAATTGCTGATATGTGACTGATTCTGTTAGGTGCTTAACATGTCATGTTATTCCTTTCTCCCACCCTCTCTCCCTCCCTTCCCACATGATTATTGAGTGGTCTGGCACATGTCACCGAAGATACATTGCTGCCAACCCTTGTCCTCAAAGAGTGTGCTCTCAATTGGAAGAGACTGGCAGGTCCATGGGCAAGCTCAGTACGATGACATCCATGTGCTTATGATAGGGAGAGTACAAGGTATTGTGGCAGGACATAAGAGGGACCTCTATTCAGCCTTGTGGGCACAAAGGCTCTGGAGGGGGTGCCATCTAAATTTGGACCTGAAGCATGAGTAGCAATTAGTCAGATAAGGGGAGAGGAGACAGCAGGAAAAAAGCCAATTTCAGGCAGAGAGAACAACCTCTACAAAGAACCGAAGACAAGAGCAAGTCAAGAAAGTCCAACTTGGCTAAAGGGAACTAAAGTGCCAGGAGCTGTGGAGACTAAAGATAGGAGGTAGAGTGGTAAGAAAGGAACTGACAAAACTGACAAGCGCTTGGCAAGCCAGGGTAAGATATACCCTGAGGGCACTGGGAAGCCATTTAAGCCAGGGAGAGGACCAAGCCGACTCGCTCTTGCCAAAGATCTCTCTGGAGGGAGTGTGGAGAATAGGCTGGGAGGAGAAGCCAAGGTGAGAGGCAAAGAGACTCCTGCGATGATCTAGGAGGAAATGATGGCACCTGATCTAGGGATGGAGACAGCTAGAAAATTTGAAAGAGTTGCAATCAAAAGGATTTGGCGATTTATTTGAGGTGAGAGTGGTGTTGGAGAAGACGACATTAGGGAGATGCCTAAGTTTTCTGGCGATACATGTGGCACCTTAGCTGAGTAGAAAATAGATCTGTGAGGCTAGAGGAAGCAAAGATGATGATTCTGGTTTTGGACATTTGATTTGGAAGAGCCTGAGGATCATGGGAGAGAGTCTATGGATCCAGAGCTCAGGAGAGAAATGTGAGCGGAGAGAAAAATACCTAGAAGTTGTTGGCATAAGGGTAGCGATTAAATGGTGAGATTTATTTTTACAACAATCCTTAAGGCAGATATTACTACCCTTGTTTCCTGAGAAGGAAGCTGGGGTTTGGGAACCATAAGTAACTTGCTCAAAATCAGTCAGGGAGCAGGAGAGCGAAGGCTTTTAATCTGTGCATTTCTACTCTGCAACACTGCTTCTGTGTAAATGCATTTTGGATTTGGCCGTATTACTTGTATGGAGTAGTTTTCCACCTCTAAGAATTCTGAAAAGCATTCCCTTTTTTTTTCTTTCTTTCTTTTTTTTTTTTAATAGGAACTCACATGAAGAAATGTCACTGTTTATAGCTTGAACATTCCTTTTTGGGGGCAAAGACAAAATACATCAACTTTTTAATGAGAATTTCTTTTTGCCTGGACAGAATGATGCTTGGTCCTGGAAAGTATTATAAATGTCCTTCCAAGTGAGGCCTGCAGTGATGGCAAGCCTGGGTGTCATACTGACAACTTGCCCCCTTGTGTGTCCCCTCACGCTAGACATGTCACAGGAGTGTTGGCAGAAGCAGACAGCCCATCTCCCTCACTGACAGAGGCTGCCTCCAGGCCTGCTGGCTCCCTGTTCAGCTACCCCTCCTTCTGGGACACCCGCTGATGTCACTTGTCTCCTCTTTACGGGGATTTCCACTTCTCGCCCCACCTGACCCACAAATTCTGCCTCCTTTCCTAGTCCACGTAGTGCCATAGTTGAAGGCTTTTCTAATTTCCCATTCAGAGGGAAGCTGGATGTTTACTGCAGTGACCTCATCCCTCTTGGCGTCCTCCTCCCACCCCCACCCCCCCAGGCACTGCCATTTTCATTTGCATGGCCTCAGGGGTCTTCCACTGTGGCGGACCTGCTTCGTAGCTGACACAAAGGCTCAAGCTCTAACCTCTCACACTTTCTCATATAACAGCTCATCTGCTTGTGGAATACATTTGTTTGTGATTACAGGCCGCATACAATACCACTGCACAGGGCCCATGTGATGGCCCGGCGCCATGAGAAAACACATTAGTAATTTTTTATGACCCTAGTGCAACCATGCAGGATTTCCCTAAAACAGAAAACATGAAGGGATTTTATTGTCTTGCGCTATTTAGACATCCCTTATGGCTGATGCGTGTATATTGGAACTAACAGAACACAGGACTTCCCAGACATTTTGAGTTGAGAGGTTTCTGACTTCAGTTAGTGAATACCCCCGGTTTATCTACTCTGGGAGAAGTAAAATGCACAAGGAAATTACAAACAAAAGGCATCAAGGGCTAGAATATTTTTCTCAGTATAACTAACTTCTGTTCTTAGATGGGTTACTCTTAACAAGTTACTTCTGAGAGTAATGTGAGATGATAAACACTGGAAGAGACTGACGGGTGAATCCCCAGGAATTCTCACTGCTCCTTTTGAGAAACTGTCCATTAGACAAGACAGGATCTGGCATTCCTATGTTTTCTCTCTTTGTGTCTCTCTGTCACACACACACTCACACTCACACACATACACACATACACCATCCAGTAGTGATGTCCAAAAAGAAGATAGTAGGCCTTCATTGGGTTTACTTACATGGCCTTAAGAATAAGCATATATAATTCCTGCAAGAAACTATTCCATTTTTGGCACTGTTGCTGGTGTTAAACGTCCACCCAGGAGTTTTTTTGACAAACTAGCAGGAGAGAAGTCGAGCGATTCTAGCCCTCTCAGAGGAACTACATTGGAATGTTTTACTGCCTATCTATGAAGGACAAACTGACTCCGAATCTGGCTGCTCTGGGAGTGTGTTCCTGGGTGTCCAGGGAATGAACATAAGTCAGCCAAGAGTATGAGAAGGCGGCAGACACCATGGAGAGACAACTTGCCCTAGAAAACAGACCCTAGGAAAGGCCTTAGGAAAAATGATGCTGCCTTTTGAATATAGAGCGCTAGTAGTTGGCATGACGGTGCCAGCTATTCAAATCACATATAAATTCGGCTGCCTTTTTAAGCTGTATATCAGCCTTCAAAAATATGCATTCCATTCAGTGACAAAGGGTGAGAACCTGGCTGAGCACTTTTGTTTTAAAAGCCATGGGAAAAACATGGGAGACAAAGCAGAATAATAAAGGACAATAATATTTGGTTTTCACGTTCAACTATGCTACGGTTACAGTAACAAATTTGCCAAGATTCAAACAGATTTAACCTCCCTTTAAAAACTAATCTGTTGGTGAGATACTGTGGCAGGAAAAGCTGTTCATGTCATCTTATTCCTAACAGAATGGAAAAGACCAGTTTATATGGTTTTTGCTCCTCCCCCTCACCTGTAGCCTCCGCTGGGATTGGGTGTGATGATTGTCTCTTGCTCACAGCTCACAGGGAACATAGGGTGGGCTCACCCTCAAATGTAAAATGATATTGATATGCAACATCAAATGTACCCTTGAAATGAAAGACTGATTTGTATATTTCCTTTTTAATATTCTGACTCATACACGTTGCCATTTCTACTCACTAGTTACCCTGGAGACTATGTTCTGAATGCTATTATATAAACATTGAAAGGTATCTTTATTTAACCAATCAAATACTGGAAGGAAGCACTAGCTCAGTCAATCCTGCCAAGCCATCACAAGGAGATCCTGCTGTAAGAAGGAACTGGGTTGATCTCAGGGGCTAACCTGAGATTAGGCTTCAGGCTATCTAGGAATTTGCATCTCCTCCTTGGAGAAAGGATCTTGTACTTTTTGGATTCACTGCACTGGGGAGTGAAGTGAATCACTAAACCTCAAGGGCACATCCAGAGACTAACTAATTAATCCCAGCATTAAGGGAAGACCTGTCCACATTCTGTACACTGGTGAGGCTGATTATATGGTGTATGTAGATGCAATTCATGAACTGGGATAGGAAGTCGTGGCAACTTAATCCTGACAGTGTTGTAATGAATAAAGCATGTCCAAAGCTTGGTAGGTTAGGTGATACCTCCGCAAAGCATCACCATGAACCTACCAATGGAAGCACATTTTAATTGTGTTTGGCTTCTTGTATCTCAGCTTTAGATCATGTAACCTGTGGAGAGCATCCATTGGTTGACATGTTTTGCTGAGTTATTTTGTAGTTTATGAGATGTGGAAGAAAGAAACTAGCTCCCAGCTATTACCTAAGATTCACAGGGCTTTGCTCAATTTGCAAATGTTCTTTCAGTGGTTGACTTCGTTCGCTTCTCTCCACCCCAGGTTTGGCTATTCTTAGAAGGGGAATTAAATCATTGAAATCCAAGCCTCTCAGGTTTCCCTGCCCCCAGGGAGAGTAGATTTAGAGTGTTCATAAGAAAATCAACTCATCCCTAATCAACTGGCTCAGACTCAAAGTGTTCCCCACCCCCGCCTTTGACAATCCTTCCAATAAAACTTCTTCACTTTTTCTGTCTTTAGGTGGGGAGCTCTCTCAGAAAGTTCACACAGTGAGTGTGGTTTGTGCATTCAATATTAAGATCTAATCATTGTCTCTTGAGGGCTGAAGAATGAAAACACTGGATAAGAGCCCACCTCCTGGCTTCATGCTTGTCAGGACCAGGATCTATTAACCTTTTAAAGAAATACTGATAATAAAAAGCAGACAAAGAGAGCTATGTGAATTGGCATCTAATCAATAATGTTCTGAGTTTTTTCCCCCCTTAGGTTACTCAGAGCTGCGTGAGCAAACAAGATTTTACTGTTCCAAGCCCTGCTGTCTTGTGCATAATGCATAACTCTCTTGCACGCCCCCATTCTCTTCTGAGACATTTTATTATTATTATCATCATAGAAGAGGTCAGATTCCCTTTAACTAAAGGATATACAAGTCAGAAACTCCCCACCTCACTTTCCCCAAAATTAAAGAATTGCAAGGCCTGGGTTTCCCTCCCATTGCCTGCTGGCTGGGCAGGACCCCAGTGGTAGGAGGTTGAGAGGACGTGGTACAAGGATGTGGTGTGAGGACCCGGTGCTGGGACCCGCGCCACCATGCCCAGGCAGCTGCTTTCTTTTTCTGCATTAGTTCCTCATGTTATTTGACCTAGAAACTTTGGATGTGGACTGCATCACATTTTTGGAATGATACTTTTTACTCATTAAACCTTTTGCCCTGTAGTTGATTTATTTCTCCCGGGCTAAAATTGGACTCATCCTGAAACAGGCGTCTTTGGCACAGCAGAAACTTCAGCCCTGGCAAGTCTCCTCACAACTGGTGTCATGGGATGTTCTGGTTTACCCTTAGTTTACTTCCCCTGTCTGCCATCTCCTCCACCCCTCCAGCCCTTCTCTCCTGCTCTCTCCAAATTCGGTCCCCACCCTTGACCCCTACTACATATATCACCGAAAGAAGAAATGCATAGATGACTTCCTGAGCAAAGTCGATTCCTTATTTCAGCATGGGTGTGCCTGATTTCCTAGGTGCATGCCAGGCAGCCCAAGAGTGACGTTGGTTTTGACCTGTCATCCTTAATCTCCACCGATGGGGTGTTTTGAAGCACTGCCTAGCCAAGTTCACCTTGGTGGATCCTTTAGGGGAGCGCTATGGTGCCAAAAGAAATCACACAACACGAGGAAGAGGCAAATGAAGGGTTAATGGTAGTTTACAAGGACTTCTATTTTTCCATTAAAAACACAAAAAATCTGAGTTCCAAACTAGGACTCGAAATAGGTGTGGTCAGTGCCATTGGCCAGTCTCTGCCATAAATTCTCCTCTTAAGAAAAAAAGAGTAGGAGATTATTTAAAGCACCAACTTACTCTCACTAAGTTCAGATCCTCTCAAAATTAGACCAAGAAAAATCCATTTCTATGTCAAGCATGCCTTCCAGAATGAACTTAAATGTACACAACTTTCCAGGCCTGATCTGAAATCCTGTTTGAATTCCAGCCAGGCCTTGACCCCGGGGGATGTGAGGAACAGGAGTGGCGAAACCAGTTATTGTCTATTTCGTTAGATGCTGGAGTTGAATTTGGGAGCATGATTAATGCTAGCTCCTTTTCCCCCTCCCTCCAGCCAACCGCTCAAATCACCCAGGCTTCTTGCAGGATAAACATGTCTGCTAGTTTGTTCCCAGGAATTCTCCGATAGTTTTCCTTGTAATATATTAATCTGCCCCTTTCATCGCCTTTCCCCCAATTTAACTGGCACCTTGCCCCTCCACTCTTTACCTGTTTGAACCTGGATTTGAAGTCTTGGATCCTCTCGGGAGTCTGTGCACATTTGTCAAAGCTTAGTCAAGGTCCCCTCAAGCCAAAATGGAGTTTGCTTTTCCTGTGTTTATCCTCTATTCCCAGGACCTCGCTTGTCTGTTTCTGGTGCTCAATCATTATTCCTGTGGAAGAAAGTAATTTTTAATATTTTCAATAACTATTTAAAGAACCTGAACAAATACCCACATTTTAAAAGAACCCAGGCCTAATGTATCCTCTTTCCCCAACCACTTCCCACAGTCACCCAACGTTTAGGGAGAGCCTTTGATGAGGCAGCAGCTTGGCTGTGTCTTCACTACACGATTCTATTCAATCTCACCACCAGCCTTTATGCAGGACTCTGCACATGGCAGGCTCTTGATAAATGGGCTCTGGTTAAGTGGATTACATTGTGGAACACAGTTATCAGTATCAGCTGAACCTTTTTATTTTATTTGTTGAGACATGGTCTCACTGTGTCACCCAGCCTGGGTTGCAGTGGCACAATCACAGCTCACTGCACCCTCAACTTCCTGGGCTCAAGCTGTCCTCCCACGTTAGCCTCCCAAGTAGCTGGGACCACAGGTGCACACCACCACACTCAGCTATTTAAAATAAATGTTTTGTAGAGGCAGGGTCTCACTTTGTTGTCCAGGCTGGTCTCGAACTCCTGGGCTCAAGAGATCCTCCTGCCTCAGCCTCCCAAAGTGCTGGGATTACAGGTGTGAGCCACCACACTGAGCCAGCCTAACTTTAAAATGGAGAATAATGGAGCTCCAGCGTAATTAAGTGACTTGACCAACATACTGTGATCTGACTGATTTCACCCTCTGTCCATCCCTTGTTTTCTTTGTCATATCCATGGCCCTTAAAGCCACCGTCCCACTGGTACCATAAAGAGGATTGTCTAACACCGCTCATTGCTTCAGAAATGCATGGTGCTATTTATGGAGACAGCATGGGTGACTGACCAGCATGGTATTTTTCTTCTTGGCCTTTGGAATGTAGCCTACAGCATTTGCTCCAGAAAACCTCACACAGATTTGTGTTTGCAGAAAAGGGTCCAAAGACTTAATTATTTTTTGGGAGTGCTAGTATTTGTCCTTTGCTAACCAGGTCATCCTTCAGACAGAAAAAAATGCTGTGTACGACTCAGCCAAGGCCGCTGCTCAATGGAGTTGATGGCAGGCCAGAAACTCAAGGCCCTGCCCACAGGCCTGAGCATGTCCAGAGAGTGAAGTGCCAGAGGGCAGCTCTCTGTGTGCACCCCTGCATGCCTCTCTGTCTCCAAAGCCTTTGTTCAAGCCTGAAGGAGACTCTGAAAGCAATGCCCACTTGACCCTTCTTGATGGGTGTTTGCATTGAGCTGAATGAGAAAAAGGCAACCAGCCTCTTCAGACAGAAACAAGCAAAGCAGCATCCAAAAGGCAGCACCATGGCCTGGGCGTCTCCATGACTTGCAACATCTCAAAATGTGCGTTTCCATTATTATCGGTGGAAGCTGCCACATCGGTCCCTCCTGGGAAGCGTATGTAGAAGTGTCATTAAGTAAAAACTTTAGAATTTCAACATTTGGTCTTTCTGCCTTCCCAACAACTGTTTTACAGATATGTTCACGTGACTAAGATTCTTGCTCAAAATCCCCAAGCATTTGAGAGTAAATTACCAAGGGCCCAAGTGGTAGGACCTCTCATCTTCAACAGTGTGTTCTTGGGGGTCCTTTGATTGGCCATAGGAGGGGTTTGATCTGAGTCCATCAGAGGTGCTGGCTGTGATGACCCTAAAGGGAGAAGGGAACTCAGAGTCTGGAGGGGAAGGTGAAGCATCCACTCTATAAATACTTATTATATCTTCATGGTATGCAGAGCAGTGTGCTAGGTAGAGAAGGACTCATAAGCAGGCCCCCTCCAAGCTCTCTAGATCAATTGACACCTACCAAGGAATCTCTGTTCTGGAAGATGCTACAATTCCAAATGTGGATGTCAGCAGCCCCTAGGGTACCCAGATATTATTTATGTCAGCAAAACTGCATTTAGAGTGACAATAATAATCTGGACTGGTGAGTCCTCTCATGAAATCAGGACTGATTTTATCCTTTCTTACATGTAGAAATTCCCAATGTGTTTTTTTTTCTAAAAAATGTCTTCAGCTTATTTTAAAGCACACACAGCTACCGTTTGTAGAGTTGTTATGATATATCAAATGGGAGAATGCACTTAAAGGACTTTCCTTTAAAAGGCAAAAAGGACTGTGTATGTCCTCAGTAAATGTTAGCTGCTATGATCACCCTTATCACGTCATTGTAGTTGTCGTCATTGTTGCATGTATTGCTCAATACTTTTTTTGCTTGCCTTTGAACAAGAGAAAAATCAATGAGATCTGAGAGGTCTGGAGTTAAAAATTTCCTCTTTATATTTTGACTTACATTTTTTGAGATGTAAAGTGAAGATGAGTTTGCCTCAATTATTTATTTATTTTTTGAGACAGAGTCTCACTCTGTCACCCAGGCTGGAGTGCAGTGGTGCCATCTTGGCTCACTGCAAGCTCCATCTCCCGGGTTCACACCATTCTCCTGCCTCAGCCTCCCGAGTAGCTGGGACTACAGGTGCCCACCACCACGCCCAGCTAATTTTTTGTATTTTTAGTAGAGATGGGGTTTCACCATAGCCAGGATGGTCTCAATCTCCTGACCTCGTGATCCATCCACCTTGGCCTCCCAAAGTGCTGGGATTACAGGCGTGAGCCATCACGCCCAGCCGAGTTTGCCTCCATTTTTAAACTGCTGGCCTTGTGTGAGCAACAATGGACATCCCATTTTAATGGGATTATCCTGCAATTTAGTACCTTTGTCAAGGAACCTGAAAAATTCAAAGAGCCTGTGTACATGCTTCATGTCTTATTGACACCAAACCTTGGAAGTGGAGAGGAGAAGAGACTCAGCATTTGCTAAAAGTATACCATGTTCTAGGTATTTCTTAGAGGCTATGGGATGAATTCCCAAAATTCATATGTTGTGTCCCTTCCCAAAATTCGTATGTTGAAGTCCTAATGCCTAGTACCTCAGAATGTGACTTTATTTGGAGATAGGGTCTTTAAAGAGGTAATTAAGGTAAAATGAAGTCGTATGGGTGGGTCTGAATCCAAATATGCTTCGTTTCCCTATATGAAGAGAAGATTAGGACACACATACGCACAGAGAGGAGACCATGAGAAAACACAGAGAGAAGGCAGCTGTCTACAAGCCAAGGAGAGAGGCCTCAGAAGAAACCAATCCTGCCAACAGTTTGATCTCAGATTCCAGCCTCCAGAACGATGAGAAAAGGGAATTTTGTTTTTTAAGCCACCCAGTCCGTGGTACTTTGTTATGGCAGCCGTAGCAAACTAATACAACATATATTAACTCATTGAATCCTTTGTACAAACCAATGCATTACTACCACCAATT
Source organism: Hylobates moloch (assembly GCF_009828535.3). NCBI lineage: Eukaryota > Metazoa > Chordata > Mammalia > Primates > Hylobatidae > Hylobates > Hylobates moloch. The sequence goes on from NW_026652280.1 coordinate 57,127,826, forward strand.
TGTAGGTAAGAAAATTAATGATTTGAGAGATAAGGAACTTGTCCATGGCCTCACGGGTGGTTAAGTAGCTTGGCCAGGCTTTGAATCCAGTTCTTCTTAAGAATATCTGACTTAAAAAATATTAACATTTATGATTTATTATTCCTATTGACTTTAAGAAGATAATATCTAATTCAGGTAAGCACCCCACCAAGATGACTAAAGACATGCAGATCCACGTAGGCGCTTCATGTAAAACAGGAGAAAAACACATTGGCTCTCTTATAGAAAAAGTGGAGCCCAAGTCCCACAAATATTGTTTGAACTCAGCATAATGTTGCCTTTACCTTCTATAAGCCATGGATTTTTATAGAAGCCTTCAAGAAATGGAGCTTATGATGTCAAAAGCACATGGATTGTAGGCAGAATAAGAGGCTTTTTTAAAAAAATTATGTTTTGTAAGTGTTGTGTTATGATACATGGACACCCACTCTAAAACCAAAAATGTTTTTCCAAACAAGATCCTAAAAGTGTTTGCCCCAGTTAGTCTAAGATAGCCCTTACGGCAATGCCAAAGACTAAAGTTTGTGTTCACAGTTGTTTTAAACCAAGATATTACTTTCTGGCTTTTCAATCATATTTTTATTCCTTTTGTGCATCTCATCAAAGCATTTCGATTAGAACAAGTCATTGAGAAGGCAGAAGCCAAAATAAACAGTCGAGTTTAAATTACTACAGTGAAGGGACCACAGTTTCACTCAGGCCCAAGTTTTGGGGACTTTTAATGATTCTACAAGGTTCTAGTATTTATGGAATTGGCTTGCACATAGATTTTTTTTCTTCCTGATTTATTTCTGAGTTCTAAAGCCATCCATGAATTTTAATCCTAGTCTATCTTGTCAAATTTTTTTTCTGATGGGGTTCTCAGAGGTTCCAGTCAGCTGAGGGTTTACTTTTCCTTGGAGCTTATTAACTCCCATCACTTGGCCCAAACCAATAACCTCTGTCCAGCAGCCTGGCCATGTCACCCATGTTTGCTACATGTGAACCAGGGGTGCTTGCCAGCTCCATTGCTTCTATCCCTGCTTTCAGAAGTAAACAAGAGAGGATGTCATCAATTGGAAATAAAGCTAGGGTACAAATTCACTCCCAGATGTAATATTTGCTGGTGTGTTTCTGGGCTGGTCAGGAGATGCTGTGATGTGATTAGATACACACTTTTTGAAGATGAACAGAGTTGGCTGAAATCCCTACTGCCATCTTCAAGTCATGTGACTTTGAGTACATTACTTGATCAACCCAGGCCTTGGTTTCCTCATTTGTTAAGTAAAGATAACAACTACCTGGCAGTTTTGTTGCAAAGAGTAAATGAAATAACACAGGTAATGTGTGTAGGCTAGCATCTGATGCAAGGTAGATGCATAAAACAAAGACCGTGCATACATGGTTGATGACTTCACTAATGTAACTTCCAGTGCTTTTTGTGTGGTTGAGATTCCATTTTCAACAGGACAAAGTCTGCTTGCAGAGGAGAAATACCACGGCAGCTTGATGTGCAATTGGGACTTAACCTCACACAAGACCCAAGAGTCCCCACGGAGGGCATTCTCCATGTGTTTCAACTTGGTGCATCATTCACCAAGCATGTTCCCTCCGGAAAAGCAGGAGACCGCCCAAGGTTTGGATGAGTTCAGGGAAGCATCTGAACTTTTTGGGAGCTATCCCATCAAAACTAGAGTTGTCTGGGTTTTGACCGCTGGGGCCAATATTATTTTCTGTCTGGGCTTTTAAAAAAGATCAGAACATTGGGTTAGTATTCCCAGTTCTCTATGTCATTAGAAGCTCTTCAGCATGAAGATTCCACTAATTTCAACCAGAATCGAGTGGATAAAAGAGATGAGTAACGTGAGAAAATGAATGAGGAGATTGGCGCTCAGTGGGGGAAGTTAGGCACTCCAAGGAGAAAAATAAAAGCTGTCTTCATCAACTGGCCCAAGACAGTGAGGGGAGTTTATTAAATATGATTCTTTCCAGCACTCTGTTCTAAATCTCTCCTACATTACATAAATCAGAGTCAGAAATATTTGGGTTTGAATTCTATTTCTGACATCTATCAGATGGGGTGACTTCTTACAACCTCCAACAGCCTCAGTTTCCTCATTGGTAAAATAGAAACATTAGTAAATATCATGTAGGATCATTCATTCATTCATTCATCAACAATATTTGTAAAGCACTTGGTCTGGCATATAGCAAGCATCAAATAAAAAGTAGCCCCCGGGGCCGGGCGCGGTGGCTCATGCTTGTAATCCCAGCACTTTGGGAGGCCGAGGCGGGCAAATCACGAGGTCAGGAGATCGAGACCATGGTGAAACCCCGTCTCTACTAAAAAAATACAAAAAATTAGCCGGGTGTGGTGGTGGGCGCCTGTAGTCCCAGCTACCTGGAGAGGCTGAGGCAGGAGAATGGCGTGAACCCGGGAGGCGGAGCTTGCAGTGAGCCCAGATTGCGCCACTGCACTCCAGCCTGGGTGACAGAGCGAGACTCCATCTCAAAAAAAAAAAAAAAAAAAAGAAAAAAAGTAGCCCCCCTCCACCTTAAATTTTCTGTGGAATCTTATAATCCATATACTTAGATTTTAAGGATTTCATATTTATACTCCAACTTTTTTTCATTTTGCTTAGGAATATATTCTCACCTTTATAAAAAACACACTTCACCTTTTAGAAACCACATAGAAAAAATTTAATAAGAGAATGTGTTCTTTTAAAATCAAACCATTATTATCGATCCTCACTAAAGTGTAAAGCTCACTCTGTGGAATGTTTCTCAATTCACTTGAATGAATATTCATGACAAATACAACTTGGCTACACCCAAATGTATATCCAATGCCACTATGCCATAAAATAGCTTGACAGTTAGGCACTAGGACAGAATTGTGGTCAGTGACCCAGTGCCCATGGACCCAGCACACTTCCCCTACCCCCAGCTCCATGAGGGGTTCCAGAAACTTCCACTCATGCTGGAGTTTCTTCCAGTGCCATCAAGTCCAGCAAAGTGAAGGCAGCCATTTTGCCTTCATAGAGTGTAGGCCTTTGCAGGGCTTTTAATACTTCCCCCAAATAGTATTGTTTGTCTCACAAACTTAAATAACTTATTTGGGAGTAGTGTCCTTTTGTTTCTCCCCCATTTTGATCTTTGGTCTCTTTTTCTTTCAGCTTCCTGGGTATCCTCCTGACTTATCTAGGACTGAATCTTGCAGTACTCTGAAGAAAACTGTAATGTGAAATACCACACATTGCTTTCATTAATATGTCACATTAAATCGAAAATCTCAAATCCAAATCAAAAGTTGGATCTCTTAACGTTCTTCATACTTTAGGAAAGTCTGCGGGCTGGGAATAATCTTTCTCATGGGCCAAACACACATACACAGACAGACACACACACACAGACACACATGCACACACTGCAGTTTCTAATGGTTCCCAACACTTCTTTTTTACCTCGTCACCATCATGTATGTAACATATTCCCATCAGTGACATTTCTCCTCAAGGGCAGTGATTCTGGGTGATTCTGGCCAACTTGTAGCTTGAAAAAGTCCCTCTTCCCGCCCCACAGTCTTGAGAATCACATTTCTAATCTCATCAAGAGAATTGGATTCCTCCCGTCTGCTCTGATGGCTTCATTGAGGAAAGCTTGCCCACACTATCATGCCTTGAAGGAAACAAAATGAACACCTTAAACTGTTTTGGAGATAAAGGGCCCTTTTGGAATTCCTTCAGGGCTTGCCCAGATAGCTCCACTGACAGCCTCTCTGCAGTCGCCATGTGTCCGCCATAGTGACTTGTTGCTCGGCCTGCCACGCCTCCTGCTGGGGCCAGGAAGCTCCTCCTGGCCCCTCCTTCTTGCACAGGAACAGAGAGAAGGATCGCCAGACAAAGGCTTAGGTTTTCCTTATGAAAACACGATGACCTGCTAAGAGATTGTGTAGTGGGCCCAGAATAAAAACAAACAAAATAAAAGAAAACAGAAATTTTTCCTCATATTTATAATATCAAGAGTTCAAATTTCCTGACAGCAAATAAGTCAAGGAGGCTTATAGGGGAAAACAAAATAAAGCATATCTCCTTGGGAAGGGTTCCAGAATGTTTCACTTCCTAGAGTTGCCTGAACTGTGACCTGTGAGAATGCACCAAATGAGGCTGTCACTCATGGCCCCTCCCATCCCTCTCATCTTTTCCATCAAAGAACAAGACTGACACAAGAGAAAAAAAAGATGGCCAGCCCTGTGGTTCACGCCTGTAATGCCAGCACTTTGGGAGGCCGAGGAGGGCAGATCGCTTAAGGTCAGGAGTTCGAGACCAGCCTGGGCAACATGGGGAAACCCCATCTCTACAAAAAATACAAAAATTAGCCAGGCATGGTGGTGCATGCCTATAGTCCCAGCTACTCGGTGTAGGGGTGGGGGGTGCTGAGGTGGTAGGATCACTTGCACCTGGGGAGGTTGAGGCTGTAACGAGCCGAGATCCAGTCACTGCAGACTCTGTCTCAAAAAAGAAAAAGAAGAAGAAAAAGAGAAAAAAGAAAGATTGGCACCACTTGCCATGTCAGGAAAGAGGGTAAAACAGCAGAAAAAAGAAGGAAAGAGATTAGCAGACATAACATGCAGTGACTGAAACTGAAATGCCATTTTCCTGGAAGGGAAGCCTCTCTCTGCCTGACTCTGTGTGTGGGATGTGGAACTTTCAGCTGCTGAGTCCTGGGGCTGGCATCAAAACCTGTCCTTTGAGCCGGCGATGCATTCCTGCCGATAGCCTTGCTTAAACTAATTGTGCCTTTTATTTAAGTTGGAAGAAAAGGGCATCTTTCAACCAAGAAGATGGCTTTGGCTGCCTGCATGGACCTGTGCTTCTCTGTCTGGGCACTGCCTGTTTCTAGAAGGTGTTTCCTCTCAGTCCGGAGTTATAGGTACGATAGCATGCAAGAGATGCAGATAGTTAAAAAAAAAAGAAAGAAAATCACATACTATCTAATTACAAACTGTGGTCAATGCTATGCCATTTTCTATGAACAAATGTTATTAATACTGTGGTAAAGGCCAGTTTATCCAAATATCAAATTTATGTTTTAAGTCTTCACAGGTAGGAATAATGGCCACTGACATCTAGTTTCTTTTTTTTCTTCTTCTTCTTTTTTTTTTTTTTTTTGAGACAGAGTCTCACTCTGTCAACCAGTCTGGCATGATCTCGGCTCACTGCAACCTCCGCCTCCCGGGGTCAAGTGATTCTCCTGCCCCAGCCTCCAGAGTAGCTGGGATTGCAGGTGCACCACCACGTCCAGCTAATTTTTGTATTTTTAGTAGAGATGGGGTTTCACCATGTTGGTCAGGCTGGTCTTGAATCCCTGACCTCGTGATCCTCCCACCTTGGCCTCCCAAAGTGCTGGGATTAAAGGCATGAGCCACCACACCGGGCCTCTAGTTTCTTATTATAGCTAAATTCTATTTTTGTGGCATGAGTTTGATACTAAGGTTGAAATTCCATAAAAACAGAAAGTGGTGATGAGGCCTAAGAAAATACTGCAGCAGCTGGAAAAGTTCAATGATGCATCAGGGTCCACCATGGAACCAGTCTCTTTGTCCAGAGGAAAGGAAACCTCCACCTGTCATGAAATGCGGGGAGGCGGTGGGTAGAGTAGAAATAGTGAAACAGGGACATTCGAGTAAGTGTCTGGGCACCCTGTTAGATTCAAATTTGGGGGAAAGAATACTACTCATTTGACAATATTGCTAATCAGAAATTCACTACTGTTCAGTGGAATTGTACACACCTAAAGAAGAGTTAAGCTGCTACAGGTGACGGGGTTTATAAGAGGTCCCCAGAGGCAGGGGTTGGGCCCATTTGAAACAGGCGTATGGCAGCAGTTATTTGCCTTGCATTAAAAGAATGTTCTGTTAAATGTGATGTGAATATATCATATTTCTCTTAGAGCACGCTGTGAATTGCAGATGTCATCTAACTAATTCTCACAGCATCCGTGGAAAACAGGACATGAATGGGAAATGGTTTCATTCATCTGTGTCTGGTAACATTTATGAATTATTAACAGGAGAATGTGAATTTCCCTGGGGGAACAAAAAACTACCCTGCAAAGGTAGGGGAATTGTAAGGAAGAATTAGCAGATGTTAGAAAAGGGTGGAGTAGTAAATAATGATGTGAAATTCAAATTTGAAGAAAGAAGATTTTGAGAGAACCTGATAGAGGGGTCTTATTGGGGGTGAAGCAGAAATCTCAGATGCTTTGATGTGGAGAGAGAGGAAGAGGATGGGCAATTAATTCTATATGACAATTCTTATACAGTTAGGCATTGTTTACACAGAAAAGTTGCAGTCCCCTGGGACTGGTTGAAGACTCATCTAAAGTCCTGTTTTGTTGTTGTTGTTGTTGTTTTTGAGACAAAGTCTCCTCTGTCACCCAGGCCAGAGTGCAGTTGTGCAATCACCCGCTCACTGCAGCCTCAACCTCCTGGCCACAAGTTATCCTCTCATCTCAACCTCCTGAGTAGCCAGGACTGGACTACAGATATGTATTACCATGCTCAGCTAATTTTTTAAATTCTTTGTAGAGACAGGGTCTCACTATGTTGTTCAGGCTGGTCTCAAACTCCTGGGCTCAAGCAATCTACCTGCCTTGGCCTCCCAAAGCGCTGGGATTACAAGTGTGAGCCACTGCCCCTGGCCGAGTTTTTAACAGAAACACCTCCCTATTTATTGAAACAATGGCTAGTACTCATGAAGCACCAGACAGACTTACTGCATGTAGTCTTTTCAACAACTTGATGACACCTCATTAATTATTCTTGTCTAACAATGAGATCCTCATCGGTGAATGGCTTTTTCTGGGTGGGGGGACATGGTCTCCCTCTGTTGCCCAGCCTGGAGTGCAATGGCCCGATTTTGGCTCACTGCAATCTCTGGCTCCTGGACTCCAGTGATCCTCCCACCTCAGCCTCCCGAGTAGCTGGGATTACAAGTGTGTGCCACCACACCCACCTAATTTTTTGTATTTTAGTAGAGACGGGGTTTCACCATGTTGGCCAGGCTGGTCTCAAACTCCTGACCTCAAATGATCCATCCGCCTCGGCCTTCCAAAGTGCTGGGATTATAGGTGTGAGCCACCGCACATGGCCCTGAATGGCTTTCTGAAATTAAAGGGGTGGTAAAAGTCAGGGCCAGACATCAGACCCACTCCTGCCTGCTGGCAAAGCCTCTGCTTGTGCCCGCGGCATCACATGGCCTTCTCTCGGGGCAGTGGGGTCGTAGCAAGAGGGAAACAATGGTCACATTTCTAAGGGGTGAATAATGAGAAAAACTAAAGTTTAGGTTTCTAAACCTTTGAATGAAACATAGGCATTGCTCTGAGAAAAGGAATGAGATGAAGAAGAGAGAAAATATTCCATCAATCAAAATACCTTGTGTTACTCTTTCCTGCTTCAACCGCAAGGGCGTGGTGTGCAGTAATTGTCTCGAAGGCCACGTGTCAGTGGGGGGCTGGCGTGCTCAGGCAGTGTCTTCCCGTAGACTGTCCTTGTGATGTTACCCCTCCCGGCATCCCCAGTGCCCACCTGGTCACCAACATGGTCTGGATTACTTGTCTTGGTCAGCCATTGTGCTGAGTGCAAGGTGCAAGAAGGAACCCTCTCCCACCAGCAATCGATTCTTTTTTTAATTTTTATTTTTTAAGATGGAGTCTTGCTCTGTTGCCCAGGCTAGGGTGCAGTGGCAAGATCTCGGCTCACTGCAACCTCTTGTCTCCAGGGTTCAAGTGATTCTCCTTCCTCAGCCTCCTGAGTGGCTGGGATTACAGGCATGAACAACCGTGCCTGGCTAATTTTTGTATTTTTTAGTAGAAACGGGATGTCACCATGTTGGCCAGACTAGTCTCGAACTCCTGACCTCACGTGATCCGCCGCCTTGGCCTCCCAAAGTGCTGAGATTACAGGCGTGAGCCACCGTATCTGGCCTGATTCTTTTACAAAGATCTTCCCAATCTGTTTCTCATAAAGTCTCCAGGTGAGCACTCTGTGGACTCACAAATTCAGATATCACAGTCTTCCTCTTCAGAGAGACTTGGCCCAAGCTGCCAAAGGGGTTGCCTCAGAAGGCAGCTCGAGTGTGGCCCCGCATGTAGTATCCACCAGCACCCCTTACTGCAAATGTCCCATTCAGTTTTCTCCCATCAGAAGAAGTGCCTCTCCTGAGTGCTGCCCCGCCCGGAGCTTCAGGGGTGGCCCTCACCTCAGAGTCTAGGTCCTGCTACAGGGCTTGACTCATGTTCCTCCATTGTCTTTTTGTGCACGCTCTTCAGGTCTTTATGAAAAGCAGAACTTCCAGCAGCCTGTCCCTGCAGGCCTTAAGTTCAAATGTGAATCCTGACACTGACACTTGCTAGCTGCAAGATTTGGGAAAAGTCACTTTAAAACAAACAAACAACTTGTAAAGTCTTGATTTCTTTATCTGTTCTATGACGATGCCGACAACTACCTGAAAATTAACTTGAATGGAAAACTTTGACTCATTTTTTTCCAGTGGCCCCTTGCAGGACAAAGAGATAAAAAATAAGAAGTTAAACTCACTTGGGAGGTTTCTTTTATAAATGAACTTTTAGAACCCACCTGTCCCATTTTTACAGATTCAGCCTGGTTTCATGTGCCTCCAGTTCTTATAGTTATGGAGAGTTTGAGGTTGATGGAAATGCTTTCACAGAGGATTTTTGTAATCTTCACATAATCCTGAGAAGTAGGTAGGTTTGCATCTTATTCTCACTTTTCAGAGGAGGAAACAGACTTAGAGAATTTTGAATTTTTTTTTAAAGCAATTTACCTGGAATCTCCCAGCTCCTAAGTAGAGCCAATCCTGAAACCCACGTCTTCTGGCTCTAATCCTCAGTCCTTCTCCCAGGGTCCACAGCACTGAGCTCACCGATGACCCAAACGATAATCTAAATAATGACTCTGAGGCTGGACAAGATGCCAAATCTTCAAAGAGAGAGTCTATTTGATCATTCCATTGCACCAGCAAAGTGGGTTTGAAATCTGTAGAGAGATTTCTTTTTCCCCGATAATAGCAGATGAAACAATACTGGTTAGAGAACATTCCATTTCCTAAGCATTCCCATTTTAAGTCTATGTCCCAGTCATTAACATGGCCATACATAGATTCACCATTTGAAGGAAGAAATATAGAAAAGCTGTCACAGAAACTTAAAACAGCCTATAGCAGGAAATGAGGAAAAAACACCATATATTGTAATCCTGTTTCTGTCTCCAAGGAGTAAACTCAAAAACAGACACCTATGGCTTTAAGAGAAACAGTTATACTGGGAGAGTGTTACAGGTGCAAAGGAAGAGAATGTTTTTCACGCCTTGGTTGAGGGGATTCCCGATGGCCTGGGTCTGCTTCCAACAGCCCCCAGCATTCCATGTGTGTGCTATCTGGTATGTGTTTATTATTGGGTATGAACAATTTGGGGAGGAAAGCACTGGTTCCCTCTAGGGGAACTTTGTACCTTACAACGGCACCACCGCTTCACCTCTGGTGGGGGGAAGGTCATCCAGGCATTCAGGGTCTTCCTGCCTCTACCCTTATTCTTCCTCAATCCCCACTTCTTCCTCTTTGGCATCTCCATTTGTTCCTAAATATTTTTCTGTTTTCCCTGCTTCTGAAGAAAGGCTTGGACCAAGGGCCCCTACAGAAGACACACTGAAACTTTTCCTAAATCAGGTACAATCACTGTGGGCTCTCTTCTTTTCCATTAGAGCTAAGACATGGATTGTGAGATAGACATGGTCTAACTCCTCCTCGGTCTGGTGAACTCTAGTGGTATGAAATCAGTCCAGATAGTGAACAGGTGGTTTGGCTTCTCCAAGGAGCTTCAGTTTGGTAGCATTTCACCTGGGCTTCTCAAGCTTGCCTAACTTACTGACTTTCAGATATTAGGCATATTACCTAGAGCACTACACCTGAGAACTAGAGGCCCTGGGAGGTTCGTCTACTTTTTTTTGGATAGGACTATTGCTATGTTGCCTAAGCTGGTTTTGAACTCCTGGCCTCAAGCTATCCTCCTGCCTCAGCCTCCTTAGGAGCTGAGATTACAGGCAGAAGTTCATCTTACCTCATCATTCTCAGTGTGGCCCAGATCTGTGGGATGGTTTTCGTTAGTCATGCTTATTACTGTGTTATCTTAAAGATCAGGAGTCATAACTTACTTGCCAAATCCAATTTCCTCCACCCATTTTTCATTTTCCTTGGTATCTTGTGGTAGGTGACCCTGTTGGGAAGACCCTATCCTGATTCTCCCCCTTCCTCTCAGTGTGATGCTTCAATCTCCTTGGCAGTTCCTGTTTTTTCCTACCTCTGACCATGGATGTGACCCTAAATTTTGCTCTTGATCTTCTTGTCTTCTCTCCCCTCACATTATCCTTTGGTAAATTTACCAACCACTGCTTTATATATCACCTTCATATAAATGACTCCTGAACCTGTATCTCAAGTCCCATGGTTTTCCATGACAACAATATCCAAGTCCGTAGGATTCCACTGAAAATGTGACAGGTGAAAAAAATATTAGAGGAAGACATCAGAGTGACAGTTTAATAGCTGAGGTCATAGAATTGAATCGTGGTGGAGAGCTTAGTAATGTGCCCTAACCTTCCTTCCCCTTCCTTTTCTTCTATCACCTCACAGCTTTTCACCAGCCAAACTGCTCTCCCGTAAGCTGCTCCTTCCTCCTGACCCCATGCCCACAATTGTTCACTTCGTTTCCTTCCTGAAATGCACACTCCTCCTCCCCTTGCCTTTATCTCTCAAAACCCTACCCTAATTTAGTGCACATGAAATACTGGTGTCTCTCTTCTAGTTCCTTAAAAAGAAAAGTAGAGAGAAGCACCATTAGTCAAAGGGGCACCAGGATAGCCAAGAGGGTGGGACTCTAATAGGTCAGCATTCTCAGGGGTCTCAGTGAACCTGCCCATAGATTTTTCTTTCCTTTTCTTTTCTTTTTTTTTTTTTTTTTTTGAGATGGAGTCTCGCTCTTGTCACCCAGGCTGGAGTGCACTGGTGTGATCTCAGCTCACTGCAACCTCCACCTCCCGAGTTCAAGCGATTCTCCTGCCTCAGCCTCCCAAGTAGCTGGGATTACAGGCACCCACCACCATGCCTGGCTAATTTTTTTTGTATTTTTAATAGAGACAGGGTCTCACCATGTTGGCCAGGCTGGTCTCAAACTCCTGACCTCAGGTGATCCACCCGCCTTGGCCTCCCAAAGTCCTGGGATTACAGGTGTGAGCCAACACACCCAGCCCCTGCCCATAGATTTAAGGAGAAAAAGGCAAAGAATCTACCCCCACCCCGTGACTTCTTTTCATGATCTACCTCTCCACACTCAATATTTAATAAAATCCAAAATATCTTTAGCTGACCATATGTCAAAAGTTAAGTATTATGTAGGAGGAAATTCAATGAAATCTTTAAACCATTTGTTCAAAAAAAAACCACTCCAAAACAAGTCCAAATGTTTGTTAGTAATTTAAGAGGCATAGCAGATTTGGGCCCTGTTAAACTTCCTTACACAATGACTTATTTTAGGCATTATTACAACTTTTGGTTTAAAGGACAACTATTTTTATGGACATTATGAATTATATGCTGTCTCTTACCATTTATTCTATTTGCCCTCCACTTTTTCTACCCTGCCCACTCATATGATTGGAATAGTCACATGGTTTTACAATTCTCTCTTGCTCTGGTCAAATTTTGGTTAGAATTTAATATTAAATGTAAGTATGCTGGAAATATTTTAAATTTTTTTCTAATTTTGTATTTTTTTCTATTATTTAAATATCTTGAAGAAAAAAATGAGAAAGTGTGCTGGTGAATAGCATTGCATGGATTCTAATAAACACTCCACAAATGTCTCTTTTAAATTGATTATTAATCATCAGGGATACTGGACAAAGATGCTAGTGGCACATGGTGCTCTATTTTTAGGTCTCCTAAAACTAATCCTTTGATTAGTTGACTAAGCTGTTTTTATTAGTTGAGCAGAAAAATCCATATTGTGTGGATATTTAAATACTTGCATTTAACTTTTTACACAGTGGCTTATAAAACCATCGTGATATCAGTAAAATTACACAGTCCCCAAACTCAAGTCCCAGTGATACAATGTCTGGTCATGAGAATGAGGCCACACTTCTGAGCTTGATACTGAAGCAAATCAATTATAGTCATGCTGCCCCCAACCCAGTGGCCGGGCGGTGGAGCAGGGAATTGGGACACTCAAGCCATGAGTCTGTGCTCCATGGCGCCATGCTGCCCCATGACCACCAGCCATCTGCCTAGCTGGCAGATTTTATAAGAGGCCAAACTCACTCTCATTGCTAGTGAAACAATCCCACAATTATATCGTCCTGAGAGTCCGTCAGTTATCACATCTCTGCATATAAACAATGGATTATTAGGACAATTTAATAAGGCATTAGCACACTTGAAATCCTGATTCTCATTCTTTTCTTGTGAATGAAAGCATGTTCTGTATCCAAACTGTAAGTAGGGACCCCTCCCGCACACTCTAATTATGGGTCATCAACCTTTCAAAAGTGGAGTGTCAAGTGTCTGACCCTTATTTTAAGTGAGATGATGTATGGGAAGTGCCTGGCCACAAGCATATCATAGAGACCTGGAAAATGGCAACACTCATTCCTGTGATTAATTCCAAGGGTTCCTATTGACTCCTCTGAGGTTCTGCAGATGGATGTTGTGGGAGTCCTTATGCCACCAAAAATTGACCAACCCATTTTCCTCTGGGCCTTGTACTTCTCCTTCATTGCCTTGTCACAATTTTAAGGCTATCTCTGATTCTTGGGCAATTCCAAGGTCAGCACTGCCAGGAAGTCACAGCGTAGGCCTACTCCCTTAAATCAGCCTCCTTTGCTAAACCATGAGCTCCATTCAGGGCTGCCCCCTTGTTGGCCAAGTTCCCCTTCTTATTTCCTGGGGCCTAGGACAGTCCTAGCATTAGTACACAGTACCTTGGCTCCTCATCCAGCCCACATCTTCTCAACCCTCTGATTGCTGCTAGAAACAAAAGCAGTTCTCATGAATTTAAGGTTACTTGACTTATCCTCTTCTAGGTCATATAAGGTACTTCACTGTGGGACAGTGATTTGGCTAAGACTGAGTTTCTCTCCCACACAGTACCTCATGGGAGACACTGGAGAGCCTTCTCTTTTGTGCACTCAAAAAACACGTCCTTTCCTCACAAGGGACAGTCAAGCTGCTTAGGTAGTCACAGAATTTTCTGGAAAGAGGAAGTTCTATAAACGACCATCTCATTTTACAGGGTTCAGTAAACATACTGCAAACACTAATAGCTATTAGTTAATGTCCTCAGACGCATTACATAGTCCGGGGTTATTTTCACTCCTCTTATTTTAAAGTAATAAAGAGTCTCTAGGATAATTTTAATTGACTTTTCTATTTTTCATCTTTACCTAACCACAGACAAAAGGGAGCCAACAGTTCCTGTATAAAACTTTTCGTTGCCAAATACCATTGGGTCTTTCTGATTGTGCGGTGCACACCCATTGTTAATTACCCTGATTGTTATCCCTAATGAGTGAGGCTGGGTCTGAAGCTTGGGAAATCCCCATTTTCAAGACAGACAGGAAATCACAGCCTGGGCTTTAATTGATCTGGAGATTTCTTCTCACCTTCCTGGCGCCCTCCTTTACATTTAGATGCACCCAACCTCCATGTGGGTACAAGTGACAGTAGAAGAGCTTCAGCGAAAGTGAGAAGCTGTTTTCCCTGCAATCATTTGGAAAATATAGAATTTGGAAGTGGAAAATGATTTAGAGTTCTATTATTTCATCTATCTTCTTTACTTTGGGTTTCTTCTTCACTTCTAAATTTTCTTTAAATTTTTTTAAATTTTTAATGTTTGTGGGTACATAGTAGGTGTTTATATTTATGGGATACAGGAGATGTTTTGATACAGCCATGGAATGTGGGATAAGCACATCCTAAGGAATGGGGCATCCGTCCCCTCACACATTTATCCTTTGACTTACAAACAATCCAATTATACTCTTTAAGTTATTTTAAAATGTACAATTGTTATTATTGACTATGATTACCCTGTTCTGCTATCAAATAGTAGGTCTTACTTATTCTATTTCATTTTGCCAGTAAAGAAAATGTAGCCCAGGGTGGCTACGTGATGAGGCTAAACTAGGACCAGGATCCAGAAGGATAAGCTGGGAGCTGGAGTTCTCCAGACAAAGCCCAAGCAAGGGTCCTTCTGCCACCGGGTTCTACTGTGCAACTCCAAGCTTATGTGAGGCACAATCTATGGGGAGAAATAATAGTTAATAATCCTTTTGTATACTTTGACTGGAAGCTTTGGAACCTCTAAGACATCTTTTAAAAGTAGAAATAAGGAGAGGAAAAGAGATAAGTACTTAATTTAGATGTTAGATACAGCTTCGTAGCCATACCATAATTCTTCTTGATTTTATTTAGTTAAATGATGACCAAATTGCCATCATGGGTGATTTTTATGAAGGGTTCAATGCCCTAATTGTCTTGGTTTTTTATAACAGCCTGATTCCCACTGACTCCCTATGTTTTGACAAAACTCATACACAGTTATAGATGAAAAGGCAGACAACATGAAATCAGGAAGTGTTAAGGGTGCTACACTGAGAATCTCTTGTAAAGGGATAATTGAGGACCTGCTTCCAAGCTGAACTCCTGACCCCAGGGGCTAGAACATCAAGGACAGAGATAACCTCAATCTGGGGTATTTGAGCAATGGTCGACCCTGCTGGGAGAAATGGATCCTCATCTAAGCACCCATGAGCATGCGATCATCCTGGCAATGATTCAGAATATCAACCAACTGGCATGCCTCTTACAGATGTGCCCTTCGGAAAAGGGTTCTTTGTTTATACCTAAGATTTTACTGCTTTCCAACATCTCAGCATTCCTTCAAAATTAACCTTCTCCTTCTCTTTATTTATTATTGACATTAATATCAACCACACCAAAGTTATCAAAGTTGTTAATTTTGCTAATATTAATTTAAGCCACATTCAGTACTCTTATTAAACCAATGTTGGTTATAAACAATGTCCTGTCTAAATATCATGTGTGGTTGTGTTTGAAACAGAAGACATTGGTTAAAATATCAGCTGTGTGTCCTTGGGAATAACTCTTCAGTTTTCAGAGTCTCATTGCAAAATGAGAATAATGACACCTATTCCATAAGGCTTTTGTTTCTTAATGATGCTACAGATAGTGTGTTCATTGTACAAAACAGTTTTTGAAGAGCAATGTATCTTACATTTTAAAAGAAACAGAGGGCTGGGCACAGTGGCTCAGGCTTGTAATCCCAGCACTTTGGGAGGCCGAGGCGGGCGGATCACGAGGTCAGGAGATCGAGACCACGGTGAAACCCCGTCTCTACTAAAAATACAAAAAAATTAGCCAGGCGTGGTGGCAGGCGCCGGTAGTCCCAGCTACTCGGAGAGGCTGAGGCAGGAGAATGGTGTGAACCTGGGAGGCGGAGCTTGCAGTGAGCCGAGATTGCGCCACTGCACTCCAGCCTGGGCGACAGAGCGAGACTCTGTCTCAAAAAAAAAAAAAAAAAAACAGAGGCATTGCCAGTAGGCACTGTGCCAATTAAAGTCACAAATTATTTCAAATTTTAAATTAGAATTAGTCATTTGAGAAATTTGCACTTTACCGATATTTTAGAGTTTATAATAATAAAAATTAAGAATTTTTTTCTTTTGAAAAATCTCAACCTGTAAAGAAGTTTTAAACATCTGACAAACTTCACAGGGCTTTTGAGGTAATCAAATGAAACAATATACTTATTTTTTAGGTGGCTAGATAGATGTTCATGCATCAAATTTCAAATAATCCCCAAAGTTTTGAATTCTCAATTCTTAGGATAATACTTTACTTTGGCCTCTTTCATGAAAATTTACTAAGGTTTTACTAGAATCATTATCAGGATTTTTTCCAAGGGGACATGCTACCCTGTAAAATATTTCACAATTATACTTAGATGCTACCTGAGTAGATCAAATAAAGACCTGTAGAGGAATTACCCTTTCTTCAAATGTTTTCAGTGGGAACAGCTATGAACAAAAAATTTTAGCAAGTGCTAAAAGAGAATACAGCTTCAGACCTTTTCTTTATAAAAGGATCTGTCTGAAATCTTTGAGAAATGGTCAGGAAAAAGCCGAACATTCAGACTGTTGTTATTTAAAAACTTCTGCACATGTATCCCAGAACTTAAAGTATATTAAAAAAAAAACTCTATCAGAAAATCATAAATGTGTCATTGCTGTAGCACTTAAGTTTTGCCTACAAAAGGATCAAACAGATATGTTACAGAGAGTCATGAGCAACTTATGAATCTTTGAACATATGTGTTTAATGGAGAAGGTGGGAGACCATTCTTGGATATACAGTGATGCTATTTAATAAATCAATGGATTTTACAAAGTAGGCACAGGACCCTTTCCGGTTTCAACTTGTGGAGGTCAAGATCTCCACTGAATTCGGATATAGAACCTGATATACCAAGAGCACTTTTCACAGCTTGCTTCAGTGTGACTGCTTGGTTTACCTAGCAGCTTCTACTACCTGGGTCATGGGCTATGTCTAGATAACCAACCCCTACCACAGCTGAAGGGCATGGATGTAGGTATACTCAGAGTCTGATGGATGTTCTGGCCTCCCTTAGGGGAGAAGGAAGAATATTGGTCAACTCGTTGGGAAATTTCTTACCAGATGTGAAGAACAATCAGAGTTCCCCAACCCACCCATATCCAAACAGAGTATATATCAATTACAGAATATATCAGGACTATGTCTCAGCCCTCTAAGCCTACTAGTCAGTTCTCAATTTCCTACCCTTAAAAAAAGACAAAATGGATGGAGAAAAAATGAAAAGGCTGACTCTAAAACTGTCAAGGGAGTGTAAAGAAACTCCAAAATAATAGTACAATTTCTTTTGAGAATTAGTGAGCATATGATGCATATAATACTGTGTAAAGGGGCCTTACATATACTTGCTGGCTCTTCTTATCTCTAGTGAGAATTCTGTTTTGCAATAAGAGAAACTCAAGTGTCAAGAGACAAACATGTTCAAGGTCATATAGTACCGAATACATGATGCAAGTTGCTGGGAAGGCATTCCAGTGATGGTGACATTTCCAGTTATTTCTGTGTCATGCGTAACTGTTTTCTCCAGGCCTCAGTAGCTTGGGAGGTAAATGGAGACACATTATATAGGATTGCCAGATAAAATACAGAACATCCAGTTATATTTGAATTTCAGAGAAACAACAAGTAATTTTTTACTATAAGTATACTCATAGTAAAGTAAGTAGGACATGCTTATATTACAAAATTACTTGTTGTTTCTCTGAAATTCGAATGTAACTAGATGTTCTTTATTTTTACTTGCTAAATTTGACAACTCTACGTTAGCAACTGTATTTCTCTGATTCTGTTTTCATCTGTTATTAAAGAATCTCTAATCTCTCTTAAGAATCTTTCTTGTCCATGGGAAGACTGAGATATCTTCCCACTGACTTTACCCATATTTTAAATTAGACTTTATAATAATAAAAATTAAGAATTTTTTTCTTTTGAAAAATCTCAACCTGTAAAGAAGTTTTAAACATCTGACAAACTTCATAAGGCTTTTGAGGTAATCAAATGAAACAATATACTTATTTTTTAGGTGGCTAGATAGACGTTCATGCATAAAATTTCAAATAATCTCCAAAGTTTTGAATTCTCAATTCTTAGGATAATACTTTACTTTGGCCTCTTTCATGAAAATTTACTAAGGTTTTACTAGAATCATTATCGGGATTTTTTCCAAGGGTGCACACAAACATCACTTTCTTAGCAGCTTCCAATTTCTTCTCTCCTGCTTTGGCTTTTGCTTTTTGAGACCATGTCTTCTGGTGAATCTTCTGATACCCGGGAGGATCCATGAATGCACCCTCATGATGCATTATTTTCCTCTGAAGCTGCTCCAGTTGCATTGTTCCAGTGCCAAACTGGGGATTCAGGACTGGTGGCTTTTGATTATCAATGGCTTTCTTCAATATGTGACATAGTAAGTGACAGCAAGAGCCTTGGTGTCAGAGAGATGAGAAATCTGGACCTGGTTTCATCACCTTCTAGCTGTGTAACCTTAAGCAGCTTTCTTCATCTCAATAGGCGTCAGTTTCTCATGGTAAAACAAGATACCACCTACGGCTATACCTACTTTAAATTATTATTCAAGAATTATTATTACTATTTATGATTATTATTTGAGGATTAAATCAGATAATACATAAAGATAGTACAGCATTTAGCGCCATGTAACTTTAAGTATTAAAGATAAATTATCTTGAAGAAATAAAGTAATCTAAAAGCACATAGATGTAAGATTAGTTTAATAAATAACAGTACGTTCACACAAAGTAGTTTTCTAAATGGAGTTTAAAAATTTAAAATGATCTCTGTGAACTTCTATGGAATTATTTCTAAGATATATTGGTAAATTGGGGGAAAAGGCAAGTACCAAAAAGAGTATATATTTTATAGTGCCTTTTGCATGATAAATAAAGGGAAGTAAGAGGCAGAACCTCTCCCTCCAAGAGGAAACAAGAAAAATTATGCAGGGCACGGCCAAGATGGCCGACTAGAAGCAGCTAGGGTGCATGGTTCTCACAGAGAGGAATGAAAGGGGCGACAGCACCTTCAACTGAAACATCCAGGTACTCGCATTGGAAATAATAAAGGAAACAACCCAAAGAGAACGGAGAAAAGCAAGGCAGGATGATGGCCCACCTGGGAGTGACACGGAGGCAAGGGAACCTCCCCTGCCCAGGGAAGTGGCGAGAGAATGTGCCACCCTGGGAAACCATGCTTCTCCCACGGATCTTTGCAACCCTCAGGTCAGGAGATCCCCTCAGAAGCCACTCCACCAGGGCCTTCAGTCCGGCACAGAGACCTATGTGGAGTCTCGCCGAGCAGCCACTCAGGCATATGTGGAGACCTAGAGCTTTCGATACTCCGGCTCCTGGCTTCCCAGCAAAAGTAACTGCAACTCTAGCAAAGCGGGAGAATAGACCCCCGTACATAACCCTATGAAAGAGGCTGAATCCAGGGAGTCCAGCAGTAACTTCCATGGCACCTCACAGGATAAGAGCCACTGGCTTGGAATTTCAGCCACCAGCAGCAGTACTGCGCCTCCCTGGGACAGAGGTCCCTGGGGCGGGGGGAGCACCATCTTTACTCTTTGGGCGACTCAGCCATTCTACCCTACAAACTTTGGAGAGTCCAAACTGATGGAGGGAGGAAGGGATCCCCCAGCACAGCACAGCTGCTCTACCCAAACTTGGCCCCACTGCATTTTTAAGTGGGTCCTGGATCTGTTCCTCCTCACTGGGCTTGACCTCCCAACTGTGGCCTCCAGCCACCTCCACTAGTCTTCTCCAGCTGACAGACATTTGAATTCTTCCTGGGACAGAACTCCCAGAGGGACAGGTGGGCTGCCATCTTTGCTGTTTGGACGACTTAGCCGTTCCAGCCTACAGGCTTTGGAGAACCCAAGTCGACCAGGGCAGAAGCAGCACCCCAGCACAACACAGCTGCTCTACAAAAGCTTCTTTAATTGGGTCCCTGATCCCTTTTCTCCTCACTGGGTGGAACCTCCTAACCAGGGCCTCCAGCCACCCCTGCTGGTATTCTCTGGCTAACAGAAATTCGAATTCTCCCTGGGACAGAGCTTCCAGAGGGAGGGGCAGGCCACCAACTTTGCTGTTTGGGCAACTCAGCCATTCCACCCTGCAGGCTTTGGAGTGTCCAAACTGATGGAGGGAGGAAGGGATCCCCCAACACAGCACAGATGCTCAACGAAAGCATGGCCAGACTGCTTCTTTAAGTGGGACCCTGATCCCGTTCCTCCTGACTGACTGGGCAAGACCTCCCAACCAGGGTCTCCAGCCACCATGTACAGGTGTGTTCGGGCCAGCAACAGGTCCGTACCTCCCTGGGATGGAGCTCCCAAAGGAAGGGGCGGGCTGCCATCTTTGCTGTTTCACAGCCTTCACTGGTGATACCTCCAGGTACTGGAAAATCCGAGGTGACTAGGGACTGGAGTGGACCCCCAGCAAACCACAACAGCCCTATGGAAAGGTGGCCAGACTGTTAAAAGAAAAAAACCCTCCATCCAAAGGTCAGCAACCTCAAAGATTGAAGGTAAATAAGCCCGCACAAATTTGAAAAAGAATCAGTGCAAGAATGCTGAAAACACAAAAAGTCAGCATGCCCTCTTTTCTCTAGATGACCGCATCACCTCTCCAGCAAGGGTTCAGAAGCAGGATGAGGCTGAGATGGCTGAAATGACAGAAGTAGAATTCAGAATATGGATATGATTAAATTGCCAAGAGTAATTGCAACAAAAGCAAAAGTTGACAAATGGGATCTAATTAAACTAAAGAGCTTCTGCACAGCAAAAGAAACTATCATCAGAGTGAACAGGCAACCTACAGAGTGGGAGAAAATTTTTTCAACCTATCCATCTGACAAAGGCCTAATATGCAGAATCTACAAGGAACTTAAATTTACAAGAAAGAAAAATCAATCTCATTAAAAAGTGGGCAATCTCATTACTGGGTATATAGTCAAAAGAAAGTAAATTGTTCTACCAAAGACACATGCACTCGTGTGTTCATTACAGCATTATTCACAATAGCGAAGACATGAAATAAACCCAGGTGCCCATCAATGATGGATTGGATAAAGAAAATGTGGTGCAATCAAAAAGCTCATCCACCACAGTGAAGTAGGCTTCATCCCTGGGATGCAAGTTTGATTCAACATATGCATATCAATAAATGTGATTCATCACATAAACGAAACTAAAAACAAAAAGCACATGATTATCTTAATAGATGAAGAAAAGATTTTTGATAAAATTCAACATTCATTTATGTTTAAAACTCCCAATAAACTGGATATTGAAAAAATATACCTCAAAATGATAAGAGCCAGCTATGACAAACCCACGGCCAACACCATACTAAATGTAAAAAAGCTGGAAGCATTCCCCTTGAAAACAGGCAAAAAACAAGGATGCCCTCTCTCACCACTCCTATTCAACATAGTACTGGAAGAGGAGGTCAAGCTATCCCTGTTTGCAGATGACATGATCCTATATCTAGAAAACCTCATTGTCTCAGCCCTAAAACTTCTGAAGCTGATAAACAACTTCAGCAAAGTCTCAGGATACAAAATTAATATGCAAAAATCACTAGCATTCCTGTACACCAACAACAATCAAGCCAAGAGCCAAATCAGGAATGAACCCCCATTCACAATTGCCACAAAAAGATTAAAATACCGAGGAATATGGCTAATTGGGGGAGGCGAAAGATCTCTACATGGAGAACTACAAACCTCTGTTCAAAGAAATCAGAGATGACACGAACAAAGAAAACCTTTCCATGCTTATGGATAGGAAGAATCAATATCAGTAAAATGGCCATACTGCCCAAAGCAATTTATACATTTGACACTATTTTCATTAAACTACCATTGACATTCTTCACAGAACAGGTAAAGACTATTTTTAAAGTCATGTGGAACCAAAAAAGAGCCTCAATAGCCAAGGCAATCCTAACCAAAAAGAACAAAGCTAGAGGCATCACACTACCTGACTTCAAACTATGTTACAGGGCTATAGAAACAAAAACAGCAGGCACTTGTACAAGAACAGACACATAAACCAGTGGAACAGAATAGAGACCCCAGAAATAAGACTGCACACCTAAAATGATCTTATCTTCAACAAACCTGACCAAAACAAGCAATGGGGAAAGGATTCCCTATTCCATAAATGGTGCTGGGATATCCGGCTAGCCATATGCAGAAGATTGAAACTGGACCTCTTCCTTACACCATATACAAAAATTAACTCAAGATGGATTAAAGACAAATGTAAAACCCAAAATTATAAAAACCCTGTAAGACAACTTAGGCAATACCATTCAGGACATAGGCATGGGGAAAAATTTCATGACGAAAACACCAAAAACAATTGCCACAAAAGCTAAAATTGATAAATGAGATGTAATTAAACTAAAGAGCTTCTGCATATCAAAATAAACTATCAACAAAGTAAACACACAACCTACAGAATGGGAGAAAATTTTTGCAAACTATGCATTCAACAAAGGTCTAATATCCAGTATCTATAAGGAACTTAAATTTACAACAAACAAACAAACCCATTAAAAAGTGGGTAAAGGACATGAACAAACACTTTTCAAAAGAATACATACACGTGGCCAAAATAATTAGAAAAAAAGCTTAACATCACTGATCATTAGAGAAATGCAAATCAAAACCACAATGAGATACCATCTCGTGCCAGTCAGAATGGTAATTATTACAAAGTCAAGAAACAACAGATGCTGTGGAGAAATAGGAACACTTTTACACTGTTGGTGGGAATGTAAAGGAGTTCAACCATTGTGGAAGACAGTGTGGCAATTCCTCAAAGACCTAGAACCAGAAATACCATTTGACCCAGTAATCCCATTACTGGGTATATACCCAAAGGAATAGAAATCATTCTGTTATAAAGACACATGAACACACATATTCGTTGCAGCACTATTCACAATAGCAAAGACATGGAATCAACCTAAATGCTCATGTGTGATAGACTGAATAAAGACAATGTGGTACATATACACTATGGAATATAATGCAACCATAAAAAAGACTGAGATCATGTCCTTTGTTGGGACATGGATAAAACTTGTGGCCATTATCCTCAGCAAACTGACACAGGAACAGAAAACCAAATACTGCATGATTTCACTTATAACTGGAAGCTAAATGATGAGAACATATGAACACAGAGAGGTGAACAACACACACTGGTGCCTTTCAGAGGTTGGAGGGTGGAAGGAGGGAGGGGATCAGATAAACAACTAATGGGTATTAGGCCTAATACCTGGTTGATGAAATAATCTGTACAACAAACCCCCATGACATGAGGTTACCTATGTGTTATCTATGAAATAAACCTGGGCTTGTACCTCTGAACTTAGAATGAAAGTTCTAAAAAAAGAAACATAAAAAATTGTTGAAATCAATATTTTCAGAACTCTGGAAATTAAGCAAAGTCTTAATTTTTTTAAAAGGCTGAATTAAGCAAAGTCCTATTTTTTTAAAAGGCTGAATCTCAGTAAAAACAGCAAGATTTGTGGCATTTTAACCTGCTGTAGTCCCATCTCCCTCTCCTCAGCTCTGGAATAGCCTTGCAAGACCAGTAGTTTCATAACCCTGGTACCCATGAAAACCAGCAACCTAATAGCCAATGGAAAGGATCAAATGGCTTTGGGGCGCCTCAAAAAGAGAAAATATTTGACCTCTATGAAAGTTCCCCAGAGAAACTCTGTTTGTAGGCCTTGTCAATATTTGACCTGATGCAAAACTTGTTCAGTCTGAAAAGCCTGATCTCAAGGACATATATCAAAAACAATCAGTGCAGTTATCTAAAGTCACAGCTGTCTGTAGCAATGATACCAGTTGAGGCCAAAATAAAATAAAATAAAATAAAATAAAGTAAATGTAAGGGATCTGGGAAATGAGATATTCAAAGCACCAACATATTCCTGGGGTGTAGAAGACCAAGCACATATGTGAGGCTGTGTACATGGCCAGGAAAGCACTGAGAAGGCCCTAATCTCTTATCTCTGGATGACCTTGAGGTCTAACACATACAGGCAATGAAGGCTATGGCATTGAAGGTGTGACCCAACACACACAGAGTCCCTTGATAAATGGTAGGAGACTTATTGGTTCAAGGCATTTAAGGAAATCTCTGTCAAATCAATAATTGATCATCAAGAGAATTGAGCAGTCTTCAGTGGCTGCTCATAATGAGAAATTCAGACTTTACAGAGTAAGTTTAGAAAAGCTACTATACAAACAAATAGTAACAACTACAAAGAAACAGAAAAGAATGATCCGTACTCGGGGGGTGGGGGGGAAAGAAGTAGTCAATAGAGACTGTTCTTGAGTTAGCCCAGATGTTAGACTTACTAGACAGAAAGCGGCTTTTATAAGTATGTTCAAAGAACTAAAGAACCATGTTTTAAAAGTTAAAGAAAAGTATGAGAGCAATGTATCACCACATAGAGAATGTCAATAAAAATATAGAAATTATATTTAAATACCTGGAGTTGAAAAGTCAGTGATATGGTTTGGCTCTGTGTCCCCACCCTAATCTCATCTTGAATTGTACTCCCATAATTCCCACATGTTATGGGAGGGACCTGGTGGAAGATAAGTGAGTCATGGGGGCAGTTTCCCCCATACTGTTCTCATGATTGTGAATAAGTCTCACGAGAGCTGATGGTTTTATCAGCGGTTTCTGCTTTTACATCTTCCTCATTCTTTCTTTGCCTGCTGCCATCCATGTAAGATGGGACTTGCTCCTCCTTGCCTTCTGCCATGATTGTGAGGCTTCCTCAGCCATGTGGAACTGTAAGTCCAATTAAACCTCTTTCTTTTGTAAATTGCCCAGTTTTGGGTATGTCTTTATCAGCAGCGTGAGAATGGACAAATATAATCAGTAACTAAAACAAAACATTTGGTAGAGAAGCTCAATAACAACTTTGAGTCTGCAAAAGAAAGAATTAGCAAACTTGAAGATAGGTCATTTGGGATTACCTAGTTTGAAGAATAGAAAGAAAAATGAATAGATTCTCAGAGATTTGTGAAACAAATATTTTATACCATTAAGGGTGCCAACACATTCATAGTAGGAATTCCAGAGAAGAGGAGAAAGAAAAAGGAGAAGAAAAAGATATTTTTTAAATGATGGCTGAAAATTTAGCAAATTTAATGAACTGCATTAATCTGCATATGCAAAAAGCTGAACAAGCTCCAAGTAGGATAAGCTAAAAGAAATTCTCATCTATATACATCATAATAAAATTGCCAAAACCAAAGACAGGAATCTTCAGAGCGCCAAGAGAAAGGTGAGTCATCACTTATAAGAGCTCCTCAATAAGATTAACAATTGACTTCTTATCAGAAACCATGGAAGCCAGAAGGCATAAGGATGATCCATTTAAATGTGCTGGGGGTCGGGGGAGGGGGAACCCCTTAGTTAACCAAAAATTTCATATCCTTCAAAAATAAAGCAAACACTGTGATATTACATAGAAAAAATAACAGAATTTGTTGCTAAAATACATTCCTTATAAGAAATAGTAGGAAGTTCTTCAGGCTGAAATGAGAGAATGCTAGATGGTAATGTGAATCCACATGAAGTAATAAAGAGCATCAATAAGGATAACTACATGGGTACATATAAAACTGTAAATATATTTTGGAAAAACTTTTCCTATCTGGTTTGAATAACACTAGGAAAGCAACTCACAAAAACTTGGCAAAAGAAAGAACAATGGAATTTAAATGGTACATTAGAACATATCTATTTGAGACAAAAAATGCAGTAATGAAAAAATAGAGAACAAAAATGACCTAAGACATGTAGACATGTAACAAAGGGGCAGACATAAATCCTACCTTCTAATTAATTACAATAATGTAACTATTTGTTACATTAAGTGTAAATGGAATAGGTGCTCTAGTGAAAAGCAGATATTGGCACAATGGATTTTAAAAGCAAGCATACAAGCAAACAAAACATATTCCAACTATAAACCACATACAAGAAATATAGTTTAGATTTAAGACACAAATAGATTGAAAGTAAAATAATGAGAAAAGATATACCATGCACACAAAAACCAATAGACAACTTGACTGGCTATGCTTATATCAGACAAAATAAATTTTGAGACAAAGTTGTTACTAGAGGCAAAGAAGAACCTTTTTATAATAAAGAAAAGGTCAATTTATAAGGAAGATTAAATAAATATAAACATATATACACTTAACAAATTACCAAATTACATGAAGAAAAATTGTCAAAATTGAAAGGAGAAATAAGAAATTTAACAATAATAGTTGGAGATTTCAATCCATCATGTTCAATAATTGATAGAATAACTAGGCAAAATATCAACAAAGAAACATGAAAGTTGAACAGCACTATAGACCAAATAGTCAACCTAACAGCCATCTCTAAGTTACTCTATTAAATAGTATCAGAAGATACTTTCTTACCAGTAATGCATGAAACATTCTCCAGGATAGACCATATGCTAGGCCATAATATAAGCAACAAGAAATTTAAAAGAATTGAAATCATGCGAAGTATTTTTTAACTATAATGAAACATAACTAAAAATCAATAAGAAAAGGAAAATTGGGAACTTCACAAATATGTGGAAATTAAAGAACACACTCTTTCATAACCAATGAGTCAAAGAATAAATTACAAAGAAAATTTGAAAGTACTTTGAGATGACACTGCATACCAAATCTCTTTCTTTCAACTTTTATTTTAGGTTCAGGGGATACATGTGCAGGTTTGTTACATGAGTAAATTGTGTGTCCCTGAGGTTTGGTGTGCAAATGATTTTGTCACCCACGTAGTGAGCATACTGTACCTGATAGGTAGTTTTTCAACCCTCACTGTCCTCCCACCTTCCATCCTCAAGTAGGTTCCAGTGTCTACTGTTCACCTCTTTGTGTCCATATATACTGAATGTTTAGTTTCCAGTTATAAGTGAGAACATGTGGTATTTGTTTTTCTTTTCCAACATAGCAAAACTTAAGGGAATCAGCTAAAGCAGTGCATAGAGGGAAACTTATAGCTACAAATATCTATATTAAAAAAAGAGAGAGAGAATTGTCAAATAAATAACCTAATGTTCCACCTTAGGAAACCAAAAAAAGAAGAGTACACTAAACCTACAGCAAGCAGAAGGAAATAAATAATAAATATTAGAATAGAAACAAATGGAATAGAGCAGAAAAACAATAGAGAAAATCAATGAATTGAAAAGTTGGTTCTTTGAAAACATCAACAAAATTGACTCACATTCAGGTAAATGGATGGTAGGAGAGGGGTAGTGTGTGTTTGTGTGTGTGTGTGTGTGAGAGAGAGAGAGAGTGTGAGAGAGAGAGAGAGAGAGAAGACTCACTAAAATTTAGAATGAAAGAGGAGACATCACTACTGATCTTACAGAAATAAAATAATTATAAGGAATACTATGAACAACTGTATACTAACAAATTAGATAACCTATGTGGCATGGACAAAGTCCTAAAAAAACAGATTACCAAAAATGATCAAGAAAACATAGAAAATCTGAATAGATCTATAATAAGAGATTGAATTAGTAATTTCAATTCCTCATTAAGAAAAGCCTGCTCCTTTCTGGTGATTCTTTCCTTAGTCTTACTAGTTTCCTCACACAGATGCATAGATTAGCACTCAACAGAAGACTCAAGGGAAATCCTCTTCAGCTCTCTGAGACTCTCTCTCTCTGTGAAGCTCTCTCCTCTCTGGTGCTCTGTTCTGAGAATTCTTGCTTCTTGAACTCTGAACTCTGTTTCCTCAACTCAGGGAGACCTCCAGGTTATGTATGGGCTGCTTCTGCTTGTGCTGTGACCTTGACATACTCTCTAGACAGTGAGCTGGGGCATTCATAGTGCTCACATCATTTGTTTCCTTTTTCTCATGGATTATTCTCCTTTGCCACCTCTTGTTCAATATCTAAAACTGTTATTTCGTGTATTTTGTTCAGTTTTATATGTTGTTTAGGATGGGAGGTAAATTTTCGTTCTTATTTCTCTGTAATGGTTGGAAATGGAAGTCTTCAATGACATTATTTTCATTATAAAATGAGCAAACTTGCCGGGTGCGGTGGCTCATGCCTGTAATCCCAGCACTTTGGGAGGCCAAGGTGGGTGGATCACGAGGTCAGGAGATCGAGACCATCCTGGCTAACACAGTGAAACCCTGTCTCTATTAAAAATACAAAAAATTAGCTGGGCGTGGTGGCGGGTGCCTGTAGTCCCAGCTGCTTGGGAGGCTGAGGCAGGAGAGTGGCTTGAACCCGGGAGGCAGAGCTTGCAGTGAGCCGAGATCGCGCCACTGCACTCCATCCTGGGTGACAGAGCAAGACTCTGTCTCAAAAACAAAAAAAGAAAAGAAAAAAATGAGCAAACTTATTTAAGAAAATTTGGAAATTACTTAACACATAAGGAAATAAAAGCAAAATGCCCATTGATTATTCACCAAACACATGATATGTCTATTTCTTTCATGTATTGTGTTTCCTATAAGTAGCTTGCTTTAATTTTTTTCAAAAATGAATACATGAATATGGTATTTAAAATGCAATTTTAATACTTAAATGTTATTTAATTAAAAGTGTTTTCATGATCACTTTCCTGTGCTCTTCCTTAGCATCACTTATAAAGCCTGGACAATACTCCAACATGTAGATAACCTTTTATTTACAAATAGACATTTAACTAGTTCCCAAATTTTGCTACTATAGTCGATAAATATTTTTACATAGGGATTTTTGTTTAAGATTGAATGATTTACTTAGGTTATATTAGAAGTAGTCAATATAAGTATTTTAAGGTATTCAATTCATTTTGCCAGATTGATTTCCAAAGGGCTGTATCAATTTAAAATATTTTATTCACCACTCCAAATACAATTATAAAGTACTTATTCTCTACCACTCACTGTGCCAGGTTCTGGTGATGTAAGATGAACAGTACCCTAACTCTGAGTTCTACGAGCTTATAGCCTTTTAGTTGTAGAGACAAACATGTAAATAGATGAGTGCCACAAAGCATTATGGGCACTCTGCAGACATGTGAACAGGACACAGTGGGTTACGTAGGGCAGATAAATGTGTCTGTTTCATCTAGCGTGGAATCTGATGAACAGTAGCGATTTAATCAAAAGTTGTTGAAAAAGGCACAGAGAGAAAACAAGCAGTTAAAGGAGTGACTATTCAATCCATTTAGTGACTAGTTTGGGAAAAGTTTCTTAGAGGAACCTGTGATTTGTAATTAGCATATCATTTATTCCTTCATATATTCATTTTACATGCACTTTTGGCAGTGTGCCAGGGACTGTGCTAAGTGCTAAGGACATCGTTGCTACTGTTACTGTGGAATTTGCTGCCTGGAAAGGAAGACAGATAATAAACAAGTAATTAAAATAATGGAGGACACAGGATAGTATAATAGAAGTGAGTCACTTAGTGCAGGGGTCAGTAGAGGCTTCCCACAGGGCGTGACAGTTAAGGCATGACTTGAAGGATAAATAAAAGTTAGTTAGAAAAAAAGGGGAAAAGACAGAAAAGTGAAAAATGGTTCCAGGCAGAAGCAATCACATCACTCATCTATATGCAAATAAATGTTTGTCTTATGTTTGAGTTGCTTAGAGATAGTTTATTTGCTTACATACTTTTCACATCCTCCCACCCAGCAATGTGGTTTACACGGTTCTTGGCTTTCTAAACCTTTTCTTTTATGAATACCACAAAAGTAAACTTCTCCCTAGATCTGATCCATATTCAAATTTAATGGGGTCCTAATCCAAAGAGTTTAAATATGTTGCTTTCAAAACCACCTCATTTGATAAGCAACACTGCATCCTTTCTGTAGTTGAGGAAACTGAGCTATGAGCTGCAACAGAGGTAGAGCTTTGTTGGGACTGAGGCCTTGCCCCTTACTGGATGGAGGACCTGGGGGGAACCACTTCCCTTCTCCAGGCTTCCACTTCTGTGTCTGTAAAAGGGTGTTCCTAATGCCTCCCAGGATGACTACATGAGTGACTCAGATAATAAATGTCAAGTCCCTAGTTCAGACTAGCAGTTTGCAATCCTGAGTTCTTTTCCTTGTCCTAAAGGGCCCAGGCACAAAAGCATCAATTTTACTTATTGGTTTTCCTGGGCCCCCTCTTCTTGTTAGCTGTGCCTTTTTGATGCTGTTTGATCATTCTGTTGTTCATCTAATATCCTTTGAGTGCCTACTACGTGCTAGGCAATGTCACTAGGTCCATCTCCCAACTCGGCCTCTCCTGAGAATTGACTACTTGCGATGGCTGAGGGCTCAGAAATCAGAGAGCTAAGCATGCTGTACACAAGGCCGGTATGAACATCTCTGAGTGAGGACTGGCAAGGCCTGCCCTGCCCTGGAGAGTACTTGGCTGTGTGACAGCCCCTTACACTGCTCTGAGCACTGTCCCCAGACTGCTGGGTTCTCACTTCCAGAAGACCCTGGAGACACGTGAAGCCTTGCTCTCTGCATAGATGGTGGGGCCATACCAGGAGTGCTCTTGAATAAAACAGGACAGGGACCTACCCTGCAGCATTGCCCTAAGAAGACTTGCAAGCAGAAGATGGTGAGAGCTGAACTGTCAACAAAAGAGCTGAGGAATCCACTCCTGGGACTGAGCAGACATTTTCCCAGGCTGACTTACACACTCTAGCCACTCATCACAACAGAGAGGGATGGCCCACCCAATACCCTGGCCTGTGTCCCCTGTGAGTTCATGCTGTCTTCCGCCTTTGCAGGGAGATTGTAGCACACATCTCTCCAAGGTTACATCATCTCCTGAAGGCAAGGGCCTCTAGTGAGTTTTTGCTGGCTAAGTCCTCAGGGCAGGACTTGGTGTCCTTGATATAAAACATCTGTCTTGGGAGGCACAGTTGGGAAAGAATGAAGGATTTTTCTGGGAGCTCAACTGGCTCACTGAGCAAAGGCCAGGAGACATTTGGTGAAGTAGCGGAAGGCTGTAATATATAAACAAGATGTGAGTGTGCTTTTCAGGAGTGATGCATATCTATGGAAAGAAACCACAGGCCTCCTTTCTCTTCAGGCATGGGAAGAGAAAAGGACCTTTGTAATCTATGTGTGTTTACTTGTTTGACTCAACGGATAAACAGATATCAATATATTGCTATGTATGTATGTATGTATGCATGTATGTATGTATGTATGCATGCATGCATGTATGTATCTATCATCTATCTATCATCTATCTATCTATCATCTATCTATCTATCTATCTATCTATCTATCTATCTATCTATCTATCTATCTATCTATCTAATCTATCTATCTGTCTTGCCCTGAGGTATAAATGAGTATCTATAAATATCAACTTTTTCCCTGTAAAGTTTGCTGTTTGTACAGCATTCACTCTTTCTATAGACAGCTTCCTCCCATCAAACACCTCAATGCCCTAAAATCAGTTGGTATGTTTTTCCAAAACTGCTGATAGGCTATCTGTATTTCTATGGAGATGAAGGAGTTATATAATAGACCTTATTCTCTAACAGAAAAAGGAGGAAGCATGAGAATAGTATATTCCAACTAACCTGACTGATGAGCTTGATAGAAACTTAAGGAAACAAGTCAGAGGCTAAGAGCTCAGACTGTAAGAGGAAATGTTACTAAAGACCTTAAATGGCCACTTGTCAGAAATTCTGTCCTGGTCTCACTAGCTTTTTAAGATCCATGATGTTGGGGCTCACCAGCTGGAGAGGACAATAGAGGAACAATATGAGGAAACATTTGAAAAGGTTCTTCCTACCACCCTGGACTTCCTGAGATCAGAAAGATGGAAACAATCTGAAGATGCAGTGGATTTTCTCCCTTAAGCTTCTTTCTTCGTTCTGTTTTGATAGTGATCCAGGACAATGGGTAGAGAAAGAATCTTTGAAACGTTAACCAAAAGGCAGGCATGGCTACTTAGGATTTTGAAAAATATATATGTTGCCTGTATGTGCACAAAAATGTGTGTGTGTTGCCTGCGGGTTTGGGGAGGTGTGGTCAGTCAAATTGTCTTAGGACAACCAGATCACATCATAATCATGTTTTGAGACTTGGCTTAATGGAAATCCCTTCTTCTTCTCTAAGGCCTTTGCCAACTCCTCTTCCTGACACCCACACAAGATGAAATCTATCTCTTTGTGTACGCTCGTCATGTATTTTCACAACTTTTATCCCACCTAGAACTCTGACTCTTCCTATAATTGTGGCCAAGGATTGTGTCTGAGTCTTTTTGTAACTAAGCATCTAACATAGTCCCTGATACATAATAATCAATTGAATAAATTAATATGTGTATATAATTTACTTTCTCCATTTATGTATTCATAAACAAACAAAAAATATTTCATATGTTAGAGATGTAAGGATACATAACCTCTCTGTGAGGCACATTTGTGCTTTGAAAATCAATAGAGTCCAAACTTTAAGTCAGTGTTTCTCAAGAAGATATTGTGATTCAGTTAGTCTGGGATGGGTATTGTGCTTTTATTTGTACGTTCTCTGGATAACTTAAATGTGCTGCTAGGATTATAACTACTGATTTAAGAAGAGAAAGATTTTTTGCAGGAGACTTACATTAATCGATTCTCCCCTCTTTTTAGTGATTTTTGTGTCCCCAAAAAATCTGCTGACAAAATTCATAAAGATTTTTCTCTTGGTTTATTTTTTTCCCAGCAGTTTGATAGGTTGAATTTACATCTAGATCTATGATCCATTTCAAATTAACTTTTGTGTTTGGTGTGAGGTAGGGATCCAGGATCATTTACATACAATGATGTAATACAATCAGATGCATTCATTTTAAGTATGCAATTCAATAAGTTTTGACAGATTTATGTACCCATTTCACCACCACAATCTAGATATGTAACATTTAGATCACCCCTAAAAGTCTTCCTGTTTCACATTACAGTCAACTCTTTCACCTCTGACTGTGGGCAGTAGTTGATCTGAGGCCTTTGCCAACCCATCTTCCTGACACCTACACCAGGCCTCCTTTTCTGTCACTATGAGTTAGTTTAGCCTTTCTAGATGGAACCATACACTATGTAGTTTGTGTCTAGCTTCTTTACTTGGTATAATATTTTTTTAGATTCATCCATAGTGTGCCATCTATCAACAATTTGTTTCTTTTCATTGCTAAGTAGTATTCCATTGTATGGATATAGCGCAATTTGTTTATCTATTCATCTCTTATTGGTTTTGGGGGTGGTTTCCAATTTATAGCTATTATGAATTAGTTGCTATGAATACTCATGTGCAAGTCTTTGTATAAACAGATATTTTTCTTTCTCTTAGGTAAGTATATTTGATTAGATTGTTAAGTCACATGGTAAGTGTATGTTTAAATTTTTAAGTAGTGGTCAAGCTGTTTTCAAAATAGTAATGATATTTTACATTTTGACCAGCAATTTAGGAGCCCACCTTGTCAACACTTGGAGTTGTCCATTTTTTTTTGTTTGTTCTTAATTTTAGTCATTCTATTGGGTGTATAGTGGTATGTTATCATCGTTTTAATTTGCTTGTCTCTGATGATTTATCGTATTGGGCAACTGATCGTTTGCTCATTGGTCTTTTGTATAATTTCCTTTGAGAAGCATCTGTTCAAACTCTTTGCTCATTTTTAAATTGGTTGTGTGTCCTCTTACTAATGATTTATAAGAGCTATTTATATACTCTGGATGCATATCTTTGTCAAATACATGCATTGCAATTATTTTACTCCAGACTGTGGATTGCCTTTTTCATTTTCTTAATAGCATCTTTTGAAGAGAAAGTGTTTTACTTTTTGAAATACAGTTTATCATTTTTTCCATGTTGGTTTGTGCTATTTGTGTCCTAAGAAATATTTTGCTTAATCCACGGTTGCCAAGAATTTTTCCTATGTTTTCTTATAGAAGTTTTATAATTTTAACTTTATTTTCAGATTTTATAATCCATTTTAGGTCATTTCTGCATATTGTGTGAGGTAGGAATTGGAGACATTTCCTCCCATTTGAGATCCAGTTCTTCCAACACAATTTGTTTAAAATACTCTTTCTTCTCATTGAATTATGTAGGCACATTTTTCAAAAGTCAATTGACCATATATGTGTGTGCCCATTTCTGGATTTGCTATGTACCATTAATCTATATGGTTATTCTTCTTCTTTTTTTTTTTTTTTTGAGACGGAGTCTCGCTCTGTCTCCCAGGCTGGAGTGCAGTGGCATGATCTCAGCTCACTGCAAGCTCCGCCTCCCGGGTTCATGCCATTCTCCAGCCTCAGCCTCCTGAGCAGCTGGGACCACAGGCACCCACCACCATGCCCGGCTAATTTTTTTTTTTTTTTTGTATTTTTAGTAGAGAGGGGGTTTCACTGTGCTAGCCAGGATGGTCTCGATCTCCTGACCTTGTGATCCACCCACCTTGGCCTCCCAAAGTGCTGGAATTACAGGCATGAGCCACCACGCCTGGCCTATATGGCTATTCTTACACTAATGCCACATTATCTTGATTATAGTAGCTTTACAGTGAGACTTGAAATTCTCAAGTGTTCTTCTTCAAAATTGCTTTGGCTATTCTGTTTCTTTGCCTTTTTCTATGCATTTTAGAGTCAGCTTGTATTTTGATTGGGGTTGCACTGAATTTATGAATCAATTTCAGAAAAAATGATATTTTAACAATATTACATTTTTCTACCCATGAGCATGGTATATTTCTCCATTTATTTAGGCCTTCTTTAATTCCACTAAGCAACATTTGGTAGTTTTCAGTGTAGAAGTCTTTCCTATCTTTCATTACATTTATTCTTCGCATTTTGGAGCTATCATAAGTTGAAATAACTTTTTTAAATTAAACTTTTTATTATGAAATAATTGTTAGTTCATATATAGCTGAAAGAAATAATACAAAGAGAGCTCATGTACCATTTCCAATGGTAACATTTTGCAAAACTATAGCATAATATCACAACCAAGATATTGATGTTGATGTAGTCGAGTTACAGAACATCACCATAAACCTCCCTCAGACTGCCCATATTAACTCCTCTTCTGTACCCGTCCACTCCTTAACCCTTGGAAATCACTAATCTGTTCTCCATTTCTATAATTTTGTCATTTAAAGAATGTGGTATAAATGAAATAATAATGTATGTAATCTTTAGGGATTGGCTTTTCTCACTTAGCATCATTCTCTAGAGGTTCAGATGTTGTGTATATCAATAGCTTATTCCTTTTATTACTGAGATGCTTCCATAGTATGAATGTACCACAGTTTGTTTAACCATTCATCCATTGACAAATATCTGGGTTGTTTCCAGTTTTTGGCTAATACAAATAAAGCTGCTATCAACAGGTTTTTGTGTAAACATAAGTCTTTGTTTCTCTGGGATAAATGCTCAGGAGTACAACTGCTAGGTTACATGTTTAGTTTTTAAAGAAACTACCAAACTTTTTCCAGAGTGACTGTACCATTTTATATTCCCGCCAGGAAAGCATGAGAGATCTCCATTCTCTACATTCTTACCAGCATTTAGTGTTTCACTATTTTTATTCATTTAGTGTTTTTCTGATAGGTGGGTAGTGGCACCTTATTATGGTTTTAATTTGCACGTCCCTAGTAGTTAATGATTTTGGACATCTTTTTCATATTCTTATTTGCCATCTGTGTACACTCTCTGGTGTAGTGTCTCTTCATATCTTTATCCCATTTTCCAATTGGATTGTTTGATTTGTTTAATTGCTGTGTTTGAGAATCTTTTGTATTTTCTAGATACTAGCCCTTTGTCATATATGTGGTTTGCAAATATTTTCTCCAGTCCATAGCTTGCAGAGCAACAGTTTAATTTTGATGAGATTCAGTTTATCAATTTT
The DNA here is from genome assembly GCF_009828535.3 of Hylobates moloch. Taxonomy (NCBI): domain Eukaryota; kingdom Metazoa; phylum Chordata; class Mammalia; order Primates; family Hylobatidae; genus Hylobates; species Hylobates moloch. The sequence continues at coordinate 57,163,555 of NW_026652280.1, forward strand.
TTCTTGTGTGGATCATGTGTGTGATGTTAAGTGTAAGCACTCTGCTTAGAATTTTTCTTTTGTTTTTTTTCTGAATTTTATAGATTTATGTTTTGATTTAAATCTGTGACCTATTTTGTATTAATTACTACATGAGATGGAGGTATTTATTTATTTATTTTGAGACAGAGTCTTGCTCTGTGGGCCAGCTGGAGTGCAGTGGTGCAATATTAGCTCACTGTAACATCCGCCTCCCAGATTCAAGAGATTCTTGTGCCTCAGCCTTCAGAGTAGCTGGGATTACAGGTGTGCACCACCTGTAATTTTTAAATTAGCCTGGCTAATTTTTGTATTTTTAGTAGAGACGGGGTTTTGCCATGTTGACCAGGCTGGTCTCGAACTCCTGGCCTCAAGTAATTCATCTGATCTGGCCTCCCAAAATGCTGGGATTACAGGTGTAGCCATTGCACCCAGCAGAGATTCCTTTATTTATTTTTGCTTGTGGATATCCAATTGCTCCAGTGCCATTTGTTGAAAAAAATCTTTCCTCCATTGAATTGCTTCTGCACTTTTCTGAAAAATCACTTGGGCATATTCGCAGGGGTCTATATTGGGGTTCTCTGTTTTGTTCCATTGATATATGTCATTATCTCTTCAACAATACCATGCAGTCCTGATTGTTATCACCATATAATAACGCTTGAAATAGACTATAGGCTTTTCTATGTAAATTTTCAAGTACTCTTGTCTATTTCTATAAAAAGTCTTGCTGGGATTTTGATATGAAGTGCATTAAACCTATATATCAATTTAAGGAAAATTGACATCCTGCCCCTTCATTTATTTAGGTATTTGATTTCTTTCATCAGCATTGTGTAGTTTCAGTATATAAGTCCTGTAGATGTTTCATTAGATTTATACCTAAATATTTTATTTGGAGGAATCATAAATGACATTGTATTTTAATTTTACTGTCCATGTGCTCATTGATAGTGTATCAAAATACAATTGAATTTTGTATGTTTATCTTGTATCCTGTGAATTTGCTAAGTTCACTTATTAGGTCCAAGAGGTCCTAATAGGTGGTAGGTTACTTGGGATTTTCCACTTAGACAATCATGTCATCTGCAAACAGAGATAATTATATTTCTTCCTTTCCAATCTACATGCTTTTTATTTCTTCTTCTTGCCTTATTGCACTGGCTACAACTTCCAGCAATGTGTTGAATAAGAGTGGTGAGAGTGGATATGCTTGCCTTATTTCCAATTTTAGGGGAAAATTTAGTCTTTCAACATTAGTATAATGTTAGCTTCAGGTCTTTTTGTAGAAGCTCCTTATGAGATTGAACAAGTGTCTATGTTTTTATGATAAATAGGGTTTTAGTGTTTTTATGATAAATAAATATTGAACTTTGTCAAATGCTTTTTCCGCATGGTTGACATTATCATGCTGTTTTTAATTTAGCCTGTTAACATAGTGATTTACACTGATAGATTTTGATGTTCAACTGTTAAATCACTTGTGCATCCCAGCATAAACTCCATTTGTTCATGGTTTATAATTGTAAATGTGTGTGTATGTATGAAGTTTTATATATTGCTGAATTCTATTGACCTAGATTTTTGCAACTATATTCATGAGGGATATTGGTCTGTAATTTTCTTTTTCTTTCTTTTTTTAAACTTACTTTAAAAAAAAATCAGGGTAATTGTATCTATATAGAATGAATTGAAAGTATTCTTCTGTCTTCTATTTTATAGAAAAGATTTTGCATAACTGGTGTTCATTCTACTTTAAACATTTAGTAAAATTTTCCAGTGAAACCATCTGGAGATGGAGATTATTTCTTGGAGGTTTATAAATTATGAATTCAATTTCTTAGTAGTTGTAGTTTTATTCAAATTATATATGTTCCATATTGGGTGCATTGGTAGTTTGTGTTCTTTGAGAAAGTGGTCCATTTTGTCTAAGTTGTTAAATTTATGTGTGTAGAATTGCTTGTAATATCCATTATTAATCTTTGATGTCTGCAGGGCCTATATTGATATCCTTTGTTTCACTCTTGATATTGGTAATTTGTATTTTAATCTTTTTTCTTTCTCAATCATGTTAGAGATTTGTGAATTGTATTAATCTTTTCAAAGAACCAAGCTTTGGCTTTGTTGATTTTCTCTATCTTTTTTCTGATTTCATAGATTTCTGCTTATATCTTTATTATGTTCTTCCTTCTGATTGCTTTGAGTTTATTTCCTCTTATTTTTCTAGGTTTTGAGACAGGGACATAGATGATTAATTTGGGACCTTTCTTCTTTTCTAACATATGTATTTAGTGCTATAAAGTTCACTCTCATCACTGTTTTAGCCATGCTCCACACATTTTGCCACATTATATTTTCATTTTTATTCAGTTGAATGTATTTTTAAAGTTTCTTTGCAACTTTCTCTTTGACCCATGGATTATTTAGAAGTGTGTTGTTTAATTCCCAAGTGTTGGAGATTTTCCTGTTACTCTTCTGTTATTAATCTCTAGCTCAATTCCATTGTAATCAGAGAACACACTCTTAAGAATTTCAACTCTTTTAAATGTGTTGGGTTTTGTTTTATGCCTAAAATGTGGTCCATCTTGATATTGTTATGTAGGGACTTGAAAAGAATGTATATTCTTCTGCTGTTTGGTGGTAATTTATAAATATCAATTAGATCCTATTTGTTATGGCGTTGACTTCTTCTATATCCTTGCTGATTTTCTGTCTAGTTGTTCTATCAATTGTTAAGAGAGGTAGTCAAGTCTTCATTTATAATTGTGGATTTGCTTATTTCCTCTTTCTGTTCTTTTGGGTTTTACTTCATCTATTTTCGTGGCTCTTTTGTTTAGTGCACACACATTCTAGATTGCTATGTCTTCTTTGTGGATTGACCTTTTTTTCATTATATAATTTCCCTCTATATCTGTGATAATTTTCTTTGTTCTGAAGTTTATTTTAAGTGATATGAATATAGCCACTTTTCACATATACATCATGGAATACTATGCAGCCATAAAAAAGAATGAGTCCATGTCCTTTGCAGGATGGATGAAACTGGGAGCCATCATTCTCAGCAAACTAACACAGGAACAGAAAACCAAACACTGCATGATCTCACTCATAAGTGGGAGTTGAACAATGAGAACACATGGACACAGGGAGGGGAACATCACACACCAGGGCTTGTCAAGGGGTGGGGGTCAAGGGGAGGGAGAGCATTAGGACAAATACCTAATGCATGCGGGGCTGAAAACCTAGATGACGGATTGATAGGTGCAGCAAACCACTATGGCACATGTATACCTATGTAACAAACCTGTATGTTCTGCACATGTATCCCAGAACTTAAAGTAAAATAAAAAAGAAGAGAGGAAAAAATATATAGCCACTTTTGCTTTCCTTTGATTAGTGTTTGCATAATACATCTTATTCCGTTCTTTTACTTTTAACCTGCCTATATCATTATATTTAAAATGAGTTTCTTGTACACAGCATAGAGTTGGGTCACATTTTAAAATTTGTCACACAATCATATCTACCTAATACAATTGATGTAATATCAATGTTTCCACTTTGAGCCCCCAGTAGAGCTAAATAACTCTGCAGAACAAGTAGGTGACCTTGGAGCATATTCTCAGTGTGTTTACTTCACTAAAGCACTTCTACAAAAACCCTCTGGATTCTTCTCTTGACAAAACAGATACCTTGCCAGGGTGTCTCCAAGATCCATACTTAAAATATCTTAGGTGTAACTTAGTCATCATAATATGGGTGATTGGTCCTAGGAGACACATATTCAGAACTTTTAAGAAGTTTTCTTCAATGTTAGACTTTACAGAGTTGTACTGAGGGGTGGAAAGTTGAATGTAGTCTCTCAGATTAGCTCATTATTCTTGTCTTATTTGCAAGTGTAGGGCCTTACTGTCTTTAAGGGAATCTTTGTGAAAATCCTTCTTGACTAATAAAAAGTGTTCTATGTGTATTCCCTTCTCTTCTTCTTAATACTCTCTTTTCTCTTTTCCCTCCAGCAGTCCCTGCTTCTCCTCTCACTCTCAAAATATTTGTCTGCCTTTTGTTCCTGGGCTCTGAGCCTTCCCACAGCCTTTTCTTGTCTTGAAAATCATCAAGCTTTCAGCATGGGATATGAGTCATTGCTTTTTTCCTTCCAACCCATTTTAGGGTACAAAGATTTACCAGTCCTGAGGATGGAAGAAGTCTGAAAGGACACGAGAACGTTTTTAGTCTGGGTAGAAATATGTCATTTTTCTGATTTTTGTTTTAAACGTCCACTCAAAAAAAAAAAATTCAGATATCCTACACGAATAGCTTTGGAAACTTGTTACTTTGAAAAATGTTCTTTTCCCTTTTCTGAATTTTGATTTCATCATTCAACTCTTCTCGACATATTTATCCTTGGGAGAGTCCACGCCCATCCTGGCCTTGACTCTTCCCAATTTCTGTTTTGTCTTCCTTGATGCAGAAGGTAGAGACCATAGCAATCTGGGTTCACTTCACTCTGTGTGTTCAGTACCTTTTCTTATCCTGGTTCTTTGGCCGGTTTTGTTAAGCCATGCTAGACTTGCCTTTATGTCACACAAATCTACACAGTGTTAAAGTAACAATTAAATCTCCCATCTCCTAAAAATGAGTTTTAATTATCAAGAGGGGTATAAGACCTAGGACATGAAATGAACCCCTCCAATTGGGGCTACTGCCAAAGAGAGGGCAAGTTTAAGGGACCCAGTGTGAGTCCTGAAAGAGACCCCAGGAAGCCACAGCTCTTGGGTTTATAGCCTCGACTCTAAAATCTGCCCTGAAAATGTCCCATTTTACTCATTCCACCCCCGGATAGTAAGCTGCAAATTACTGGACAAATTCTTAAAATTCCAACCCGACTGAAGCTGCTGCCTGAAATGGAATTACCCAGAGGCCCCAGAAGCAGAAGTGGCAGGGATAGTGCAGAGCAGAGCTGGGAGAGCCTCCAGCTCCAAGGCAGCATCTGTCTTCCTGGCTTTGATGCCCTGACAGCCCCGTAGCTGTCTAGCGTGTGTCCTGACCTCAGTCTTCTTCTCAGGACTTTGAACCATGAGGACAGTAGGCCTTTTCTTTCTCTAGGCCTCTCATCTCTTACACTATGACCTGGCTGCCCTGGACTTCCTGAAACTCAGTCCCCTTTCCTGGCTTGAGCTCAACAAAGTGTACTGAGCCCATCTCAATTGCTGGCACACTATTCTCTTCCTACCTGAAGAAGGGATTCTAAACTCATATGACACACCTCTCTGAGATATTGTGAGGCTAAAATGAGCTACAAGGACATTTTTAGTGGTGGCAATAGAGGTAGAGATAATTAGTGGTGGTAGACGTAGCAGTTGCTAGCACTGAATAAACAGTAAGTGGCCACTAACCTTCAGAAGAAAGAGCCTTGGGCTCTAAATTTATTAGCTCAGAACCAGTGGCACAGATATAAATTCTACTTCCAGTCCTGGAGTGCGGGAGACTAAAGGTGCTAGGAAACCCTGCTCTAATACCCAGTCACAGGCCTGTGTCTATAACTCTTTAACAGTCATTAAAAATGTTTCTGCTTATTCAGCAAGGCACATTTACTGAGGGATTAGGAGAACTCATAAAACATTGCACTCTATTCAAAGTCTTCTTCAGATAAACTCTCTAAAGCTTTGAAGTATCCACTTGCCAAGGGTTTTTCATTACCCCATATCCCCTTGGCAAAGTGCCTGTGTGTGTGCGTGTGTGTGTGTATGTGTATGTGTGTGTGTATGGTATGTTTTTGGTAGGGGAGGGTCTTAATAGCTCTAAAGATCTACCCATACCACAGAGATGGGTGGGAAATATTTTTATTTTAGAGTCTATCAATACAGAATATTCAGTCATTCCATGTAGTTCCATCATTTTTCAAGAGCATAGTATGGTGGGAAGGACACTGGGCTGGGATTCGGAGAAGTGACCCTTAATGATGGCTCTGCCACCAGCTAGTTATATAACCTTGGGCAAGTCACTCCCCTTTCCAGGCCTTGCATTCATCATATATAAAGTTAAGCGGGGGACAGGTGAGCTCTAAGCTTCACTTAGCTCTAACTGATTTGATTTTCAGCTGAAGACTTGATCACATGCAGTGCTTCCCCAACTCCCAGCAGGACCTGGGGACCTACAGAAGACAGCAGAGCATTCAGAGAGAAGGACATCTGACTTAACTTTTCAGCACGATTAATCAACTGTTAACCAACCTTGTTTGTTTTTATAGTGGAGGGTGTGTGTAAGCATGAGTGTGTGTATGTGTGTGTGTGTGTGTACCTGAGCTTGTGAGTTTATGTGAACATGAACCCAGAGGACTTTTTTTTTTTTAAAGAACTAAGAGTGTCTTTAGGGGTCATCTAATCCTGTGCTTTCAAACTCTTTATAGACAGCATAATCTTTTCTTCAGTGACATTTGGGCAGACACCGGACATGTATAAAAGACAAAAGTAGAGCTCTGGCTCCAGGGACACAGAACCCCATCTGTTTCTTCGTCCTTCTCTCTTTTCACCTGCCTCCCACCTGGACTTCTAAGCCTACACGGAACCCAGAGCTTCTGGGCACCTGGATGAATGGTTCACATGGGAGTCAACAGTGGCTCAGAGAGGCCAGGATTTGCTCAGAGGAATACATGCAACTGGTTGGGAAGCTGGGGTTTTGGATACCTGTCCTGGGATCTTTGAACCCGTCATGTTATAATTCTTTCTTCATCACTATCATAGGCTCTCTGAGGATGGCAGGAGTTTAAAAGCTAATAGTTGTAGTAGCATCTGTGTTAAGATTCAAGGAGCTATGGGCTTATCATCCTTTCACTCAGTACACAGGATACTCTTTTTGTGCAGACAAATATGTCCTTCTTCCTAAAGTGCTTTTTAAGCAGAGCTACATAAAAAAAGGTTTTTTTAGAAGTTTATTTCACCTCATGTCCATTAGGATGATAATCATAAAAGTCAAGAGATAAAAAATGTCAGCAAGGGTGTGGAGAAAAGGGGACAATTGTACATTGTTGGTGGAAATGTAGATTGGTGCAACCATTATGGAAAACAATATGGAGTTTCCTAGAGAAATTAAGAAAAACCTAAGCCACATAGTGAGTTCACGTCTCTGCAAAAAACTAAAAAATTAGCGCAGCAAGGTGGCACATGCCTGTAGTCTTAGCTACTTTGGAGGCTGAGGTGGGAGGATGACTTGAGCATGGGAGGTTGAGGCTGCAGTAGCCATGATCATGCCACTGCACTCCAGCCTGAGCAATGAGGTGAAACCCTGTCTCAAAAAAATTAATTGATTAAAAATAGAATGACCATTTAACATAGTAATCCCTCTTCTGTTTATATACCCAAGGAGATGAAATCACCACCTCATAAAGATATCTGCATGCCTATGTTTGTTGCAGCATTATTCACAATAGTCAAGATATGGGAACAACCTAGGTGTCCATCAATGGACAAATGGATAAAGAAACAGATATACGTGTCCTCTGACTCAGTACACAGGATATCTATCTATCTATCATCTATCTATCTATCTATCTATCTATCTATCTATCTATCTATCTATCTATATCTATCTATCTATCTAATCTATCTATCTATCTATCTATCATCTATCATCTATCATCATCTATCTATCTATCATCTATCATCTATCTCTCTATCATCTATCATCTATCATCTATCTATCTATCTATCATCTATCTATCATCTATCTATCTATCTATCTATCTATCTATCTATCTATCATCTATCTATCTATCATCTATCTATCTATCATCATCATCTAGCTATCATCTAGCTATCCATCCAATAGAATGTTATTCAGCCTTAAAAAAGGAAATCCTGCCATTTGCCACAACATGGATGGAACTGGAGGACATGATGCTAAATGAAATAAGCCAGACATAGAAAGAAAAACATTTTATGATCTCACTTGTATGTAGAATCTAAACCAAAAGTAAAGTCAAATATACAAACACAGAGAATAAAACAGTAGTTACCGGGGGTTAGGGAAAAGGGGAACAAATGGGGAGATGTAGGTCAGAGGATATCAAGTAGCATATATTAGAATGAATAAGCCTAGAGCTCTAATGTACAGGAGGACTATAGTTAATAAAATTTTATGCATTTAGGATTCCGGCTAAATGAGTAGATTTTAGCTGCTCTTACCAAACAAAGGGGCAGGGCGATGGGGATAATTATGTGAGATGCTGAATATATTTGTTTTATTATAGTAACCTTTTTACTATCTATATGTATCCCATAACATAATGTTGTATACCTTAAATATACACATCATATTTTAAATTTTATTTTTAAAATTAAATACTATTGTGTGTCTTTTTTATGTAAAGATTTATTTCATATAAAAACTTTTTAAAAAAATGGTTCAGGAAGAGGCAAAATGAAACGTTTTTACTTGCTCATTGGGGAAAATGTTCACGGAACTTCAGCACCACTAGCAGAGTAAGCTGACAGTAGCATACAGAAGTATGAGGGCTCCTTGGTATGACCTTGGTGCACTGAGATTTTCTGGGAAAATCTGTATTCAGTAATCATAGTTGTATAGCTCCAGGGTCCAACTCTAGATTGCAAAATATTTCCCCTTTTGGACTTCAACTTAACAATAATTCAACAGTGTGACAACTCAGTAGGAAACGGACCTTGAATAAGAGTGATAGGTATCTTCAGCTTGGCCTGGGCTGCCCAGGAAGCTTAGTGGCAGATAAAGTAATCACACCCTATGGCCTTCCGCTCTCACAAAAGAATCACTTGCATTGTGCAAGCCAAGCATATTTCACACAAAACCTTGTTTCCACTTTTCCTCTAAAGTGGTCTTTGGCAGTTTTTTCAGTTCCTAACATTCATTTTTGGTCACAAACAAACCTCCGCTGTGCACTTTGCGGGTATGCTGAACCACTGAGTATTAGAGCTGAAATCGGCCTCAGAGATCATCAAATCCAATCCTGTCATTTCATAGCAAAGGAGTCAGAGGTAGAGGGAGGGGAGATGAGTTGTCCAAAGTCATACAGTGAGAGAAAAGCAGAACCAGGTCAGGAGCTGAGCTGCTGTCCTGATATGAAGCACTTTTTCATGACTCTATGCCACTTCTGAATTAACCACAACACCGTGAGGGAAGATGTCTTCCACATGGCTCAGGGGTGTGGTATTTGCCGTCAGATAACAGTTATTTATTGAGCACCCACAACATGCTAGGGAAATCCTTCAATAGGCTTACAGTCGGGAGAGGAAGACAGACATTAAACAAAGAATCCTAAATGGGTAAGTGCATTAGTGTTGCCAACCATTCAGTGAAGAATAGTCAGTTGCCGTGGGAATGTTATCTCCAGGGCTGATTGGGGCTGTTTATGTCCAGGGCCGAATCTGATTGGTTGATCCTATGACTTAGTGGTTAGATATTAATATGTTGGCTCACCCTAGGTTATGGGCCAAAGATTGTTTACATAATGCATGGGTTACTTAACCCATCTGATTCTGCTCCTCTTGGTTTCTTCTTCCTCATGATTCTACCTCCAGGAAGACAGGTAATGCGAAAGAACTAAAGTTTCTACAGTCTTGTTCTCGCTCAGAACTGCTTTGACAACTGGAGTAGTGAAGTCAACATTTGAATTATCTGTGAGTCCCATGTATTTGTGCTCTCCTCAGGATGGAGCAGGCTGGAGTTTTTAACCTGATATTCCATTTACACAGGTCTTACATTCCTTACATTGATATCAAAACTAAAGCAGTGACTTCAAAATTGCACACGCACCTGAATTTTGAATATTAATCACTCCTCCTCTCCAACACTGTCTTCAATCCCTACCAACATTTTGCAAGAGCCATAATTCAACTGCTCTTGCAAATGCAGTCACCACGGAGGAAGAAGTCCTCTCATGAATCTTTTTGGAAAAGGAGCTCTCATGCCCAAATTCCTTATAATTCCAGGAGCATGTCAAGAAGAAATCATTAAAGAAAATTTCTACACAGCGGACTTCCCACTGGAGAATGAATCACAGGACATTTTTCTAAATCAAGAATGTTTGAATTTGGGGTGTGGGTCACACCTGGAGAAGCCCTCTTCTGCGTCTCTTCCTAGTTTACTTTCTATCCTGGGACCTTCCCCTTACTCTTTCTTTTCCATCTAGTTTGTGAGGTTTCCCTGAACCCCTTCCTTATTTCCCCTTTGTCCCCAAGTTCATTCACATTTTTCTCTTCTTCTGCAATTACTCCCTCCTGGCCATTCCTGGCTTCCCCTGCATCTTCATGGGTGGCCTCTTCCCCCTCCTCCCACTTCCCAGTCTTCTCCTCCCTTCCTCTCCCTAGCCCCAAACATGAGAGCTGCACAAAAGCTGGAACTATGCAGCAAAGAGGGAAAGAGCAAGGCTTCCTCTCCCAGCATTTCCTTCCCCTGGCCAGCAAGTGCCTCAGGGATAGGGCGCTGGCTTGCCTGGCAGGGGACAATGTGTCCAAAGCAGGTTGGCTGTGAATCAGTCTTCAGCTTGGGTCAGTGCTTTCTCTCAGTTGAGAAATTGGGCCAAGTTTGGCCAAAGGCCCATTCGAAGTCCAGTTCTGGAATACGTGTCTATTCCTCTTCTCCATCTACTTTCCCCAGAGATCCCAAGAGGCCAGACAAACTGTTCCCACACCAGGCTCTCATCAGGGTGGCTGGACATCACTTTTCCTCTCCAGGAAAATAATTAGAGTTGAACTTTCCTTTAAGAAAATCCAATGTAGATTCAGAATTAGAGAATAATGTCTCTTTTTACAAAAAGTTTTACCATGGGAGTGGTTTCAATAAAACATGCCTGTGTTACACTGAAAACATGATTCAATTTGCAAATGCTTTGAAGCTACTTTCAGGAATATATTTATTGTGTAAAGTAAGGCACACAATGCAAGCAAGTCATTGTTCAGCCAGGAGGAAGACAGAGCCAGCTTTGCCAGATCACCTTGCTTTTGTGCTGACCTTCTACCTCATATTGTCTCCATCTCTTCCTGCTGTTCTTTCCTGTTCTTCCCACAGGTCTAAGGTGTGGCTACAAAATGTAACAAAGACACTTGCTGGAATGTAGCAAGGTAGGCATTAAATACATATTATTATATTAAAATAACCTGACTTGAATCACACATCTAAAAGAGTATTTTCCTCTAAAGTAGTCATGCTTAAATTTATTGCAATGATGCTGTTATTACTTAAAACCCCATTTTGGAATGTATTTACTTGAATTACTTTGGAATTATATCCAGATCCAGTTTATGAGCCAGACAAAAAATTATAGAGAGGCCTTAGGAATCATCTGGGGCATGCTTAATTTTATAAATGAAGAAAGTGAGCCCACAGAGATTGTGTATTTGTTTTTCTCCAACATCAAGAAGTCATTACTCACTGGGGATGGTGGCTCATGCCTATAATCTCCACATTTGGAGAGGCTGAGGTGAGAGGATCCCTTCAGGCCATGAGTTTTAGACCAGCCTGGGCAATATAGCAAGATCTCATCTCCACAATTTTTTTTTTTAAATTAGCCTGGCATGGTAGTACACACTTGCAGTCCTAGCTACTCAGAAGGCTGAGGTGGGAGGCTCATTTCACCCTAGGAGTTCAAGGTTGCAATGAGCTAAGATTGCACCACTGAAGTCTAGCCTGGGTGACAGAGTGAGACCCTGTTTAACAAAAAAAAAGAAAGAGAAAGAAAGAAAAGAGAGAAAGAGAAAGAAAGAAAGAAAGAAAGAAAGAAAGAAAGAAAGAAAGAAAGAAAGAAAGAAGAAAGAAAGAAAGAAAGAAAGAAAGAAAGAAAGAAAGAAAGAAAGAAGAGAAAGAAAGAAAAGAAAGTTGTTAGCTTATTTTTGTTGTGGAATAAACCAAAAGTGACAGCATTGTTGATTAGTCTTTGATTAATAAACCAAATGCCTTTATTAAACCTGAAAACATTATAAAAGCTACTACTTATTAAACATGTCACCATGTGATAAACCTGTGCCAATCACTTATCACAACCAAAAAGACACACCCATGATATGAGAATGTCCAATTTATGGAGGAGGTAAATAACACTTCGACATTAAAAGTGACATGCTAAGAACCACACAGTTAAGACATGACAGGTAGACTTGGGCCTGGGTATCTCTGCTCTCAAAGCCTGTGAGCTTTTCACAATTCTGTGTTGCACTAAACAAACCAAGAAGCTGTTTGTCTGCAGAATGAGAAACTGTTAGACATTGTTATTATTGTGAAAACTAAGAGAGCTTGCAACTTTAAACAAAGCGTTGTTCACAAATCACACACATAACCACACTTACATACATAGTTTACAAGAGATTGTCGACTGCTAGAGCTGGAGAGAAAATTGAAAAGAATCTAGATCAAGCCTTTATTTTGTAAGTAAAGAGACTGGGGTCTAGAGAGTCTCAGACCTTGTCCTGGGTCTCATCAGTAGCAAGTTCTAGGGCCAAGACTGATGTCTTGCATCTGACAGCCAAAGCTTTCTCCGTCACGCCAGTTGAGGACTCTCATAGGCACGCCCTTGAGCTCTGGGGCAACAACCCAAAGTTGTCACCCAACTCAGGCACATCTTAAGTCCTTCTCAATAAATCATTCTCATGTGTTGAAAAAAGTATCTCTAAGACAACATAGTCACATATTGCCTAAATTCTAAACCTGATAGTTTCTACATCTTCCCATTGACAACTGGAGCAGAAGCCCACTCATTCAGATTAACTGTCATTCTGGAAAACTAATTATAGACATTTACAAAGAAAATCACATGAAAGAAACCAAAAGGAGAACATAAAGGGTATTGGAATCCTATTTCTGTAGCCATCTTCTTTCATGAATTAGGGCCCCAAAGCAGGGAGCAGTTTACTGGCTTACCCAAGTCAAAGCAGTTAGTTAAGGGCAGATCCCAGAAGGTAACTGATTATCCTTTTCGACTGACAGCTCACTGCTGTCCACAATGCTGTCAAGTTGCTTCTCATGCCTTATGTTTCTGAGCGAAAAGGGTCTTTGCCTGCCATGACTGAGATGCCTTGTAACTGCTGTGAAAAATCAAGTCCACTCTAGAAAAGCAAAACATTGCCACCATATTGGAGCTTCTTGTAAGATTTTGCTTCTTTTGAGGTGTGAGCACAGCAGGAGAAACATGGCCACACAGACGAAAGCCACATTTTAGGGACAGGCATTATACACTATCACGACTCACGTTGTGTATAAAGTGAATTTGGATGGCTCAGAGAGAGATCAGATTTCATCCCCCAGGGTTTGCTATGAAATTTCTCTTCTGCAAGCTAGAATGGATAGTCTGCCAGTTGATATGCTGTTTGTTGAGGCTTGGCTTTGCATGCAGCCTGAGCAAGCCACCATGAGAGTAAACAATAAAGAAGAGAACGAACCTTGTGTTCCTTCAAGGACACGGAGTAACTTGCTTATGTTGCATCATCTCCTCTTCCAGTGGATAGTCAACTCTTTAAGGGCCGAGACCATGTCTGAGTCATCTGTGTGCCCATCACCTAGCACAGCACGTGTGGATGCTTACACTAAATATTCACTGAATGAATAAGTAGGTGAATTTCACCTATGAGATAAAACAAGTAGATAGCAACATAAAAGGCTTCAAGTCTTTGCTCTAAAGATAATGCAGATAGCAAGTGACGTTGGAGGTCAGAAAAAAAGTGGGCTACAAGGCCTCTTGGAAGTGTAGGACCTCAACTGGGCCCAGAAAGATGGCTCCAGTTTGGTCAGTGCTAGAAGCTAAGGTGGCTATATTCCAAGCAGAAAAAAATAACGGAAGTAAATGAGCATTAATGGAAACTAATGGAGTGGTAGGCAAAGCTTGGGTATTTCCACCTGGCTGTCCTAGACAGTTTCCTTCAAATCAACATGCCCAAAAATGGAGGTCTCACATTTCCTCCCAAACTACTCCCTGCCCCAGTTGGAAAGCCTACAGCCTAGGCTTGAAACCTGGAGGTCATTTTTCTTTCCATCACAACTAATCCAGCATTAATTTGAGATGTATCTCCCTTATAAATATTTCCTGGGTCCATTTCCTTCTCCCCACGTGAATACCCATGGCCCTAGCCCAGGGTGGCATTGCCTGTCCCATTCCCACTGTTCCTAACTGGTCGCCCTGCCCAAATCACCTACACAATAGGTGATTTCTCATTCCAAAAATGTGACAAAAATTACTATACCATAAGAGGGCACTGTAAAAATACATGCATATAAATGTTCTCTCTATATTTGTAAATGTGGATAGGTACATATATGCATATGTGTGTATGTAGATATATGTATAGCTATGGTCTGTATTACTTACACTATATGTGTATATATACACACCTATGCATATATACACATAATTATACACATACACACACACATATATATATATATATATATATATATATATATAGCTGTAGATACACACATACACATACATGATGGGGGAGTGTATATGTCAGGAAGTCAGGAGAAAGAGAAAATAAGGATAGAATAAGAAAAGGCCAGATAAAAATGTAGGACACAAATATGTGTGACGTAAAGTGCGACATGGTGGCAAAGGAACCTCTCACTTATGCTCTAATTTCCTAGTGGACAATAAAAAGAAGATGAGTTGAGTTACCTAGTTTTCATTGCCAATAAGATTTTTAAAACTCATGCTGTCTAATAAAGTAGAAGCAGAACATTTTTTAGCAATAAGATATGAGAAAAATGTGTCTCTTGAGATCCCTTAATGGAGGCATTGTCTGATGTAATGGACAAGACCTCAATAACATCCTTAAAGCAAATATGACAGCAAATGTATGAAAAATGCTATCTCAACTCAAGCTTAATACATAACAGTAAAATACAATTGAAAATACAATTTCAAAATAGATTTAAGCAATTCAGACCAATTCTGCTGCTCTCCTGTGGTCTCTCTTGACCTGAGGTCGGGGGGCTGTAGATTTTTTATATGATTGTATGATTGGCATGTGCTTTAGGAAATATTTTGTAAATATTTGTTTGTATAGTTGACTTCCTGTTAAAAGTTGGCCTTATGCTAAAAGACAATGAAAAACAAAAACCTTTATTCCATATCACCTAAGGCATTTTTTTTTTAATTCTCAGGAAAAATAAGACCAGGAAAAAATTACCCCAAAATGTTAACTGTGGGACTCTGGGTGGTGGGTGTGTATATTAACTTTTTTTCTTTTTGCTATTCATACTTTTCTGAACATTTGAGTAGAATTACTTTGGCTTCTGTGTTGAGAATAGACTGAGATGGGGAGAGCAGCAGGAGGGAGACCAGGCAGGAAGCTTCTTATTGGCTACATTTTCAGAAAAATGGGAAATGGATATAGTATTTATTTTTATATAAAAACTTTTTTAAAGTACCATAGACCTTGTAATTTCAACTATTTTTAAATATAGACATAAAAAGGACTGGAGGAATATATCCCAAAATGTTGCTAGTAATGGTTTCCATTTGATAAGTTGATGTATAATTTTTTTCATATTGATTATGCCTTTGTATATTTTCCAACGTTTCTACAATGCACATGTATGAGTTTTACAGTTTGAAAATGTAAGAAAATGTGTTTCCTGAGATAACAATTCTGGAACTGTTTTAACATAAAAGGGGAGAATAATTTATCCAAAGTGTACTCTGTTTCTCCCAAAAAATAATCAATTCATTGACTTCTCATTGCCTATTAAATAAAACACAGGTCCTTTAATGTGAGTGGTGAGGCCCTTTAGGACCTTGTCTACTTCTCCAGCTCCCCACTTTTCGATTTATCTGTCAGCAACACCACACTGCCCGTAGCTCTTCCATGCTGCAAGCCCTTATTCGTGCTGTACTCTTTCCTAGAGCACCCTCCCCTGCCTTTCTTTCCCCTCCTCTCAATGCACACCTCACTTAGCTAATGTAGTCACAATTGAGCCCAGTTGTCCCCTTCTCTGGGAAACCCTCCTGAGCCTCTCTTCTCTGCAAAGCCACCTCCAGTCAGTTTCCATACGTAACACCTTCATAACCCCTATCACAGTGAAATTAAATACGTTTACCTCTCTGTCTCCCCTCCATGTGAACTATGCACGTCATTCATCTTTGCTTACCTGGCATGAGTATTGTTGAATGTCACAGAGGTGTTCCGTGATCTTTCTCACACAGATTACAAGAGGATCAAAGGCCCAATTCCCCTGTGTTCTTCTCAACACAGCCTGTGCTTTATTCTGTGGAAAGGCACAGGATGTCTGACAATGATCAAAATCACTTGTGATGAGACCGTGGTAGTCACGTGAGGGTTCTCTTTCTGGGCCTATTGCTGTCCCTCCATGTTCTTGGATGCTGTGTGTGAACTCACAGACCCCTGAAGCTCCAACTTCTTTATCTGACGGATGAGGCCCTTGGTGTCCAGAGGCTGTGACTTATCCCCTGCTCCAGAGCTGATGGGCTTTATTGTGTCCTTCAATTTCAGTGCATTTTCCACATCAGAGATAGGTAGGCAATTCTGTATGAGAATATAATCAAGTTTTTTACTGATACATAATATTTGTGCATATATATGGAATACACGTGTTATTTTCTTACATGCATAGAATGTGTAATGATCAACTCAAGGTATTTAAGGTGTCCATCACCTTGAGTATTTATCATTTTTTAAGTCTTGGGAATATTTCAAGTCCTCTCTTCTAGATATTTTGATATATACATTATTGTTAATTATAGTCACCCTGTTCTGTTATCAAACATTAGAACTTATTCCTTCTATCTAACTGTATGTTGGTATGCTTTAGCCAATCTCTCCTTATCCCCCACTGACACCCAAAAAGTTTTCCCAGTCACTGGTATTGATGCAAGATAGGCAAACCCCCAAATTGGGGCTTAGCCAGGGAGGGTTCTTGGCTTTGCCCAGGAAAGAATTCAAGGGCAAGCTGGTGGTGTCAGACAGCAACTTTTATTGAAGCAGCAGTGTACAGCAGAAGCAGAGGTACTGCTCCTTGCAAAGCAGGGCTACCCCAGAGGCAGTGGCCCAAAATGGCAGCTCAGAGGCAGTTCTGCACTCATATCTACACCCACTTTAATATATGCAAATTAAGGGGCAGTTTATGCAGACATTTCTAGAATGAGGATAGTAATTTCTGGGTTGTCACCATGGAGAGGGGCAGTAACTACCAGGTGTTGCCATGGAAATGGTAAACTGACATGACATACTAGTGTATATGTCTTACGGAAAGCTGCTTTTGCCACAGACCTGTTTTAGCTAGTCCTCAATTTGGTCTGGTGCCTTAGCCCTGCCTTGGGAGTCAATTCTGCCTCCTACCTCAGTAGCTATCATTCTACTCTCTACCTTCATGAGATCAACCTTTTAAGCTCCCATATACAAGTGACAATATGCGATATTTGTCCTTCTGGCTTATTTCACTTAAGATAATGACCTCTAGTTACATCCATGTTGCTGCAAATGACATGATTTTATTCTTTTTTATTGCCAAATTGTATTCCATTGCATGTATATACCACATTTTCTTTATCCATTTGTCCATTGATGGACACTTAGGTTGACTCCATAACTTTGCTGTTGTGAATAGTGCTGCCAAAAATATGGGGTGTAGCTATCCCTTTGATACACTCATTTCCTTTCCTTTGGATAAATATCCAGTAGTGAGGTTGCTGGCATGTAGGTCTATTTTTAGTTTTTTGAGAAATTCCCATACTGCTTTTCATAGTGGCTGTACTAATTTACATTTACCAATAGTGTATAAGAATTTCCTTTTCTTTACTTTCTCACCAGCAACTGTTCATTTTTGTCTTTTTAATAATAGCCCTTCTAACTGGAGTAAGATAATATCTCATTATTGTTTGATTTGCATTTCCCTGATGATTAGTGATGTTGAGCATTTAAAAATATACCTGTTGGTTATTTAATGTTTTCTTTTAAGAAATGTCTATTCATGTCTTTTGGCCACTTTTTATGAGCTTATTTGTTTATTTTCTGTTGAGTCATTTGCATTTCTTGTATATTCTGGATATTAGTCCCTTGTTTGATTTGTAATTTGCAAATATTTTCTCCCATTTTATAGGTTGTCTCTTCACTCTGCTTATTGTTTCCTTTGTTGTGCAGAAACTTTTTAGTTTACTGTAGTCCTTTTTGTCTATTTTTGGTTCTGTTGTCTGTGCTTTTGAAGTCTTAGCCATAAAATCTTTGCCTAGACCAATGTCTTAAATTGTTTCCCCCAAGTACTCTTCTAGGAGATTTATAGTTTTAAGTCTTACATTTAAGTCTAATTCATCTTGAGTTGATTTTTTTTATATCTATGCTGAGAGATAGGGATCTAGTTTCATTCTTCAGCACGTGGCTATCCAGTTTTTCCAGCAATATTTATTGAATAGAGTGTCCTATCCAATGTCCAATGTATGTCCTTGGTGCCTTTGTTGAAAGTCAATTGGCTGCAAATACATCAATTTATTTCTGGTTCTTTACTCTTTTCTGCTGGTCCACGTGTCTGTTTTGATATCAATATCATGCTGTTTTGGTTACTATAGTCTTGTAACATATTTTGAAGTTAGGTGGTATGATGCCTTCAGCTTTATTCTTTTACTCAAGATTGTTTTGTCTATTTGGTCTCTTTTTTGCTTCCATAGACGTTTTAGGATTTTTTTTTTCTATTTTTGTGAAAAATGACAATGGTATTTTGATAGAGACTGCATTGAATCTGTAGATTTCTTTGGGTAGTATGGTCATTTTAATGATATTAATTCTTCCAACCCAGGAACATGGGATGTCTTTCTATTTGTTTGTGTTCTCTTCAATTTCTTTCATTAGTGTTTTGCAGTTTTCCTTGTAGAGGTATTTCACTTAACTGATTAAATTTATTCCTAGGCTTTTAGTTAGTTTTTTCTGTAGCTATTGTAGATAGAATTACCTTCTTGACATCTTTTTCATCTAATTCATTATGGGGGTATAGAAACACTACTGATCTTTGTTTGTTGATTTTGTATTCCACAACTTTGCTGAATTTATTTATTAGCTGTAAGAGCTTTTTGGTTTTCTAAATATAAAATCCTATCATCAGCAAAGAGGGACAATTTAATTCCTCTTTTCAAATTTGGATGCCTTTTATTTTTCTTTCTTGCCTGATGTCTTTGGCTAGGACTTCCAGTACTGTGTTGAATAGGAGTAGTGAAAGTAGGCGTTCTTGTCTCTTTTCAGTTCTTAGAAGAAAAGCTTTTAGTTTTTCCCCATGTTAGCTGTGGGTTTGTCATATATAGCTGTTATGTTGAGATATGCTCCTTCTATGCCTAGTTTATTGAAAGATTTTAATGAAGTTATACTGGATGTTAATAAATGTTGTTTTCTGTGTCTATTGAGATGAACATGTGGATTTTGTCCTTCATCTGTTTATGCAATGTATCACATTTATTGATTTGCATATGTTGAGCCATCCTTGCAACCCTGGGATAAATCCCACTTGATCATGGTGTATTGTCTTTTTGATATGCTCTTGCATTTTGTTTGCTAGTAATTTGTTGAGGATTTTTGTCTCTATGTTGATCAGTGATATTGGCCTGTAGTTTTCTTTTTTGTCACATCTTGGTCTGGTTTTGTATCAGGGTGGTGCTGGCATTATAGATTGAGGTAGGGAGAATTCCTTCTTTTTAAATTTTTTTGTAATAGTTTGAGAAGAATTGATATCAGTTCTTTGTAAGTTTAGTAGAATTCAGAAGTGAATTTATCTGGTCCTAAGCTTTTGTTTTTTGGAAGAATTTTTATTACTGATTCAATTTTTCTACTCATTATTGGTCTGTTCAGGCTTTTTATTCCTTCCTGATTCAATCTTGGTAGGTTGTATGTGTCCATAAATAGATCCATTTCCTCTAAATTTTCCAGTTTGTTAGTTTATAATTGTTTATAACAACGTTTGATGATCTTTTGTATTTCTGTGGTATCACTTGTAATGTCTTCTTTTTGTTTCTAGTTTGGTTTATTTGGGTTTTCTCTCTTTTTTCTGATTAATCTACTTAGGAGTTTATTGATCTTGTTTATCTTTTCAAAAAACTAACTCTTCATTTAACTGATTTTTGATATTGTATTTTTAGTCTCTATTTTGTTTAGTTCTGCTCTGATCTGTATTATTTTTGTCCTATTAATTTTGGGTTTGGTTTGTTCTTGCTTTTCTAGTTATTTCAGGTGCATCATTAAATTGTTTATTTGAAATCTTTCTACTTTTTAAATGTAGGAGTTTATTGCTGTGAATCCTGTCTTCACAATGCATTTGTTGTATCTGATAGGTTTTGGTATGTCATGTTTCTATTTTCATCTGTTCCAGTAATCTTTTTTATTTTCCTCTCAATTTCTTCTTTGACCCATTCATCATTCAGGAGCATGTTGTTTAATTTCCATGTATTTGTACAGTTTTCAAAGTTCTTCTTGTTATTAATTTCTAGTTTTATTCCATTGTAGTCTGAGAAGATATTTAATTTGATATCAATTTTTAAAAATTTGTTGAGACTTTTCTTGTGTGCTAACATATGGTCTATCCTGGAGAATGTTTCATGTGCTGATAAGAATAATGCATATTCTGTAGCTATGGGATGAAATGTTCTGTAAATATATGTTAGGTCCATTTGGTCTAAAGTGCAGTTTAAATCCAAAGTTTCTGTCTAAATGATTTGTCTAATACTGAGAGTGTGGTATTGAACTCTTCAACTATTTTTATGTTGAATTCCATCTCTCCCTGTAGATCTAATAATATTTGCTTTGTATACCTCAGTGCTCTGATGCTGCATGCATGTATGTTTAGAATTGTTACATCCTCTTGCTGAATTGATTCCTTTATCATATAATAACCTTCTTTTACTCTTTTTACTGTTTTTGCCTTAAAATCTGTTTTAACTGATATAAAGGTAGCTACTCCTGCTCTCTTTTGGTTTTCATTTGCATGGAATATACTTTTCCATCTCTTTACTTTCAGTCTATATGTGTCTTTACAGGTGAGACATGTTTCTTTGTAGGCAGCATATAGTTAGGTCATTTGAAAAATTTCACTTAGTCATTCTATATCTTTTAAATGGAAAATTTAATTCACTTACATTCAAAGTTATTATTGATATGTCAGGGTTTATTTTTATCATTTTATTAATTGATTTCTGGTTGTTTTGTATATCCTTTCTTTCTCTCTTATGTTTTATCATTGTCACTTGGTGGTTTTCTGTGGTTATAATATTTGCATCCTTTCTATTCCTTATTTGTGTGTTTGCTCTACCAGTGGGTTTTATATTAATACTTTCGTGTGTTTTTATGGTAGTAGATATTGTCCTTTCACTCCCAGGAATAGGACTCCCTTAGGCATTTCTTGTGGGATTAATCTAGTGGTGGTGAATTCCCTCAGCTTTTGTTTACCTGGGAAAGACTTCATTTCCCCTTCACTTATGAAGGATAACTTTGTATTTGGACGTCTAAATCTCTTAGTAGACTTGGGAAGTTTTCAGCTGTTGTTTCATTAAATAAGCTTCATATTCTTTTGGTTTTTTTCTTTCTTTCTGGCAGTCAAATATTTGCATTTTTGCTGTCCAAATACAGGAAGCTCAGAGATCCCCAAACAGATGCAATTTTAAAAGATCTTCTCCATGGCATGTTGTAGTCAAAATGTCAAAATTCAAAGACAAAGAGAAAATGCTAAAAACAGCAAGAGAAAAGCATCTAGTCACTTACAAGTGAACCCCCATCAGACAAACAGTGGATTTCTCAGAAGAAACCTTAAATGCCAGGAGAGAATGGGATCATACATTCAAAGTGCTGAAAACAAACCTGCCAGATAAGGATACTATACACAGCCAAGTTATCTCTTCAGGCCTCCCAGTGATACATGCAGGTGTTGGTTGTAGCAGGAAGGGGTGGGGTGATACCCAGGCCCCTAGTGGAATGTCCAGGTGGGGGTGGCAGTGACTGTGTGGCAGACCCACTGCTGGAGAGGGCAGGGTTGTTTTCAGTGGCAGCAGCCACAGGCAGGCAGCTGGAATGCGTGAACTTCAGCCCCAAGTGATGGCTTTGGGTGGAACAGCCTGTCTTTAGAGCACTTGCCTATGTGTAGCAGTCTCGCTACTGGGAGTGGTCATGCATTGACTCCAATGGAGGCAGCCAGCAACGATGGCAGCTACTTATGGGATGTCAATGGGGCTCCAGGGATGTGAAGATGAAGGGGTTGCTGAGCCCCAAGGCAGGATGCAGTTTGGTAGTGGCTGAGCTCTCAAAATGGCACCATGCTGAAGCTGCTTAGGACTTGAGGTGTGCGGGGGGCCCAATGTGAGCTCCACCTCTGGAGCAATGCCGCTGTGCAGTTTCCAGGCAGCTCTCTAGGTTTGTCTCAGGGCATGGGAGAGTCGAGGGGCTCTTCCATGGCTTGGAATGCAGGAGCTCAGAGTGGGAATGTGGAGTGTTGGGTGTTGGGGATCACTTACTTACCTTTTACTTGCATTAGGAAGCCTCTCCTGCTTCCCAGCTGATCTCAGCTGAGCAAGCTGCCTGGCTTCCTTCTCCTTCCTCTTTTTTTTTTTTTTGTCTTGCTTCCAGTGAGGTTAAGCCTCTCTTTCCTTGCCTTAGATGTTTCCTGCCACTTTTCTGTTGAATTCCAGTTTTATCTCTTAGATGATCTATTCAAAGTGTGATTATCTACTTGTAATTTTGGTTTTTCTTTGTGGAAGCGATGAGTACCAGAACCTCTAGTCAGCCATCTTGAAACCCTTCCCAACAATCGGGTTTTTATCTGCTCTGAATATGACATTCAAATACTAGCTCTCCTTTTACTAACTCAAATCTGTTTGTCACTACAAAGCAACCAGTTTCCAGTTTTATCCAAGGTTTCTTCTGGTGGCAAAGACTGCTTTGTGTTCACCAGAACCTATTTCCCCTTCTTCCTGGGCCCACAGCTACACTGCCTCCCTTTCAGTTCGGTGTGGCCGTGAGACTGAGTTCTGGCCAATAACATAGGAGTGGAAGTGAGGAACATCCTTTCCAGGCCTAGCCCATAAAAAGTTCCCATTGAAAACTCACCATTCGTTCTCTTCCTATGTCTTCCTGCAGGTTGCTGACATCTAGGATGACTTGGGAAGTTACACGTTGAGTACAGAATAGCCTTTCTCAGCCCAGGTTCTTGAATGTTATGTGTGAAGCAGAGCACTCCTGCTCTCATAACCAATTAGTGACCGGACAAGAAATAAACTTCTCTTGTCTTAAGCCTTAGACATTTTGGATTTGTTAGCACTTTGAATTGCCTTAACTTTTGTGACATGCCACACATTTTCCATGCTCTGAGCAGTGAAAGACTCGTAGAATGTAGTGTTTAACATGATCTTTTTGTGAAGTGATCATCAATGTAGTGTTCCTCCAAAGGAGAAACAATGGCAATTCATCCTCACTGATCCTTTTATTGCTTTTATTGTGTGAACCTAGGATAAAAATTTATTATTTTTTTTTGACAGGTTCTTGCTTTGTCCCCCAGGCTGGAGTGCAGTGGCATGACTGTGATTCACTGGAATGTCTACCTGCCAGGTTCAAGCGGCCCTCCCACCTCAGCCTCCTGAGTAGCTGGGACCACAGGGGTGTGCCACCATGCCTGACTAATTTTTGTATTTTTTTTAGAAATGAATTTTCACCATGTTGCACGGGGTCTTTAACTCCTGAGTGATCTGCCTGCCTCAGCCTCCCAAAGTGCTAGGATTGCAGGCCTGAGCCACTGTGCCTAACCTATCTTCTAAGTACACACCTACTAATTGCTGCAAAGATACTTACTTTCATTCTAAGTGTGGATTTGGCAAAGAGCCAGATCGTAAGTACTTTAGGCTTTGTGATCTACATATAGCTTCCATCACCTATTCTCCTTTGTTTGTCGTTGTTGTTTTTTAAACAAAACTTTATAAGTATAGGAAACACCCTTAACTCATATGCCATACAAAAATGGGCTGCAGGCTAGATTTGGCCCACGGGTCCTGGTTTGTACCTTACAAAGTAGGCAACAGGCCATATTTGGCACACAGAACCCCTATACTGTGAGATCAAACAGCCTCATACTCCAATGCCTTTCTAGGCTGCTTCTAAATAGCGCATATTCCATAATGTATTGCAGATGAAGCTTCTCAGGCCCACATCTTCCATTGGCCTAACAGCTCCTCCAGCACGGGGATTCTTGCTCACTCCTCTCTCCTCAGGGCCACAGCACAGAGAGAATACTCTTGAAAGATTTTGGTAAGTGAGTCAATACTCAAAGTGTGTGTGTTCTAGAAGGTATTATTTCTAATATTTCTGAACTTGGGTGTCACAAAGGTGGCCGTTTTGGGAAGCATATACTATCTACTGAATTACTTTCTCTAGCCAGCTCCTCAGAGGGGATGGACTGTGTATACTGAGAATGGGGAGAAAGGGAGTAGAAGGAGAACAGGCTTTGAAGTCAGAAGACCCCAATTTAAATCCTACTCCCCCCTTTTGCAAGGCATGCATCATTGGAATACCTTGGCTGGGTGTCTTTCTGGGCTTCCATTTCCTCATCGGAATAAAGAGGGTCATTTACTCCACATAACAGCTCTATCTCAAGGGCCAAAACAATGTTTGCCATATAATCGGTGTTCAGAAGATAGCAGTGATGGTAAAGGTATCTGCTTCACATATAACATTCAGGAACCTGGGCTGAGAAAGGCTTTTCTGTACTCAACGTGTAACTTCCCAAGTCATCCTAGATGTCAGCAACCTGCAGGAAGACATAGGAAGAGAGCGAATGGTGAGTTTTCAATGGGAGCTTTTTATGGGCCAGGCCTGGAAGGGATGTTCCTCACTTCCACTCCTATGTTATTGGCCAGAACTCAGTCTCACAGCCACACCGAACTGAAAGGGAGGCAGTGTAGCTGTGGGCCCAGGAAGAAGGGGAAATGGGTTCTGGTGAACACAAAGCAGTCTTTGCCACCAGAAGAAACCTAGAGACTCCTGCTGCAAGATCAGGGAGATCCCAAGAGGCCCCAGAAATGCAGCCTTTGAGCCAAAATATTACTAATTGTCACCAGGCTTGGGCTAGAGCAATGGGTCTCAACCAAGGGTAATCTTTCACCCCACAGGGCATGTGGCAATATCTGGAGACAGTCATTATGGTTGGAAGGGGCGATGCTATTATCTGGCGGGTAGGGGCCAGGGAAACTGCTAAACATCCTACATGGCACAGGACAGCCCCACACAACAGAGATATTCCCATCCAAAATGCCAATAGCATATAGGTTGAAAAACTCTGGAGTGGATGAATGAGTTCTCTCATTTGCCCATAATAGGAAAGATTCCCAGAGCCTCCCACAGGGACCTGCAGGGTGCCCTGAGCATGTCCCTGCCCAGGAAAGTCTTACCTTGAACAACTCTGATCTTGGCCATTCAGTAGGAAAATCCAGTGTAGGTACCATCCAAGGAAGGGGTCAACTCTGGGTACCAGAGAAGTGGAATGTCTTGAAGGAGAGATGGAGGCAAAGGTCACCACCGTGTCATCAGATTATCTAGAGCAGAGTAGAGATCTTGTACTAGAGAAAACCGTCATTAAGCCCAAATCATAGATACTGGAAGAGGAAAGGCTTGGTCAGAAGTGGTGACCAGGTTTTGCTCTGCCATATACTTTTACATCCTCTTCAGGGAATGATAAATGATAATGTGGCCTTCTACTTTTCTCTTTGAAAAAATGAAAAATGAATGTTTAATGAGCTACTGCTTTCTGCTAGACCTCTAACCTTCAGGGATGGTTTTCAGCCTGAGCATCCCAGCTTTCCACTTCACTGGGCTCCAAACTCCTCATGAGGAGTGTCTTTTTTCTCTATCGGAAGAATCCTGATGTTGGAAAATCTCTGCAGGGATCTGGCACCTGGTTTAGGACAACAAAAAGATCTCTAAAACTCAATCAACAAAGGTCCAAAGGAACTAGGTTGGAACTTCTGTTCCTGAGTAAATCTTTAAAATTTTGGTAGAGGTAAATGTGGAATAATGTAAATAAAGCCACCTTTCATTCATTTTCTAGAGATTAATTAAGCACCTGTCAATACCAAGCAAGTACAGGGAGTAGAGAAATACAGACAAACGAGTGAAAGAATGCCTTGGTTTGCAAGGATGACACATGAACAGACAATTACAATTCAGGGCGATGGGTGTCGAGTGGGGGTGCACTTACGTCAGGTCGCTGGTCAGAGAGTGAGAGGAGGGGCTAGGAGACTTTCCAGAGTAAAGGAAAACTGAGCTGAATCCTATGTTTTTCTCCCCTCTTCTTTCATTTCCCTTTTTCTAGATTTCTCAATATTGGCTCCATTCACTGGGAAAATGTGTACATACCTCCAACTTCTCTCAAAGGAGTTCCTTACTCAAAAGAAGGAAGGAAAGAAGGAAACCTACGGCAGACCCCGTTGGGTCCCTGCCTACATCAGGGTCCCTTGGCCCCTACAATTGTCATACTGGTGACCCTCACCACCAGCAACTGCAGGTCTCCACACTGGGGACTTTTTTGGTTAAGGGGTCTGCTGAGCCTGCAGATAGGGCAGGGCAGGCAATGCCTGGGGGTTGATGTCCCTGGACTAACCCTGAGCCAAAGGTGAAGAAGACTTCATGTTTCAATGTCCTGGCTTCCTTGCCACTAGGGAGGGAGAGCTCTAGATGCATCCTACACCATCTCCCAGATGTCCCCAGTGGGATGGCGCCTCAGCTGCTCACAGCAGTGACCTACACTGCTATACCGTGCTAGTGTACCACACCCTACATTAGCTTCCCTCCCCACCACCCGGCTGGTGCTCCCACTCAAATCCCAGCCTAAGAGTCTGCTTTTGGAGAGCCCAGACGAAGGCAAAGCAAGTGGTGAGTAAATACACTTGCTCATCCAGGGTTTAACCAGTGTGTGCACCTTTGGTAAGACTGTTCACATGTCATAGGAAATAGATTTTTGGCCTTCAGGTAAACCTATGCAGTTGCAAATGGCTTGAAGAATTAGGGAGCTATCCTGAAATAAGGTCACTGACATGCCCAGGTGCCGGGAAGCTCCTCTGGGGCCAGAGGCACTGATGTGCAGGTTGTGGGGGCCTATTCACAGTGCTCTGCTGGACATTTCCCAGCCGAGGCAGACCCAGGCAGAAACTGTCCCAGAGACCCAATTGATCTGCTGGGGCATCGCGGCTGGCACTTCCTAATCCAGCATCACAGCATATGATTCGGATATGACCAACCACAGTAGGTACAATTTTCATTTCCTTCCTCATGTCCCCACTGGCAGTCCAAAAGTCATTTATGGCTAGTTTCAAAATCCATGATATTTTTGCAAATGTGTATGTGCATAATGTGTGTGTCTATGTATGGTGCTTTATGACCTAATGATGCTTTAATTAAGTTGGTATTCAAATAAGCTTGAATTCTCAGAGTTCCCTGGAGATGCAGCTTATGGAATAGCAGATGATGGGGAAGGATAGTCCATGATTAAAACATCACATGGGATAAATGCCAAAGCAAAGGTCCCACCCCAGGAGAGTTACGAATTGACTGCACCGCTTCTCATCTCCACCCCCTCAATCATTGCTGATGGGCAGAGGGAAACCATTTTCTGCCATCTGGTTTTTGCAAAAGTCAGGCAGTAAGCTCCTTGGGACAAGGATCTTATCTTGTGTAGTTCAAGAATGAGCACATGGCTGCGTACACTCCAAAAGCCCTATTAGTACTGAATGCAATCATAAAAATAGCCCAACCATGGACCTTCGATAACGTCCCTGCCGTCGGCTCAAACCTGAGTCACTGTGTCTGAAGGGCACTGGGTTCCCCAGGCGGATACCTTATGTCTTACAAATAAGCACCACATCAGCTGATAAAGTGACTGGGCCATTGTAAAAATCATACAGTAGTTCCTAGGATGCTAGAAAAACAGCCGTTAAACCACAACTTATTTTTCCCTTGGTGTTTGATTTTGGCAATGCGTTCTTTTCAAATGAGAACTATGCCAAACATCTTGTATGAACTCTTCTAGTCAGCAAGTATGTGAATGACCTCTCTATGGCATGCCAGAAACAGGGCCAGGAGAGGAGAAAGGAAGAGCTGTGGCTGAAGCATGCTGGGCTCAGAACCCTTGCTCTGCAGGAAGGAGACAGCTCAGAGCAGCATCCGGAAGCTGGGCATGAACAGAACAACTCACAGTGCACAGCAAGGTGTCACAGCCCTTCTAGGCTCACTCATACAGGCCCCCTCGTACAGATCTCTGTGATTTTCAGGGTTGGCAGCCACTGGTGTTTGCTCCCCGAGGAAAAGTGCACCAACTTTAGGTGAATGTCTCATTGTTTGGGGATCTGGAACTGGATTCTCCTGCAGGACTAGCTAAGAAATCACTAGAGGACCACAGGAGAAAGCTCACGTAGTGCAGCTTGTGTTGGTGTGGAAACGGACAGATACGCGTGCCATCCTGGGCACATGTGTCCACGCCATGTGGGAATGGTCAGGGGATGAACACAGCAGTCTGGGGCTAGAGGCAGACCTGGCACCAGGATTTCCTGAGGAAGAAGTCCCCCTCCTGAGTGCATAACTTCTTTTCCCAGGCTCTGAGAAGTAGCAACACGCTGATGCCCTGCAGCCTTTGTGGGTAGTGAGCAGGGCTCGTGGATGCTGGAAGCTGAGCTCTGTGCTGGGCCAGCCCAAGGGCAGTGAGAGAAAAATCCCTGTAGGAAAGTCATTCCCCAGACCAAGCCCGTCCCAGTTCCCAGCCAGCTTCTGGGGCTCCGGCCCTCAGTGCCAACTCCACGTTCATCTCCGATGGCAGGGAAATCATCCTTCTTAATTCCCAGGGCAAATTGTTCCTAGGAAAGAGCAGAATCTCAGGAGGAAATCACATCATCCGCGAGGGGAGAGCCAGTTCCTTTGTACTATTTTTCAGGGCTGCCTTTGGAGCCAATAATCTGTCATTCCTTGAATAAACAAGCACCTTATCATATCACAAACATTTATTTAACCCTTTTCTCCTGCACTTTTACCAGCAGGGAGAAGGAAAGCAGTTAGCAGGGCAGCCAGAACCCGTGGCAGAAATGCCAAATTCCCTGAATGTTACACTCAATCTGTAAAGTGTCAGCCGGCCCTTTTCTGTGCCTCCATAAAGAACCAGTCACCCAGATTCAAGTACCACATTCCGGCCTCCCACTTCCACATCGTCCCTGCCCCGGCCTCGGCCCCATCTCCATTAATACCCCACGCCCTTTTGCAGACGGGCCCTTAATTCTATCCAGTGGAGTCTGGGCTAATTTGTTAGTTTTTTTTTAAGGGCTGAAGAGGGGAATAGAAGGAGGTGGAGGGAAAGGCAAAAGAGTGTTTACATTTCTCCTTTTAATGACAATCCACTTGACAGAGCTGTGAGTCCCAGCATTTTGAAATGTGTATGTGTGTGTGTGATTTTTTTTAAAAAAGGCGTATTCTTTGACTCTGACATCACAGGAAAATGGAATGAGCAAAGTATGTAAATTTCTCCAAGCTCTCACAATCTCCATTTTCTCTCGGTGGATGGATTTTGTTTTTCTTTTCTGGTGTTGCTCCCACACAATGGGGCCAAATCTTGTTCAGGACAAAGAAACATATAAATAGAACATGCATGTGGTATGCACGGGAACTCTTGGAGACCAGAGAGAGACTGTTTGGACAGGCGTCTGAGGGCTGCTGGGGGAACCTTGGGGTCTTGGCCTGAAGAGCTTGACAGGCAGTGTCTGTCCCCAAAGTGACAAGTCACAAATTTCAAAATCATTCTTATTCTCTGGGAAACACTAAGAAACCCTGGAATGGGTACAAACTTAAAATGAGAATGTGAAATATCTTTGTGTGAGTGCATCAGATGTAGGATGTCAGTCTGCCTAAGATATTGGATGTGTTTTACAGAGATGATGGGGTGGGTTTTCTTTTTGATTCACCACGAACAGTGCTAAGTCCCATGCAGCATCTCACTCTCTGCATCTGCATCATCTCAGTGGTGTCCAGGTACTCGCTGAAGCTTATATCCAACCCGTTTTCCTGTATTATGGATTTGCAGTTGTTTCCGTGTCAATCATCCTCCAACCAAACTCTCCCCTCTTAAAACTGCATACAATAGCTCCAGCCAAAAAGACTTATCAGCGCAAGTTTGAGCAAACTAATGTGTGCAGACCCTGAGTGGTTATTTTTGTTTCCAAGTCTGGACATAGAATCACTTGTTCAATTTCCTGCTGGGTTATATCAAGTGGTTTTAACATGTAAATCTCTGATAAGGAAACTGACTAATTTATGTAGATTACCTATCGGAATTGCTGTCAGGATTGCCTTAATTTTTTCTGCTTCCTTTACTTCTTTACTTTTTCTCAGTTATCATTATTACCATTACCAGGACTATCAAGTACAACCTTATTCAGTATATGTTTAGAAAATGTTCTAAAACTTAAAAAAAAAAAAAAAAACCAAAACAAACAAAAACCCTCTGCATTCCTGAAGTGTGTGTGGGAGTTCTGTTGGTTTGGATGTCTGTGCTTTACAACCCGGATTCAAAATAAATAGCCTCTCAGACTCCATCACGTCCTTGACAATCAGAAGATTGTTCATTTGTTTTAATAAAAAATTTTAAAAATGAGAAATCATCTGAACTACTTCCATTTTATTTCTATTCCTTAACCAGCCTCACCCTACTTCAGCTGATGGAGCTTCCCTAATCTCTAAATTGAAATCCTACAAGCTGCTTGAGCACTAGATTCTAGAACCTGCTCTGGCTATAACATGAAGTAAGTTGATCCCTGTGGGATTTTCCATGCAGTAGCTTGATCAAAGCTACTGGTTCCCACTCAAACCTGGCCAAAGGAACACCACATTGAACCACCATCCACCAAGAAACACCTCCATAAGAACCAAAAGTCAGGTGAGCGATCACAGTATCTGTGTTTAACACCATAGCAAGGAAGGAGGCACCGAAGAGAGAAGGAAAGACAGTGTTGAATCGCCGACATCACCCTGCTCCCATCCCCTGGCAGCAGCTGTGTGGCAAGGAGAGAGAATCAAATAATTGTTAATTCTATGCCCAAATACACAGACTGGGGTAGTGTCTTAGTCTGTTCATGCTGCTATAACAAAATACCACAGACTAATTTAGACACAACAGAAATTTATTTTTCACAGTTCTGGAGGCTGGGAAGTCCAAGATTGAGGTGCTGGCAGATTCTGTGTCTAGCGAGGGCTGCTTTCTGCTTCCAAGATGGCACCTTGTTGTTTCACCTTGTGAAAGAGATGGAAGGGCAAAAGGGGCCTACCTGGTTTTCCCTAGCCGTTTTATAAGGCACTAATCCCATGTATAAGGGCAGAGCCCTCATGGCCTAATCACCTCCTAAAAGCCCCACCTCTTAACACTGTTGCCTTGGGGATAACGTTTCAACGTTATTTTGTGAATTTTGGAAGGGACACGAACATTCAAGCCACAGTAGGAAGATTGAGTCAACATAAACCTGTACAGTAATCTCCCTTATCTGCAATTTCACTTTCCAAGGTTTCAGTTATCTTCAGTCATCCATGTTCCAAAAATATGAAGTGAAAAATTCCAGAAATAAACAATCCATAAATTTTAAATTGTGTGCCATTCTGAGCAGCATGATGAAATCTCTCGCCATCGTGCCCAGTTCGTGAATCATGCCTTTGTCTAGCATATCCACACTGTAGAAACTCCCCACCCTTAGTCACGTAGTAGTCATCTCAGTTCTCACATGGAAAAAGCATGTATATGTGGGGTCAGTACTACTTGAGGTTTCAGGCATCTACTGGGAGTCTTGGAATGTATCCCACCACTGTAACCAATATCTGATGCTATTCTCACACCAAGCTGGTAAACCTGGCCTAAACAAAGTCCCAAGCTGCCCCAAGACTTGTGAGCTAGGGCTTTTGTCTAGGAACAATCTTTAGTGACCCAAAGTCAAATCTTAGGTGTCCTGTTGACTGGGCACAGAAGTAGAACCCATCTCTTCTGGAACATGGACCTCTAGCCAGGTAGGGTTCTGCTTCCTTGTTAGGTGCCTTGAGGAATGTGGGGCCAGGACGGTCCTTCATGCCTCTCCCTACACCCCAGTCCCACCCCAGCCCCCTCCTGCTGCTCCTGCAACTGCCCCACTCTCTCAGAAGCCTCGTGCTTCAGAAGTGTTTTAAGACAAGACAGTGTGAGACTAAATGCAAACTGGCTTCAAAAATGACCATTGTTTGTATCCACTGGGAATCCTTCAAGACCTTTCCCTCCCCTCCCTTCTCCGCACAGTGAACTTTAAGCACTTTTATCCATGGAGACTAAAGACAAAGTACTGTGTCTGGCTTCTCTTCTCTTTTCCAGCCAGCCCACTTGCCAGTCTGGCTTCTCTCGTCTTTGTTTGGATGCTCTTCTTCATGACTCCTCGCCAATGCACAGATGTAAACTATTGTCTGATTATTAAAAGAAAAGCACAAAACACAAAAAAGCACACATGCCTTCAGTATTAATGACCATAGAGCTGTCTGCATAAGGTGAACTCTGTGGTCCCGAGCTGACCACAAGCCATCAGCCCCTGCTTCTCCAGGAACTTGTGCTTTTCTCCTGGGTTTTATTAAAAACAAATTTAGGCAAACACAACAGGCTAAGAAAGAAGCACCACTGTGCCCTTGAAACTTTGCTGGGCAGCCTCCAGTGGCAAGCCTTGTCTTTGCCACCTCCTCCCAGTGAAGTTCACTATCTTTTGGCCCCCTCAGAACTGCTACCCCATACTGTCCTCAGCCTAGTAGCCAGAGACCTCGTGTTTGGTCTTTGCCCTCAACAAGACACTTCTAGCCACATTGAGTCATTGCTAGCTTGTTAGAAAGGTGAGAGCACTGGGTGGAGAGTCAGAGGCTGGCTTCCCTCCTACCCCTGCTGATAGGTTGCATGGTCCTGGGCAAGTTTCTGCTCCCTGCTCAGTATTCTTGCCTGCAAACTAAGAGGGCTGGGCTAGACACATTCCTTCCATTTTTCCTTAATCAAATATTTGTTTAGCTCCTACTTTGTGCTAGACACCGAGGATGGAACTGAAAACAGGACAAACAAGGTCCTTGCCCTCACGGAGTATATGGAACAGCAGGAGAAAGTTAAAAGAAAGTAAAAGAAGACACTCTGAGCGTCCTTGTGTCTCCAGCAACCTTCGAATGTGTCGCCGAGAACAGCCCAATGTGCTGTCCTTCTGATTTATTGGGGATCAAAGTATTTAACTAAAGATGTGGGATTCTTGTATGGATTTTCAGGCATCAGCTTCAGGAA
Source organism: Hylobates moloch (assembly GCF_009828535.3). Taxonomy (NCBI): domain Eukaryota; kingdom Metazoa; phylum Chordata; class Mammalia; order Primates; family Hylobatidae; genus Hylobates; species Hylobates moloch. The sequence continues at coordinate 57,196,846 of NW_026652280.1, forward strand.
ATAAGTAATAAGGAGGCTTTCATGACCCTGAAATCCCCCCTCAGTCGATACCTGCTACACTTCTCTCCTGAAAGCCAGGTATCTGCAGCTGTCATCCTACTTGCTACTTTAACTGAAGGAATTTTCAGAAACGGCAGCCAAGCATGACACACCACCAGCCTGTAGCTCCACCCTTCAGTGGAACTGTTATTTTTAGGCCTCTCCTCTCTTGTCACAAGCATCTACATACCTCCCTGGGTGACTCATGCTTGTGGATAGCACCAAGCACACGTGACTTTTTCAATGTGGGGATGGCTTATTTTGACAAACCCACTCTCCGTTCCATCTCTACTTGCAATACTCAGAATACTCTAGTGTGGGAAAAACTGTGGGACTTCCAGTGCTCCTCAAATGTGTGCCATGCAGCAGGAAAACTACCCCCAGAGAAGCCGGGGCAAAGCTGTCCATGAGCCAATGAGTTACTAGTCATAAAGTTGAACACATTGTTTCCATATTGCGTTGCTCTGCATTCGTATCCATATGACTTGACCCCAGAGTTTCAGGTACAGTAAAATGCTCTTATTCATTTTGGGGCCATGTTACCATGCATCAAGGTGATGTACTGAAAAATCACACCTCACATGGCTGTTAGACACTTGTGTAAGATGTGGGCTCTCAAAACAGCACATACCGAAATTGGAGTACTTCTAGAAGGTGTTGGGCATGAATCATCCATTTCTATCAGAATTTTTAGCCATTTTTTGGTCATAGAAAAAAAATATATCTGAGTCTATATTTCAGGCAATATGACAAAAAGGACAAAAACATTGCCACATGGACCCAGGTCAGTGGCCTATCCGTGTGGTGCCAGGAGGCAGAGAAGATGAAGATTCCCTTTCAGATTCAGCAAGTGACTCCTTTCATCATAAATCCATTCGGTGGTCATGCCACACCCCTCTCTTATTGCCTCTACACCCACTTTTTGTTTGTATATTGGTTTGTTTGTTTTGTTATTTCTGGTCTTCAATGATCTCAGGCTCTTTCTTATCACAAGGTATCCTCAAGGGCTATTCCCTCTTCCCGAAATACATTCACCCTGGAATATATTCTTCACCCGGCTAACTCATTCTGGTCTTAGTTTAAAGATCTTTTCTCCAGAAAAGCTGTGTCGACCCCTTTGGGGGAAGGTGGATTTCTCTGTTTTTTCTTTGATAGCATCCTATATCTTTCCATTGTAGCACTTCTCACAGCAGTATTTAAATGATTATTTGTTAAAATGACTTGCTGAATACGTCTTTCTCACCAGATTTTAAACTTCATGAAGGCAAGCCTTCTTTATTCACTTCTACTGTTCTAATGTCCAGCACAACAGTTTGCACATAAGAGTATTTTTCTCAAAACCTGTGTCAATTTGAAAGTATCGTTCTTCAAATTTACATAGAAGGAGGCCAACTGAAAAGCAATGTGGTCCATTCCCTGTTATATAAACACGTGTGTTGCACTGCAGAAGCAGAAAGAAAGCAGCAAGTGTTTCTGCCAGGAATCACGTGAGGCAAGACTCAACAGAAGATGGAACATTTGAGCAGGCCTTGAGGTAGGAATAGGAGTTTAGGTGAAAAGAGTGGAAAAAGGAATTCTGAGATTTGATACAAAAAAAGACAGAAAGATATGAACATATAGAATGAATTCCAGGGAAGGCACAGCAGTCAACTGTGGTAGCATACAGCACGACTGTAGAGGAATACAGGAAAGGGATCTGGAAAAATGCTGACGGACTTGTCTTTTATTCTAGAGACTTTCTATTTGAAGAAAACTGAAATCAAACTTCAAATACATGAACATTAAATCATGAGTTTGTGCTCTAGAAAGTTCTCTCTAGTGGCACAATGACAGATAGATTGGAGTAGGGAGGGGGTGAAAACGACTTGGAAGGCCATTGCAGAGCTCCAGGGAAGAGGGGACCTGGCCCTAAACTCAGGCAGGTGGCTGGCATGGCATGAGGGACAGCTGCAAGAGAGAAAGTGGCAGTACAATCTGGAGGGCTTGGTATGTGTTATGGTTTGGCTGTGTCCCCACCCAAATCTCATCTTGAATTGTAGCTCTCATAATTCCCATGTGTTGTGGGAGGAACCCAGTGGGAGACAATGGAATCATGGGGACAGTTTCCCCCATACTGTTCTTGTGGCAGTGAATAAGTCTCACGAGACCTGATGGTTTTATAAGGGGAAACCCCTTTCACTTGGCTCTCATTGTCCCTTTGCTTGCCACCATGTAAGATGGACCTTTCACCTTCCATCATGATTGTGAGGTCTCCCTAGCCACGTGGAACTGTGCGTAAGTCCATTAAACCTATTTTTCTTTATAAATTACTCAGTCTCGGGTATGTCTTTATCAGCAGCATGAAAACGGACTAATACAGTGTGATTAGATATGGGATGTGAGGACAGAAAGTGCGCCAACTATCACTAAGGACCCTGGCATGGGCACTGGCTGACTGACCAGGACATTAGCTGTGACAAGGGTATGGGAGGTGTGGGTTGGGGAATCAGGAGTGAGATGAGGGAGGGGAACTCATCAGGTTTTGAACAAGATGGGCTTGGTGTGTGTCCTTGACATCTTGGTGCAAATGTCAAGAGTAGTGTTTCTCAACCTTCCTTTCGTGATCACCCCTTCATAAGAAGCCTTTTAAGAATTTTTTTTCCTAATTGCCCTGCCCCTAGGAGACTTTGACATCACAGATATACCATATATCTGTTGATATACTATATGTAGTCTGTGCTTGTACATTAAAGGAATCGAATTTTTTGCTCCCTCTTCCAAGAACCCATTTTTGCCCCCTGGGGGTTAGTATTACACCCATGAGAAAGCATGGGCAGGGATTGGGAGGTGGGCTGCCACAATCCCAACTGTGAGAATAAGGACGGCTTCATGCAGAGGAAGAGCATTTGCAAGGCACTTTAAAGATTGGGTTAAAAACAGTTTTTAATTGAAAGCTAAAATTAGAGATAAAATTCACAGAGAGAGGGTGCTTTGGATTTGGGGATATGGGTGCATTGCAAATGGCATGTGGAGCTACAGGAGCAGGCTACAGCACCAGGAGAGAGGGACTCCAGGAAGAAGACAGAAAAGGAGGGCAGAGCCTGGGGGCCACCAGAAGTGCTGTCAGCAAAGTGGAGACAGGGCATCCCAAGGAGAAGGGGCCCTGGAAAGCAGCCTCACACCGTGAGGAGAGAGCCCTGAGAGAGAGAAGGGGTAGCAGTGTGGCCACAGGAGAAGAGCTGACAGGATCGGTCACTGCGACAGATCAAAGCTCAGGAATGAGCCTCTGATGGGCTGTTTGAATAGAATGAAGGGTGGACCATTTGAGTAGAAGCCTAAATAAAGATGAATGTGCATGTCAGGAGGTTTAAAACACTTGCAAAGATTTTACAGGAGCAAAAGGAGAGAAATTCAAATCGTGTATGGTATTACAGAACTGTGGTTTTTTAAAGTTCTTTGGATGTTTCTGTACTTTATCTGTCTTTTCATTTCAGCCCAACAGCTGTCCATTGTCCCTGGTTCTACCTTTAGCAGCATCTCTCTCCTCTCCTGATATCCTACAAGCCTGGAAACCTGGGACTGTTCAGAGCCCCAGGAGCTAGAATAAGTGTGCCATGTAATGTAGATGTGAGTAGTAAGACAGAAAAATAAAAAACAAACTGTGGCGGGAGGCTAATAAGTCCCCCATAGACAAACGTTTAGGTTGTTTCTAAGCTTTTGTTTTTTACAATGTTGTAATGAATGATTGTGAGCTCATTCCATGTATTTGTGAATATAACTGTAAGATAAATTCCTAGAAGAAAAGGTGCTGGGTCGAAGGGCACTTGATTTAAATCTTGATCCGAGAAGACAGTACAAGTTACACTCTCACCAGTGATGCATGAGAGAACACACTTCCTTACATCACAGCCAACGCAAGGTACTGTCAAATGTTTTCATCTTTGCCAGTTTGATAATTGAGCAGTAGTACTACATTTTAGTTTAAATTTGCATTTCCCTTTTTATGAATGAAGTTGAGTATCTTTTTATATGGTTGGAAGATAGTTTTATTTTATTTTATTTTGGTGAAATGCTTTAGAGCTTTTGGCGATCTTACATTTGATATTTGCATAGTGATTTGTATAAGTTCTTCACACATCTAAAAAGAATTTATCTTTAATCAGTGAATGAGTTGCACATGTTTTTTCCAGTTCATTGTTTTTATGCATGTATAATATTATTACATAACTGTATACTATATAATATTATAATATAAGACACTTAAAATTTTTTGGGTAGTGAAAGTTATCAATATATTATTTTATGGTTTCTCAGTTTTTTATTATATGTAGAAAAGCCTTTACTATTCTGAATTTATTTTTAAAGTATCTTCTTTTTTTTTCTTCTAGTACTCTTCTGAGGATTTTTCTTTCTAAATTTTGGGTCCATTGGAATCTCAGTACATACAAATTTTTTCAGAGGTCTATATATTTTAGTATCATTTATTGACTTAAGCTGCCTTTTCTCTACTGATTTAAGCTACCAACTTTTGTTACATACTAGTTTACCATATATATTTCTATCTACTTACCCATATACCAATACCATGAGGTGTTAATTGATACCACTTTACAATGCATTTGACACCTGGTAGTGTAGTCTTATTCATTAATCATCACACTCCACTGCACCCCAACTCTAGCTAGCTGCTTTTTAGATTTTCTCTTTGTTTATATATTCTGCAGTTTCTTTGTGATGTGTCTTGATGCAAATTTCTTTTCATTTATCTTTAATAGTTATTATTGTTCTTTCAATAACCTACCACCTCACTTTTTTCTCATCTTCTGAAATAATAATTACACTTTTGAAAGAGAAGAAAGACCTTCTTGGAAAAAAGAGACCTTCTCTCTCTGTCCTCTATGTCTCTTTACCACTCTCCTATATTTTTCATTTCTTTGCCTCTTTGCACTATAATTCTGTATAATTTATTCACATTATCTTCAGTTCTCTAGTTCTGTCTTCCAGTGTCTAATCTGCCACCACACCCATTCACTGACTTTTCAATTTCTGTTACTCTATTTTTAATTTTAGAAGTGCTAGTTGATCTTTTTCAAACCCACAATGACAATTTTTATTGCTGTTTATTTCTTGCAGATATTTTAAAGCTTATCTTACATTTATTTAAAGAAAATTAACATAGCTCTTTGTACTCTGTGTCTGGCCATTCAAACAGCTGCAGTTGTCTAACTCTCCTCTGCTGTCTATTTTGCTGACATTAACTATTGGTACTTTGTTTTCTGTGTTTGGCAATCTTCAACTGTACTCCCTACTGCCCTTGAGAAACCATTTATACAAAATCCTCAAGGTCTAGGATGAAAGTATATGCCTCCAGAGATGATTAGAGTTTGCTTCTGCCAGGTGCTTGGGGGCACTATAGTTGCGTATCACTTTAAATTCATAGCTCAAAGTTTCTTGGCTCATCCCAAAGACATGTGTTTAAGCAGCATATGGGCAAATGCTGCCGGCCAGTGATTCAGTGATGACATCCTATCAGGGACAAGTTTTCTTTTTCTTTTCTCTGCTTTGCTTAGTGTCAAGATAACTCTCCCATGGTCCCCTGGGGTAGAGGGAAGGGGAGCAGGTTCACCTTTGGTTTGTCCTTACCCTGAAGGTGAACCCCTTGGGACTCACGGCTTAATGTGAGGCAAGAGTCTCCTATGAGACCCTCTTTCCTACCTTGGGTGAGTCCTGGCCTTTGACTTCTGTCTTCTTCATTCTGAGAGTCCATGAAAACCACAGCCAACTCAACTTAACCTGATCAACCATGGGCAAAATGCAATCAGAGCAAAACCTAATCACTTGGGAAGTCCTGATTATCTTGTCAGCTTTTCAGTGCTTTTAAAATCAAGTTTGTTTAATATTTTATCCAAATATTCATTGTTTTAACTGGAAGAATTAATCTAAATAACTAAGTCCATTATTACCAGACATGGAATGTCTGTTGATTTTTCTTATATATTTTAGTAACAGCTTGTCTAGCTTTTTAAAATCCTATATTTTTATTGGCTTCAAATTCCATTTATAGATATCATTGGGAGAGTTAAATTTTTTGCTTTAAGTCTTCCTACTTAAAAATGTGGCATGCCTTTCCATTTCTTTCATTTTTTTCTCCTCAATAACATTTTAAAGTTACATTTTATATGATTTATATTTTGTGTTAAATTTTTACTCTTACACTTTTAAAAATTATTTTTATCTTTTTTTTTTTGCCCACATCTCACATTCCTTTTTACCAAAATGTTAGCTTTTAAAAAATATATACCTAGGTGTTTTCTTTCTTTCAGTTATATTATTATAAATATTAAACCTTTAAGTTTTTTCCAGAATTCTGCTTTAGCTCTGTCCCATAGGTTCTGATATGTACTAGCTTAATTATTTTCATTTATAAAAATATATCCCATAATTATTTTTATTTTTAAAAATATATCCCTAATGGAAGAGTTGCATATGAAAGAATATTTTAGCATTTCCGGGTGGTAGAATTTTTGTCTTTCTTCCTCATTTTATTATTCGTTTTTAAATGAATTGCTTTGTGATCAGAGAAGCTTTTCTGGACTCAGTCTAATTTCTGAAGTTTAGTAACATGTTCTTTGTGGACTTGGATATGGTCAGTTTCCAGCAGAATCTGAGTCCCCGTTCTGCTGCTTCCATTGTGGTCTTGGTTTCTAGGTTGTCATTTTTGCTAAATTCTGCCAACTTGTGTTTCACCTCCCATTGTCTCGCTAAATATTTCCTAAACTATTGTGTATCTGTTTTTTTGAGCTCCTGTTTTTTAAAGGCGATTGTTTCACTAAGTTTTTTCTTTTCTTTTTAAATTCATGACAATACGTTGGGTCACAAATGTCATCGTTTTGTGGTAATATTTTCCTAGTGAAGCTTTTTTTTTTTTTTTTTTGAGACGGAGTCTTGCTCTGTCGCCCAGGCTGGAGTGCAGTGCTCGATCTCGGCTCACTGCAAGCTCCGCCTCCCGGTTCACACCATTGTCCCGAGAAGCTGGGACTATAGGCACCCGCCACCAGGCCTGACTAATTTTTTGTACTTTTAATAGAGACGGGGTTTCACTGTGTTAGCCAGGATGGTCTTGATCTCCTGACTTCGTGATCCACCTGCCTCAGCCTCCCCAAGTGCTGGGATTACAGGCGTGATCCACCGCACCCGGCCGTGAAGCTTTTTTAAACCTAATTTATTTGCTTTTCTTGTTTCATTCATTCTCTTTTCATCTACAGATACTGTGTGTGTTCCTTTTTGAATATTACCCATCTCTAAGTCAGGTCCGGGCTTCCTGAATTAGCTATCTGCAAGACATTTGGACGGGGAAGTGGGTGGTGGCCAGGGTTACATTCTAAGCTAGCAGGAATTCTCCTTAAATATAATGTTGTATGGGTGAGGGACAACTTTGAGATTTGCTTCTCCTCCTTCAGGGACTGGCAGCCGCAAGCAGGGCTGCTCACGAGGAAATCTCTCTCCTGCCCGCTCTGCTGAAACACTAAATGATGAACTTTTTAATTGTTACTGAGTATCCAAGTCATTGAATTCCTCAGTTTTCCGGAACTGTGATCACACAAGGCTTCGCTTTAGAACAAGGATACTCTATATAGTAAGAAGCTACAGTTGAACTGCACATGCCACCCTCATTACCACTCTCATCGAATGCTGTAGCTTCAACTTCCTCCTTCAATCCAGTTTAAAGACTGGGACATGGAAAATAAGAAAGTGTTCAGACTTTTTCAGAATGGAATAACGTGTGTGAAGGGCGGGGTCCTGATGCAGTGGCCACAGGCACACCTGAAGGTGTAGATTTTCTTTTTGGGACAAAGACTCCCTATTGTCCTTCAAAAAAAAATCTTATCATATTTTGATTATATCATCCATGAAAATAGACTGTCCTGGAAAACAAAAGTCACCAGCCTCTGCTAAAGCTGGAGTCTTTGGGGGTAAAATCGGGGGCACAGGTCAAACATAGTTTTCGGTGACCTCTGTCTGCAAGGCAGTCAGAAGCGATAAACTGTGCAGGGTTGATTAAGCTTGATGATATCAATGTACTCTATTGCGTACTGAAATATTGAAATATTTGTGACGTTATCTATTTATTTGTATTGTTCCATGGGTATGTATCTCTTATTTGCTTTCATCAGAGATTCAGAGGAGAGTCCTCAAAACAAAAAGATTCTTGTAGTTGTTTTCTAAAACATCCAAGAAGTACCTGGAAAGACAAAGGGAACAAATAACTACTACTACTAATCACTGGATGCTGATAATGTGCTAAAGGTGATATCTTATTCACAACTGCACCATGTAAGTGATCATCCAACATTTTTCAGTGTTGTACTCAAGGCTCAGAGAGGGTAAGAAACTTGCCAGAGTCATCCAGCAAGCAACGATCAAATCTGGGATTCAAAAACAGGCCCCGAAGCCTCCAGAGCCCAGAGTGGGAGCTGGCACTGACATGAGGACAGGAGAGTGGAAAAAGAATCCTAGGATTCCTGCAACGAAGCAGGTCTGGTCCTGACAAGGGGCCCCAGGCCTCAGAGGGGGACTTGCCCAGTGAACACAGGGTGCCGGGAGCTCCATACCTCCCTCCTCCAGCCCGCAATTTTCCATCACCATTGGAGAGCTGTTTGAAATACTACAGCTCCAATCCCCATGACCCTCTTCAAATTCCTCCACCATCCCTGAGGCCTCCCATTCCCAGTGTGGGAAATTCTGCTTTAGAGGGATGTTATGAATATTAACGAACAAGTGATTATTAATCTTTTGGCAAACATACAGTCCTATAGAAATGTTAACCGTATGTTCCCATCTAACTTCATTTATAGCACTTGGATGACACTAAGACATTTGCCTCTCGTTTAGGACTTATACTAGTCAGAATTTGCAAAGAAATCATTAGGCACTTCCTACATAAGGCATAAGAGATGCTGTCTACATCTTCATGCCTTCTGATCCAGAGGGTTTGGTTTGGTTTGGTTTTTGCTTTGAATAATACCCTGTAGTTGACTGGGTCTGTTACAAATAATCTCTTAATTATGTGACTTACTCCAGTCAAAAGACTTCATCAATTCACCATTCCTCTGAGACCATTTACAGGTTATTAAAAAATCTAAGTTCCGTATAGTTGGCCTTCAGCTTGGATGTTAAGCTTGACATGATTCCTTTCCATGTGTTTTCATTTTCTTCTGCGACAGCATCTCCTGCCCCCCAAAATAGTGCATTTATCTCCCAAATTCAATTACCCATATTAACCGGGGACCTGCTATCTGGATAAGTGATATCCACAAGTGTTCCAAGAAACTTTAACCTTAATAACTTTATCACAATCAATAGTTCTGAATTCATCAAACAGGGTTTCCCTAGAGTTGCCAAAAAGGAATACAATTTAACTGCTCTGAGAGCCTTCACCCTGTTCTCATCCCGTGTTTCCATGGAAGATGCAAAGAACAGAGACACATGAGAAAGGTGGACAGGCAGAGTCAAGAACGAAACGGAATGAGGTCTCTGTCAACAAGCTGGATAATCTCCATCTCCCTGAGCTCCAATCTGTTCCTCTCTGTTCTTTCTTCTGTTTTTTCTCTCTCCTCACTGGAGTGCTAATGAATACCTTCCACCACTGCTCTGGAATGCCATTATGTTGTGATTGTCCTCCCTTGCGAGATCTTTGCAGAGGCCACGATGAGACCGGTCTCATCCAAGGCTTCGTGTCCTCCTCCCTGATACAGTCCCCAAAGGCCCTCTCCACTCAGGGCTCAAGTTCCACTCACTGGGTGGGTCATACCCCCAGCCCTGTAAAATATTTCTGAAGGATTGGGGCTCTGACATACCTCACCCAAATCTTTTGCATCTTTAATAAACGAAGTCAGTACCAAGATATCTTAAAGCAATCAAGCCTTCATTTACACCCTTTAAATATCTGTAGACAGTTATCATGGCCCTCTGTCAAGCAACACGATGACCCGGTTCTGCCCTCTCTCAGAAATGCGAAGGAGCAGTATTGCGCTGTTTCAAAAAATCTTCGGCAGCAGGGAAGACTGACTCCGTTGTTATCAGAAATGGAAAGTAAATTTGTCTCTACCCTGTAAACAGAGAAGTTTTTACACTGTTCTTCGCAGGAATTCAAAGTGCAGCTTACAAACAACAGGGATATGGTCATTGGTCATTTGTTTCCTTACTTACCAGAAAAAAAAAAAAAAAAAAAAAGCCAGGGATGTTGTCAAATGACAATCATGAAATCACATTTTATTGAACAGGCTTTATACTTGTAAGATGTCATCTCTTCCCTTTGTCTCTAAACTGCTTTTTTCTCTCCTTTTTCTTTTTGCTCTTATCTTCTGGTAAAATGCATGAATCTACACCTTGAAGCAAACTTTAAACAGATTCCACTTTAAATTCTTCAAGGATAGTGACTTTAGTAGTTATTCGTGTGTGTGTGTGTGTGTGTGTGTATGAAAGAGAGAGAGCGCGCCAAATGAGTGAATGAGTGAATAAGAAAATAAATGAATAAAAATTGCAAAAGGGATCAAACAGGAGCAAATATGAGATAGTTTAATTTAAAAAGAAGAAAGAACATCTAGTTACATTTCTGAATTCACTGTTCTTGTTGTATCATGACTAAAACACTCAGTCCCATAAAACTGTGCTGACTGAGGAAGGCACACAGCGAGGTACAGGCTCTGGGGATAGACAGCCCTGTATTTGCATCCTGGCTCCAACACGGCCCTGCCTCCCTAACTGCTCTGAGCCTCAGCTTTCTCTTCTGTCTGAGGCAAGTCACCACAGCCATAACAGGCACCTTGTGGGATTCACAATAGAATGATGTTATACCGTGCTTGTCACTATGCCTGGCACATGTGCTGAATTTTCTCTGGGTGGCATTCAGGTAAGTGTCAAAGTGAAGAAATTTTTAATTTTTGCTAATCTGTCGTGTGTGTTCCATGGATGTATTCTTTCACATCTCCTACTTCTTATCTCCTATTTTTTAAGTCCTTAATGATGAATTTTACTGAAACAATTTCAGGACTCATTTTAGAATTAGGATTCAGCACTCCACATGCCCCGGAAGTGATAAAGGCCATGTTAAGTAATCCTTCTGCTGTGTCTGGGCCAGTCTTTGGAAGGCAGCTTCCGAGACCCAGGTGGTACAGTTGTCCTGTCTCCAGCCCTCCTCTGAGTTCTCTTCCATTGCAACCCTTCCTCATTTTGGATGAAGCAGCTGCACTGGAAGAATGAAATAAAGGCGGGTGCTCCGAGAGTCAAAGAAACCTCTCTCAGCATAAATAAGAAGCAAGACGTAACTAAGAAGGAGGGAAAAGGCAAAGTGAACATTTTTCGAATCCTAAAGGGTATCGTTCAAACAGCCTCTCTTTTAGAACTTCTCATCTGAAGTTGAAAAAGGTTCTTAAAATCATTTATGCCAATAAAACTTGGAAGTGTTGAAAGAATCCCAAAATAGCAGGCATCTTAGACATGGTGCCGCCTTGTTGCCTGTAACTGCAGTCCCGGTTCCACTCTGTTAATCCTGTCAAAGCAACACTGCGCAACTGGGACTCTCATGGATACTACTACAACTAAAGGCTAGAAAAAGGAGCCAGGCGTGAGTTTGCCGTGAGTAGAAAAGTAGGAAGTAGCAAAGCTACTTAGCTGAGAGATTTGAGGACTGAGGGCTTAAATTAATATGATCAAGAAAATAATGAGTCTCCAAATTAACAGCTACTGGCCAGGAGACCCTAAAATAAAATGCTGTTATTTATTTAAGGTTCAATCATCTTACCTGGGATTGCGGATATCTGTACAAAATGGGCTGCTTGGCATGGCCGAGAGCCCTGGAGCTGCCACCAAGCAGTGGGCACTGGGTGCACGGATGGGGAAATCACCACGTGCTGGGTCCCACATCAGCTTTACAGCAACTGTCTCATTTGACCCTCACAAAACTCCAGGAGTCAGGTGCAGTGGCTAGCATCCCATTTTACGAAAGGGGAAACTGAACTCAGGGATATGAAGTAAGCTGACCAGGGTCATACAGGGTTGGGATTCACACTCTAGCACAGGGACTCTGAGGTCACCCTCCTAGCCACTGTGCTACCGTGCCTCCTGCAGGTGGACCTTGGCAACCCAGAAAGAGGGCACAGCGATTTGTTGAAAGTGAGCTTAGATACTAGTTACCTGTGCCCTGTCCTGGGCCCAAGATATACCAAGGCTGGGGAGAGTGCATTTCCAGCTTCACCATGGCAGGTGCAGGTGTGGATATTCCAGTAGGTTCCTGGCGAGGGGTACGATGTGGACCAGCAAGGTACGTGTGCAGCACAGACATCCACTTACCCCAACAGGGATGGCCCTGCCTATCCCTACACACACCTCTTTCCTCTTTACCAAGTTCACCTCTTCCAAATTTCGTGTCTAAACATTCTTACCTCCCCACTTGCCCTCCCCACCCACCTCACCCCCTAAATCCTGACTCCCCAGTTAGAGCATCTTCCTTTCTGGTACCTGTGAACCCAGATTTCCAGTTGCAACTTCATCTTACTTTCTCCTTGTTCTCTGAAACCTGCTGACACAGGGGCTTGCTCCTATCATACCCTTATGCCCCAAATCCCGGCTTCAAGTCCAGCTTTTCTTCAGCTATGACCAAAATTAAGCTACAATAGAAAAAAAAAACTTAATGCTAAATAAAAGTAGTATTCTTTTTCTTAAAATTCCATCAACGTTAGTGTCAGTCTGACTCCTGAAACTTCTCATGAAACTCGTATATTTTCTGTACTTGGTATAGTAGTCATTCTGATTGCTTTAGATTTCTATCTCTTCCAACTGGGTTTTTGCAACTTGGAGATCAAGATTATTGCACAACAGCATTAACAGCTAATAAATCGGGCTCCTCCTTGCCATTTTTCTAAGCAGGGCTGATGGAGCCAAGGCTCTACAGAACAGGGGAGCCTTATTCTGAGGCTGACTCTCTACTTGGGTTCTAAGGCCAGGATTCCATGCAAGAGCCATACTGCTCCTAATGAGGGACGTGGGCCTGAGATTCACCATAGTATAGGCCTATAATCTTTTTTCTGAAAACTTTTAAACCAACATGATTTAGAATTGTCCAGATTTCAGAGAAGAAATGTGCACATACTGCATATTATGTAACATCCCCTATTGGGGTCTGGAGTAGCATCCCCTAATCAAATATTTATATTTCTGCAGCTAAATATTTAACTATAACTATACAACATAAATAGTCTAGTAGCAATTCAGTTCAGCTTTAACTGTCATTAAAATAAGTTTAGATCCGACCAGTCTTTGTTATCAAATGAGTTACCGAAACCCTTTCAGTTTTCAATTTTTTTTGGATCTGGGATTTTATAGAGAAGAGATTGTGAGCCTGTAAATACAAATAGCTGCCATTTATTGAGCATGCCTATGTTCTGGTGTAATCCCAAAAACAGCCTGCACAGGAAGGCACTGTTCTTTGCTGCATGTCACAGATGAGGACGCTTCCATGTAGAGAGGCTGGGAAGATTCCATGAGGGCACAGAGGTAGGATGAGTTCAAATCTGCTGGAGACCAATGCGAGACATGTGCTCTTGCCACTATGATGTCCTCTCCCTAAGAAAATAACAAGCTTGGCCAGGCACAGTAGCTCACTCCTGTAATTGCAGTGCTTTGGGAGGCTGAGGTGAGAGGATCCCTTGAGCCCAGGAGTTTGCAACCAGCGTGGGCAACAAAGAGGCCCAGTTTCTACCAAAAAAAATAAAAAATAACAAAATGCTGACTCTGGTGGCACATGCCTGTAGTATGAGCTACTGGGGAGACTGAGGTGGGAGGATTGCTTAAACCCAGGAGTTCGAAGCTGCAGTGAGCTAAGATCGCACCAGTGCACTCCAGCCTGGGAGACAGAGTGAGACTGTAGAAAGAGAAAAGAAAAAAGAAGAAAAGAAAAGAAAAGAAAAGAGAGAAGAGAAGAGAAGAGAAGAGAAAAAAAGAAAAGAAAAGAAAGGGAAAGAAGAAAAGAAAGGAAAAGGAGGGGAGGGGAGGGGAGGGGAGGGAAAGAACTGGCTTGACAGATGGCCAGTCCCTCCAGGTGACCGCTTCCTTTATCTCAGGCCCCATGCCCCTTGGTGCAAGCTGTCCTCCCTTAGCGTTAGCTCCAAGGGCTGTCAGGTGGACATGGATCCCCTGCCATTTACGCAGGGCCTCTCTAGTTTTATTTTTAAAATCGTTTAGTGCCCCAGACATTCTTGAAGCAGTCATTTCCTTCCCTTCTCGTTTATTAATGGGCTTATTTCTTCCTCCTCCCCACTGTTGCTCTGAGGCATTTGTGAAAGGCCTGTTGTTGCCTTTGGCTGACTCCACCTTTCTCCTTCTCCACCCCCAACCTTATCTTCTCCCTGCCAGTGGGACTAACCTTTGCGCCTTTCCTCTTGCATTTTCACAGGGGAGCCTTCCACCCCGGGATTCTGTGCCCGGCTGGCTTCACAGCTTGTTAAATTGCACGTGCTCCTGGCCTCCTCCTTGTGAGACGGCCTGGGCCAGGGCTGCGGGGAAGTCACACTCTGGGTTGAAAATATTCCAGCTCTGTGTGGAAGAGCTGTCTTAAATTGCCTCTTGCATTTCACCTTTATGCAGAGGGCAGCGCTGTGATGCATACCCTTAGTGGGCTGGGGCTGGGGGTGGGGCTGGGGCTGGGGCTGGGGCTGGGGCTGGGGCTGGGGCTGGGGGTAGGGCTGGGGCTGGGGGCTGGGGCTGGGGCTGGGGGCTGGGGCTGGGGCTGGGGGTGGGCCTAGGGGTAGGGCTGGGGCTGGGGCTGGGGCTGGGGGTGGGGGTGGGGCTGGGGCTGGGGGTGGGCCTAGGGGTAGGGCTGGGGCTGGGGGCCTTCTTTTTCCAAACCTAGTGCAGCATCTTGTGCCACTTGGCAGCTCCTGGCGGCTTTGTGACTCAGCCAACACAAAAGGAACCTGTGGCTGATTTAGCTGCTGCTCTCCAAATCCTCCCTGGAAGAGCCCGCCGCTGTTTTCATCTCAGCGGTCAGGAGACTTTGGCCAAAAGGAGAGCTGACCTGGTCTGACTATCGGCTCCTCCTTTGGGTGACCTTCAAGCAAACTTTCACTTACCCTCTTTTTTCTTCCTGCCCTCACATATAAAATGGGAGCCATGGGAATACTCCCATGGAGTCGTTCTGCAGAGGAAGTGAATTAGCTGAGCGAACCCCTGACTGCTCATGGTCTCCCCTCCGGACACAAAGGCCCCCACCCCTTGGTGCTGCAGTGTGAAGTCCTAACTCCAATAAGGCTTACAAATGCTAGTGGTTTTTTTTGTTTTGTTTTGTTTTGCTTTGTTATAATTTCAACTTTTATTTTAGATACACGGGGTACATGTGCAGGTTTGTTATGGGAATACTGTGTGATGCTGAGGTTTGAGGTACAAATGATCCTGGCACCCAGAAAGTGAGCATGGCACCCAAGACTTTTTCAACACTTGCCCCCCTCCCTTCAGCCCCCCAATAGTCCCCAGTGTCTATTATTCCCATCTTTGGGTCCATGAGTACCCAATGTCTAGCTCCCACTTATAAGTGAGAACATGTGGTGTTTGGTTCTCTGTTCCTGTGTTAATTTGCTTAGGATAATGGCCTCCTGCTGCATCCATGTTGCTGCAAAGAACATGACTTTGTTCTTTTTTTTTATGGCTTTGTAGTATTCCATGGTGTATATGCACCACATTTTTTTCACTTTTATTTTAAGTTCAGGGGTACAAGTGCAGGTTTATTACATAGATAATCTTGTGTTATAGGAGTTTGTTGCACAGACTATTTCATCACCCAGGTATTAGGCCTAGTACCCATTAGTTATTTTTCCTGCTCCTCTCCCTCCTCCCACCCCCCCACCGAAAGGCCCCAGCATGTGTTGTTCCCTCTTTCTGTCCAAGTGTTCTCATCATTTAGCTCCCACTTATAAGTGAGAACATACAGCATTTGGTTTTCTGTTCTTGTGTTAGTTTACTAGGGACAATGGCCTCCAGCTCCATCCATGTCCCTGCAAAAGACATCATCTTGTTCTTTTTTATGGTTGCATAGTATTCCATGGTGTATGTGTACCACATTTTCTTTATCCAGTCTATCTCTGATGGACACTTAGGTTGATTCCATGTCTTTGCTATTGTGAATGGTGCTACAGTGAACATGCACGAGCATGTGTCTTTATAATAGAATGATTTGTATTCCTTTGGGTATATACCCCATAAAGGGATTGCTGGATCAAATGGTATTTCTGTCTTTAGGTCCTTGAGGAATCGCCACACTGTCTTCCACAGTGGCTGAACTAATTTACACTCCCACCAACAGTGTATAGTGTTCCTTTTTCTCCACAACCTTGCCAGCATCTGTTATTTTTTTACTTTTTAATAGCAGCTATTCTGACTGGTGTGAGATGATATCTCATTGTGGCTTTGATTTGCATTTGTCTAATGATTAGTGATGTTGAGCTTTTTTCCATACGTTTGTTGGCCACATGTATGTCTTCTTTTGAGAAGTGCCTGTTCATGTCCTTTGCTCACTTTTTAATGGGGCTGTTTTTTTCTTATAAATTTAAGTACCTTAAAGATGCTGGATATTAGACCTTTGTTGAATGCTTAGTTTGCAAAGATTTTCTCCCATTCTGTAGGTTGTATGTTTACTCCATTGATAGTTTCTTTTGCTGTGCAGAAGCTCTTTAGTTTAATTAGATCCCATTTTTTAAGCTTTTGTTGCAATTGCTTTTGGCATCTTCGTCATGAAATCTTTGCCCATGCCTATGTCCTGAATGGTATTGCCTAAGTTGTCTTACAGGGTTTTTATAGTTTTGGGTTTTACATTTATGTCTTTAATCCATCTTGAGTTAATTTTTGTATATGGTGTAAGGAAGGAGTCCAATTTCAGTCTTCTACATAAGGCTAGCCAGATATCCCAGCCTCATTTATTGAATAGGGAATCCTTTCCCCATTGCTTGTTTTTGTCAGGTTTGTTGAAGATCAGATAGTTTTAGGTAGGCAGTCTTATTTCTGGGTTCTCTATTTTGTCCTATTGGTCTATATGTCTGTTCTTGTACAAGTACCATGCTGTTTTGGTTACTATAGTACTGTAGCATAGTTTGAAGTCAGGTAGTGTGATGTCTCCAGCTTTGTTCTTTTTGCTTAGGATTGGTTTGGCTATTCAGACTCTTTTTTGGTTTCATGTGACTTTTAAAATAGTTTTTACTAGTTCTGTGAAGAATGTCAGTGGTAGTTTAATGGAAATAGTATTGCATGTATAAATTGTTTCAGGCAGTATGGCCATTTTACTGATATTGATTCTTCCTATTTATGAGCATGGAGTGTTTTTCCATTTGTTTGTGTCATCTCTGATTTCTTTAAGCAGAGGTTTATAGTTCTTTATGCAGAGATATTTCACCTCCCTAGTTAGCCGTATTCCTGGGTATTTTAATCTTTTTGTGGCAATTGTGAAGGAGAGTTCACTCCTGATTTGGCTCTTGGCTTGATTGTTGTTGATGTATAGAAATGCTAGTGATTTTTGCACATTGATTTTGTATCCCAAGTCTTTGTTGAAGTTGTTTAATCAGCTTCAGAAGCTTTGGGGCTGAGACAAGAGTTTTTCTAGATACACAATCATGTCATCTGCAAACAGAGATAGCTTGACTTCCTCTTCCAGTACTATGTTGAATAGGAGTGGTGAAAGAGGGCATCCTTGTCTTGTGCCTGTTTTCAAGGGGGAATGCTTCCAGCTTTTGCCTATTTGATATGATGTTGGTTGTGAGTTTGTCATAGATGGCTGTTATTATTTTGAGGTATGGTCTTTCAACATTTTGTTTACTGAAAGTTTTTAACATGAATGGTTGTTGAATTTTATTAAAAGCCTTTTCTGCACCTATTGAGATAATTATGTGGTTTTTGCCTTTAGTTCTCTTTATGCGATGATTCACATTTATTGATTTGCCTATGTTGAACCAACCTTGCATTCCAGAGATGAAGCTGACTTAATTGCGAAGGATAAGCTTTTTGCTTGCACCACATTTTCTTTATCCAATCCACCATTGATTGGCACCTAGGCTTATTTCATATCTTTGCTATTGTGAATAATGCCATGATGAACATATGAGTGAATGTTTGGTAGAACACTTTATTTTCTTTTGGATATGTACCCAGTAATGAGATTGCTGGGTCAAATGGTATTTCTGTTTTAAGTTCTTTGAAAAATCCCAAACTGCTTTCCACAGGGGCTGAACTAATGTACGTTCCCACCAACAGCATGTAAGTGTTCCCTTTTCTCCTCAGCCTCATCAGCATCTGTTGTTTTTTGACTTTTTAGTAATAGCCATTCTGGTGGGTGTGAGGTGGAATCTCATGGTGGTTTTGATTTGCACAAATGCTAGTGTTAAGATTGTCATCTCTGCTAGTTTCCCCACCATCCCTGTTGTTGCACGACCATATTCTTCATTTCATAGAATATTGAATGTCATTTATTTCAGACCCGACCATTCCTTGATTGGCCTCATTATACAGATCAGGGAAGAGGATCCCATAAAGTTGCCCAGGGCAGGCCTAACTTACAGGCAGGGCTGGGATTAGACTCCAAGGGTGGGGTTTTCCAAACAGTGCTGTGTTCTGGGGTAGCCAGCCATCCGGGTTTGCTGGGGTCTCTCACAGTTTTAATCCTGAAAGTCCCTCTTCCCAGAAAACCCCTTAGTCCCCAGCAAATCAGGACAGTTAGTTACCTTAAGCCTCTGGTATTTGTGAGCTTTGTCACTTTATTAATCAAAAGAGTATATATGCTGTGCTTTTTACAGAGCTTTTTACAGTGAGGAAGAAACTACCGATGCCAACCTTGCATATCAGCAATTATTTTAAGCCACTGACATCTAAAAATTCATAAAATAAACATTTTCAATTAGCCGTGCTGCTTTGTTTTTTATACTTTACTTCCATGTCATATCTCATTAGTTTATTCCAAATCTAATGAGTAATCTGTTGCTGGCTGTTCAGAAGAAGGAAATGCACTTTGAAGTTGACTGAGAGTGATTTCAACACTGTTAATAAAGAAATTCCACTAAGTTCTAACTAACTTTTGGGAGTAGCTTACAATCCATCAGACTTAATCCTCTGTGTTTGAAAATGTTTGGCCCTCTGGAAAACATTATGAGGAGCTTTTGTGGTAGAGCGCACCGATGGAGTGGAAGTGCTATGCAAACTAAAACATCAAAAGCTGCATTAATCCTAACATCTTACTACAGTGCTTTTTTTTTTTTTTTTTTTTTTTTTGGATGAAAGTGGATAAATCTAAGATTTCACTTGGCCTGAAATATGCGGGTACTCAAGAAAAGTGATTATTGTTCCCCTTGTTTCAATCTATAATGAATGTTTATTGCATGCTTAATAGAGGCTTCTCCCGGGTATTGGCCATTGAAGTAAATTATATTGAAACAGACAGAGAATGGCTACTATCCTCATGGAGCTCCAGTCTAGTGGAAAAGAGAAAATTATAGAATTACACAGATAGAGATGGCATTATAATTGTGATAAGTGCTTTAAAGCAGAGTGCTGGGTGCCCTGGGACTGTCTAGAAGGGTACCAAATCTAATCTGAGAAGATGACATTTAAATATAAATCTCAAGGATCAGTTAACCAGCTTCAGACTTTGGAAAATGGCATTCCAGGTACAGAGACTAGCATGGATAAAGGTCCTGAGGTAGAGAAAGGAGTTGGCATATATTAAGATACTGAAAGAAGGACATTGGGCCACTGACTTGATAGTAGCGGGAATAACATTTTAATTCTACAACTGGAGGTAACAATGACTTTGTGAACTCTACAAGAAATCAGAGCCTCTTTGATAGTTCCACCAATGCCACACCCTTGCAGTAAGAGCTTCCAGTCAGTCCCAGTGACGTCATGGTGTTACCATTCCTGAAGACCTTGACATTATCAACTTCCTCAAGCTGTAACCGAGGCTCAACAGGGAAAAGTCTTGCCAAAATGCACACGGCCAGTTAGAGGCAGTGGAAATTGTGAGGTCCCTTGATCCGAAGTTCAAAGGCCTTTCCACAGCTCTTCCATTGCCCTCATCTTAAGACAAATTTTTCTTCTGGAGTCTTCCACTCCCAGAGCCCATTTGGATTTGCCGACCAGAAGAACACCTTTTCCCTCCTTTTCTCAGTGCTCCCAGCACCATGAAAGCCTGCCATTGGTGCAGTTCCTTTGCTGCCCGAGATGCTGTCCTCCACAATTGTTAGCAACACCCCAGCACCTGCAGGGGTGGTTGTGTCTCCAGTGGGAACCTCAAAATAATTTCTTGCAAAATCACCATCCTTGGTTCTCCTCCCGGCTAGTATCTGAAGGCCGCCTTTCATTTCGTTTGTAGTAACCACGATTGGAATTGTCATAAATTCATTTGCTTTGAAAATCACTCACCACTTCATCATCCTCTGGGGCTCTACTGCTCATCAGAGCCCAGTCTCAATGTTCCTCCTCATCCTGTTGCCATGGGTTACCCAACCACACAGTCACCATACACTATGTTAGGATAGTCCCTTGTCATTCCCTATCACACAGTGGATGGCAGGAAAACTCCACAGGCTCTCAGACATACGTCACTGGGAAAGCTTTGAGCATCAGATTAAAAAAAAATTTTTTTTTTAAAAAAGAACAATCATGTCTTTGAATGTAATGTATCCCTGCAAGGAAACCCTGGTATATGTTGTCCCACCGAGAGAGACAGGTGGGGGCCACTGCACTTTCTGATTGGAAAGGGCTGGCTGCCAACACTTCTTAAGGATATGTGTCACTTTGTGGTATCCCTATTTCCCTCCCCAATAAAATAACAATTTGGAAGGGTTTGAGATGAAGAGAGTAAATCAATACCAGATTACCAAAGTTGCAAAAATATTCTACCAATTCATCAAACTGCATCTGAGGGTTTGAGAACTGCCCTGGGAAAGAAGCACCCCCATACTTTGGGAAATCAATGGGCACCCCAACATTCTTGTCAAGTAATGAAAAGCCACAGAGGAGCAAGGTTTGTTTTTAATCTTCAAGGTGATTATGTAAATGTTATGAAAGTAAGAATATTTCTGCAAGACTGTGCTTTTCAAATTGCTCTTTCAGCAATCTTTCAGTGTTGCCATGCTGGGTCTGGAGAGTCAGGGCCCTGTTGGACTTTCCTTATAAATCTTAGGAATAGAGGGCAGGGTGAGTAATGTCACTAACACATTCTTACTAAACTTTTAAAGTCAGAATAATGTCTAAGTGTAAGATCAATTTATCTTTAAGCCATCACTATAAACAGGTTGATGCCCATAAAACATGGACCCTTATTGAAAAGAAATAATACCTCCTTTCAAGGCTGAATTTAATTTTCAAGGTAAGACAGAATCTGTGAATGTAAACAACTGCTATTAAGGAATGATGCATATCCCAATTTTGAGGAATTTTGTAATAATCCTTATAGAAGAGCTGAATGAGATTCGCCTTGTAGTAACATGAATACCTAGTGGGTTCATTAACTTACTATAAAGCATTTGGAGAAAGGCAGCAAAAAATTGCTGCTGGAAAGGAAATTAACTGGGCCATAGCCACACAGGGCTGTCAATGGCCACTCACAGAAAGCTGGCTTGAGAACTGACTGCATCTCCAAACCTAGGCTATCTAGCATGATGGCACATCCATCCAGAAATGTCCAACACAGTCCTATGATGCCAGTCTGAAAGAGAGATTTTCCATACCTATTCTCATTTATTTTCTTCATTCTCATTATCTCTCTTCTCCTCATTCTTCTCACCTTCAAAAAAGTTTTAGAAGTTGCTGGTTTTCTTATTGATTACGGAAAATATAAAGTGGTTCTCTGAAGTAATATTTTAATATTGTACTTCACATTATTTTTAATGTCTAGCATTATTGCATACCTTTTCTCCCAGATTAACTTTAAAATTACTTCTGCAAGTTCCTCCTCCAATGTCATGGAATATCAATCTACTTTTATGGATATTAAGTTAAATACATAATATACACATTTATTCATCTAATATATAGATATCTATTTTTTAGATGAATTAACTGAGCCTCAGAGAGTTAAAATTACTTCTTGCTAAAGATCACACAAGCCAGTATTTTCAGAGCCAAAATTTAAACACAGGTCTGTCTGATGCCAATTAAAATGAGCATAGAAATTATTTTTAGTATAAAAATCTGAAACCATTTTATTATTTTAGGTAATTACAGAGTTCTATGTATGATTGAGTCATAAGGAAACAGATTTGTCATAACAATTACTATAATCATACCAGTAAGGCACTTAAATAATCTTTTAATTAGTAAAATAGAGAATCATCTTGAAATATGTCACATAAAAATGCACATTAATATATTCTGATTATGATTTTGGTGAAATAAGAAAGTACTGGCTGGGTGCAGTGGCTCATGCCTGTAATCCCAGCATTTGGGGAGGCCGAGGCGGGTGGATCACATGAGGTCAGGAGTTCGAGACCAGCCTGACCAACATGGTGAAAGCCTGTCTCTACTAAAAATACAAAAAATTAGCAAGAAGTGGTGGTGGGCACCTGTAATACCAGCTACTCGGGAGGATGGGGCAGGAGAATCACTTGAACCTGGGAGGCGGAGGTTGCAGTGAGCCAAGATCATACCATTGCACTCCAGCCTGGGTGACAAGAGCGAGACTCCATCTCGAAAAAAAAAAAAAAGTATTGAAATATTCACCAAAACCAGTTTTTAACAAAGTTTTGTTTAACAAAGTTTTGTTTAACAAAGCTTTTAACAAAGTTTTAACTAGTTTTTAACAAAAAGTCAAAACAAAACAAATGACCAGGTAAGGCCATCTGATTTCAGCTTAGTATGTATTCATCTATGTAAGAATACACCAAAAGGACAGTAGAGTAGAAGTGATTCTGTTATTATTGTGATTACATTAATGTTTATATTTACAGACTACTTTTGTTCACATTGTTTCATTTGATTCTGTTTTACAGATAGATGGTAAAAAGACTCAAGAGAAGATTAGTTACTCCTGAAAGGTAATGGTACCAGTAAGAGGAAACTGATATCAAGACTTGTACGCTGATCTTCTTACTTCAAAATTGTCTTCAAACATAGATTTTTAAAAAAAAATAGGCATTATTTTTAAAGCAGTTTTAAGTTCTGCAAAATTTAGCAGAAAGTACACAGTTCCCATATACACACATGTGCACCTTTCCCCCTGCCCCTGCCTTCCCCCGCGCACCATCAACATCTCTCACTAGAGTGGTACATGTGTTACAGTGGAGGAATATTCACTGACACATCACTACCCAAAGCCCATCATTTACCTTAGGGTTCACTGGTTGTATTGCACAGATTTTTAGATTTTGACAAATACATAATGGCATGCATCCACCATTGTAGTATCACACAGAGTAATTTCCCTGCCCTAAAAATCCTCAGTGCTCCACTTACTCATTCCTCTCCTTTTTCCCTTTCCTACCCCGCCCAATCACCTTGTAACCACTCATCTTTTTGCTGGCTCTATGGTTTTATCTTTTCCAATATGTACAGTCATACAGTATGTAACCTTTTCAGACTGGCTTCTTTCACTGAGAAATATGCATGTAAGTTTCCTTCATGTGTTATCATGGCCTGATAGCTCATTTCCTTTTAGCACTGAATAATATTCCATTGTATGGATGTATAACAGTTTGTTCATCTGTTCACCTATTTAAGAATATTTTGGTTGCTTCTGATTTCTGGCAATTATGAATAAAGCTGCTATAAACATCTGTGTGCAGATTTTTGAGTGGACATAAGTTTTCAACTCACTGAATAAATACCAAAGAGCATAATTGCTGAATTTTATGGTAAGAGTATATTTAGTTTTATAAGGAACTGCCAAACTGTCTTCCAAAGTGGCTGTACTATTTTGCATTCCTACTAGCAATAAATGAGGGTTCCTGTTGCTTCACATCTTCACCATCATTTCATGTCAGTACTTTGGATTCTTGCCATTCTGATAGGTGTGTAGAATTACATAATTTTTGTCTTAATTCACAATTCCCTAACAGCATATGATGTGGAGCATCTTTTCATATGTTTATTTACCATCTATATTATCTTCTTTGCTGTAATGTTTGTTCAGATCTTTTGACCATTTTA
The DNA here is from genome assembly GCF_009828535.3 of Hylobates moloch. Classification (NCBI taxonomy): domain Eukaryota; kingdom Metazoa; phylum Chordata; class Mammalia; order Primates; family Hylobatidae; genus Hylobates; species Hylobates moloch. The sequence goes on from NW_026652280.1 coordinate 57,221,041, forward strand.
AAATCATTTTGTGTGTTTTCTTATTGTTGAGTTTTAAGAGTTCTTTGCATATTTTGGATAATAGTTCTTTATCAGATATGTCTTTTGCAAATATTTTCCCCCAGTCTATGGCTTGCCTTCTCATTCTCGACGGTGTCTTTTGCAGAGCAGAAGTTTTTAATTTGAATAAAATCTAGCTTATCTGTTATTTTTTTCATGAATCATGGCTTTAATGATGTATCTTAAAAGTCATCTTCAAACTCAATATCATTTAGATTTTCTCCTATGTTATCTTCTCAGAGCTTTATAGTTTTGTATTTTACAGTTAGATCTGTGATTTTTTTTGAGTTAATTTTCATGAAGTTTATAAGGTCTGTGTCTAGATTCTCTTTTTAAATTGTTAAATTTTTAAAATTTTTCCCCTCCTCTCCTCTATTCTTTTTTCTCTAAAGAGGATTTCCAGTTGTTCCAGCACCATTTGTTAGAAAAACTATCTTTCCTGCATTGTATTGCCTTTGCTCCTTTGTCAAAGATCAGTTGAATACATTTGTGCGGGTCTATTTCTGGGCTCTCTATTCTGTTCCATTGATTTATTTGTCTCTTCTTTCACCAACACCACACTGTGCTGATTACTGTAACTTTACAGTAAGTCTTGATGTTTAGTAGTGTTAGTCCTCCAATTTTGTTCTCCTTCAGTATTGTGTTGTCTATTCTGGGTCTTTTTCCTCTCCATATAAACTTTAGAATTAGTTTTTTGATAGCCACAAAAAATACTTGCTGGGAGTTTGACTGGGATTGTGTTAAATCTGTAGATCTAGTTGGGAAGAATCAAGATCTTGATAATAGTGAGTCTTCCTATCCATGAATATGGGATATCTTTCCACTTAGTTCTTTGATTTCTTTCATCAAAGTTTTTTCTCATATAGGTAATAAATATTTTTGCTAAATTTGTACCTAAGCATTTCTTATATTTTCCTCAGTAAATTTTTGTAGTTTTTCTCATATGGACACATTTCTTTAAGCTTATTCATAGGTGCATTATATATTTTGGCTGCCACACATTCACTTTTCAAATATGCAATAACCTACTTGGTAGCAGGCCCCCTGTTGGTAGCAGATATTGGTGATTCCATGGGAAACAAAAATAGATTTGGTAACTGCCCTTATAACATTTACAGTCAAGTAGAGGATGCACATACTAACAAATATCACATAATATAAAACATAACTGTGATATAAGCTGTAAAGGAGAAGTAAATAGTAATATAAGATTATATAATAATATATATAATATACTATATTCCAGGCAGAGGGAAGAGTTATGTGCAAAGGTGAGGTAGGAAAGCAGTACAAGTTTCTGGGGGAAAAAAAATGAGAGCACATAGAATGAGAAGGAGTGTGCTACCGGTTGAACTTGGTAAGGATAGCCTAACCTTATAGGGTCTGGGTGTGGGTCTTTAATCTAGGAATGGTAAGGAACCACTGGGGGATTTTAGGCAGGGATCACTTGATAAGATTTGCTTTTCAAAAAATTTCACATTGCTAGTGGGTGAAAAATCATCAGAGGTGGCATGAGTAGATGTGGCAAGACACAAATGAGGTTGTGGCCTTGTATGTGCATAAATATGTACATGTATATGTGTTGAATTTCTCAAATTAATTAGAATGCCACCTTATTCTTTCCCACAACAAGCCCTTCAGATCTGTTCTTTTGACTTGTTTTTTTCCATTGCTAGCTTAATCACAAGCATGTCTATAGTTTATCTGGTCATTTTTTACATAATAAAAGTTCAGCCCTGTATAATAAGTGCATAGCTTAAATTTGTTGTCTAATCAAAAACATGTTGATATAATTTGGGTATTTATTTGTCCCTGCCCAAATCTGATGTTGAAATGTAATCCCCAGTGTTGGAGGTAGGGCCTGGTGAGAAGTGTTTGGATCATGGGGGTGGATTCCTCATGAATAGCTTGGGCCATCCCCTGAATGATGAGTGAGCTCTTGCTCTGAGTTCGCATGAGATCTGGTCGTTGAAGTGTGTGCCCCACCCCCACTCACTCTCTTGCTCGTGCTCTGCTTTCTGAGGCACTGGCTTTCCCTTTGGCTTCCACGAGTAAAAGCTCCCTGAGGCCTCCCCAGAAGCTGAGCAAGTTCTGTCACAATGCTTCCCGTACAGCTGACAGAACCATGAGCCAACTAAACCTCTTTTCTGTATAAATTATCCCAGCCTCGGGTATTTCTTTATAGCAATGTAAGAATGGGCTAATACACATGTCTCCTTCCCCAGTGGTTTGGAAACCTGCAGTGGAAATAGGCACTTTGGCCAACTTCCTTTCCCATGTCTGGCTCCACCAGCTCACCTATTTGCAAGCTACTGTTTTAACCATCTCCAAGGTTGGGCACAGGCTAGGAGTTTGGGGGAGAGTAGGAATAGAGAGTACAGCTAAAGGACAGAAAGGTCCTACCTGGCTGGTGCAGTTGTAACCTAGAATAGATGCCCTTTGCATATAGTAGACTCCTTATGAGGATGCACTCTTTTTTGGGGTGTTCCTATGAGGTCCTTAGGGTCCTCTCCTCTGTAATTCTCCTTAACTATTGCTAGGATCTCTCACGTACAGCTACCTTCACATAGGCAATGCTCCTCTTACTGGCTGCTAATGACTACACCATGAATTCCAAGAGTTTGTCTCTCTGTTAGGAGTCACATTGGTGATAGTTTCTCTCAAAATGATATAATCCAGCTTCATTCTTTGGACCCAATATTTGGCCCATAGGAAATTTACACATTCTTTCCCCTTCCCAACTGAGGAAGTCAAGCTTTTCTAATCAACTTCTTCCCTTGGCTTTGTTATCTTGGAGCTCCTGGCCAGTCATAGCCTCTTGTCTTTAAGCTTTTCAGGGATCAGTCAGATACCAGTCCTGTGTCTCTCTAACCAGGGGACCTATGTCAAGCTTTTCAAATGGTACTCTTAAAACCCTACTTCGAAGACTCTTTTTCTTCCATGGGTGAAATACATGGTCCATTAGCCATTCTTTAAACAGAAAAGAAAAGAAAAAAAAAAAACCTCAACACAGACCTTTTCAACTACAATGAATTCTTTGTCTTCTCTTTTATATCCTAGAGGGGAGTAATGGGCCAATTCTGGCAGAGGGTTTCACAATTTCTTAGCCTGTCCTGCATAGACAGTCTAGTGCCACCCAAGAGGTGCAGGATGTGGAGATATTAAACAACTATTGTATTTGTTCTCAGATCTGGGGGACTTAGCTGAAACTCTGAGTCAACAGGAAAGTCCCATCTTAACATAGTATTATATATATGTCATGAGCTCCTACTGTAGTTCTTCAGTACATTATAATTTAAGTTATGTACCTTGGCAAAATAAATTTGGAAAACACTACTCTATTGTTTTGCTTTTAAATATGATGTAAGCTACTGGGTTGAGATAATTTTTTTTATCATTTTGAGGGACTATTCTATATGTAATTTGTTTAACTTTTATCAGAAATGGATGTTGAATTTTGTTAAATGTCTTTTAACATTTATTAAGGTGAACATAAAGTTTCTCTCTTTTGGCCTATTGATGGAATCAGTGACACTTCTAGATTTTCTAGTATTAAGTAATTCGTGGTCTTCTAGAGCATTAATCCTTTAACATGATGCTAGATTAGATTTGCTAGTGTTTTTAAAAAATGTTTTGTATCCGTAGTCATAAGCAGGCTTGGCCAAAAATGTTTTGTACCATCTTTGTCCGGTTTCACTCTATGCTAGCTTTTTAAAGAAAATGTAAGGAATTCCATATTTTATTTGAATTATAGCCCTCTTTACAGTTTTTTAGTTGAAGTCATATATGGATAGAAAAGTATATATACCAACTAATTTTCACAAAGTAAACACAGCTGAGTAACAAGTATCTCCAACACTCCCTCTTTTACTACCTATCCCCCAGAAGGGTAACCACTACTCTTATTTTTAACAGCGTAGGCTAATTTTATGTTTTTATATTTTATCTAAAGGGACACACACATATGTATTTTTCTGTGGTTTTCTTTAACTCAATATTATGTTCGTGAGATTCAGTCTTATTATTGCGTGTGACTGTATATAACTCATTCTGTTCGAAATATAATATTCTGTTGTGTGAATATACCAAAAATTACTTATTAATTCTGCTACTGATGGCATTTGGGTTGTTTTCAGTTTGAGGCTATTACAAATGCTGTTTTCATGAACATTCTAGTACATGTTATTTCTTTAAATATATGCACATATCTCTGTTGGGTATATACTTAGGAGTAGAATTGCTCTTAACCAATGCATATTGGTTGTTTGTCATTTTCTGATTGTTTTGTGGAAGTCTTTATATTTAGGATGCAAAGTAAAAGGATGAAAAAAGATATATCATAATATATCATACAATCAGTAACCATAAGAAGATAGAGTGGCTATGCTGATATTGGAGAAGACAGACTTTAAAACAAAAATTGTTACTAGGGACAAATAAGAACATTTTACAACAATAAAAGGGTCAATTCATAAGGAAGATGTGACAATTTTAAACATAGGTGCACCTAACAACAGAGCCCCCAGATATACAAAGCAAATATTGACAGAATGGACAGAAGGAAAAATAGATAATTCACAAGTAATAATTGGAGACTTATATACCCCATTTTCAGAAATAGATAGAAAAACTAGGAAGAAGATCAACAAAGAATAGATGACTTTAATATAGGAGTGAACCTGCATGACTTGAGGTTAGGCAAAATCTTCTTAATTAAGACACTAAAACAACAAGTGACAAAAAAAAGGCAAATTAGTTTTCATAAAAATTTAAAACTTTATTGTTTCAAAGAAGATCATCAAGAAAGTGAAAAGATAACCTGCACAATGAGACAGAATATTTGCAAATTGTATATCTGAAAAAGGGCTTGCATTCAGAATAGATAAGGAACACCTACAACTCAATAATAAAAAGAAAAAATAACCCAGTTGAAAAATGGGCAATGAATCTGAGTAGACATCCCTTCAAAGGTGATATACAAATGGCCATTAAGTATGTGAAAAGATACTCAACATTCTTAGTCATAAGAGAAATGCAAATCAAAACCACAATGAAATAACACTTCATAGCCACAGAAATGGCTATAATTAAATAAAAAGATAAATAATAGCAAACGTTGACAAGGATGTAAAGAAATTAGAGCCCTTGTATATGGCTAATGATAATGCAAATAGTGCAGCCACTTTGGAAAACAGTCTGGCAGTTCCTCAAAATGTTAAACATATAATTACCATGTAACCCAACAATTCTACTCCTAAATACACATGCAAGAAAAATGAAAACATACATGTACATAAAAACATAAGTTTTATGTACATTATTCATAATAGCACACAACCAAAATGGCCATCAACTGATGAATGGATAATTTGTTGTATATCTATGCAATGAAATGTTATTCAGCAATAACATGGAATGAACTAGTGATACATGCTATATCATCAATGAACAAAACCGAATGTCCAGTGAAAGAAGCTAGTCACAACCGACTGCATATTGTATAATCTCATTTACAGGCAATGTCCAGATTATGCAAATCTGTAGGACAGAAAGTAGATTCATGGTTGCCTGGGTTTGGGAAGTGTGAGAAGGGGAAGATGGAGAATGATTGCTAATTGGTACAAGATTTCTCTCACAGGTAATGAAATATTCTGAACTTGATTTTGATGATGGTTGTACAACTCTGAATACACTAAACACCATTGAATTGTACACTTTAAACGTGTGAATTGTATGACATATGAATTATAACCCTTTAAAGCTGCTAAAAAAGAACAATTTTGATCTTCAGTCATTCAAACTTACATTCTTTAAAGCATTATTATTCTTTTATATTTCCTATAGTGCTCAGAATACACTGCTAAGTGGTTAATAAGTGCTACTGAATTGAGTAAAACCTTTAGTGAAACTGGACTGACTGATTCAACAGGGTGCTTTTAGATTTCTCCTGTACACACAGAATTATACCATCCCATGGGCTTGCTATGATGAAGAACAGAACCCTTCCCTGGGATAGATGAAAAGGAGAATCACCCCAAACAACAAGACAACCAAGCTACGAGCCGGCACGCTCCTATCTGCATGACTGATAAAGACCATCTGATGCCGCCAGTTACTCAGTGAGGCCATTCTCTCGGCAAAGTCACAATATTTATTTTAACACCAGTGACTATTGAGTGTGTGTGTATATCTATGTAGTGATAAAACGCTGCTGTAATATGTACACAGGATCTGAACAAGATCAATTCATCAGGACAATCATGCAGTCTACATATGAGAGAGGTTGTTTATGTAGTGGATTGATAGAATACCGTGATACAAGCCACAGAAAAGCACTGTCTAATGTTCACAATGCATGCTATATATTTCACAATATGGGCATTATGTAAATAATTAATAGCATGGACTAGAGATAGCATTGATAGGAAGGAGAGAGACAGCGTGCAAGAAAGTCTGCTCAAATACTCTAACGAGTGGGATAGAAATATTTCACCAAGCACATCACACATTTTAGGGACTCTTTTTATCAAGCATTGTCTTGTGGGATGGCTGATTTTTCTTCTCAATGACTGTCAGTCCTACAGATACAATTTTGAAGTATTTTATTTGTAAGTTAAAAAAAAAACTGTTTCCACTGTCTATGTGGATGAAAGTCAACATGGAAAGAAATTGCCCCGTGAAATAGGACAATAAAATGCAACTGTTTGAACTGCTTAGATGCCAGTCTTTTTCTCAGAAATGTTCTATTCAGGAATACAGCAAGCTTAATTGGCAAGATATTGACTAGCCTATATGTAATTTATCTTTCAACCATTACTCAGTGTTTCCCCAAGTACCCTGTTGTCTACCTAGAGAGGAGCACTGTACTGATGAGCTCGAGTTCAGGTCCCCAGGGATGTCTCCTTTTCCTAATACATATGTATTAATTCCCATTAACCTCATTTAGAGTAAGGAGTAATGTGGGCATGAAGAGGAGGCCAGACAGCCAGATGGCCATGAGTGTCTGTTACAGTATATGAGTAACTCTTCCCACTATTCAGCCTTTATTTACCCAATGAATTCACATGATGAGTAACTCATTTTTGAGGACTGGTTCGCTTTCCTCCAGGATAACTGACAAAGACATGAACTCCCTCATACCCTTTCCTAGAGCTAGAAGTTATAAAAGCTGTGAAAGACACTGAAAAAAGGTAACTCTCTAAGTGAAGGCAGCCATTTACAGAGGGAAAATGCACCGGAGGAGCATTTGTGAAAGTGCAGTCACCAGCGATAGCCCAGTGAGCTTCCCTCCCCAAATGGAGAGGCCAGTGAATCATGGCTGCTCCCTGTCCATCAACACCCCGCCTCACCCCCACCCACTTAGACCTTGGTGGAAATGGGAAGAAAACCAAACAGCTATTTATACATTTCTTTTTGAAGTCCTAAAACTCAGTGGTGGCATCAATTGACTTCTCTCTTCAACTCTTAACCCTTAAAGAATAAAAAAGAGGAATCAGCTGATGGCCATCTCTGAGGCTGACCCAGAGGGTTAAGGAGACTGCTGGCCTCACCTCCTCTGTCTTTAGGTGTTCAGGGAACACAGCTCTAGGGCTCCAGGATTTGCAGTGATTATTTAGGTCCTCTGATTAGAGACAGGGTTGGAGTCTCTTCAGTAAAATCATCATGTCCGGCTTCTAGAAAAAGTATTATTGCAGTCCTCTGAACAAGAAAATACTCTATTTCTAATTTAAACAATAAAGCAAAGAACTTTAAGGTATATCTCAAAGTGGTGTTAAGAAGCCAAGAAGTGTTAGGAAGTGGTGGTGGTGTTAAGAAGCCAAGAAGAAGATGGTGGCCAACTGGGTCAAATGGCGCTGTGAGCACAAGGCAGATGCAGGTGGAAAAGCGTGTTTTGTGATCCTGTTGGTATGAATGATTTCTCTCCCAGAAGAGTAGCTTGATGGATCCATCTTAAACTGGGGGTTTCTAGGCGAGTACAATGGAGGGAGAGAAAGAAGAGAGCTTTGAGGGTGCTTGTAAAGTTGGAGCCAACCAAATTAAGCCATGAAAGGAAGGATGAGAGAACATCGGGGCCTGATGGGTAATAAGAAAGTTAGGGAGTTAGTGAAGTGGCCATCGTGGGTTCATTTAAACCTCACAATAACCCCACAGTGTAACCAGGGATTAAAGAGATTAACTTGCCCAAGGTCACATAGCTAATAAAAAGCAGATTGCAGATTTCAACTTGCTTTGTCTGACACGAAATCTAGTGCTTCAGGCACCACTATACATATCCACAGACACTGTAACTTCCCTTCTGCCTCTGGGTAATGTGCCAATTCCAGTCTACTGTAACTGAAACCATCAGGGGAGAGTTCCAAGTGTGGACTGGCCCGAACTGATCCAACTACAAGACAATCTCCCTTTGGGGTGTCCCAATCCTACTGTGAGGTATGATCCTCTCACCCAGAGCATGTCTACAGAGCATCAAGTAACAGGATGGCTGAGAAGGTCCACATTTTATATGAAGCTTTTCTGTTTTAAAAATCTTTCAGCACTGTGTGTATACAATCATTTTTAATTATGGTTTTTAGCTCCTAAAAACTATAATGCATATATATGCTTTGGGATTATAGCCATCTGTTCTAAGTCTCACAATATATTCCAGATATAAAAAACAAAACATAAAAAAATTTGAAGAAGTCAAGCCAGAGTTTGTATTTGCATAAAAAGTCTCTTACTTGCTTGATGAATGATAGTGACTTATGGAATTATTCAACATCTTCATCCAGGTGTTTTTTTTTTCCAGTTAATAATAGTATAGCAACTCAGATATTTTACCAATCTAAGATCATTTTAATGGTGATGTGTTACTTTTCTCTTGCTTTGGATATTTAAAGCAAGATTTGCAAAGTTGTTTGTTCGTTTGTTTTTGCAGTTCCGTACTTTTTAGTCTTTGGGATGTCCCTCATGAGCAAAGTGTTAAATGAGAACCCTGTTTCTCTCTGTAATCGTAAATGCATAAGCTTGTAGCGTCTCAGACTTAGAACCACATTGGAAATCTGGTCCGCGTCCCACAGGGTACAGGAAGCCTCCAGGAAGGGTCCCTGACAGCAGTTACCAGATCCTTCTTAGCCACTTCTGACAACAAACTGCAGAGGCTTAGCCCATCTTTTAACTGCTCTGATTACAGCTCCCAGGGAGGAGACAAACCTTTAAGAGGTCTTCCTAAACCTAAGTGTCCCCCTTACAGGTCACTTCAGGATACAACTGAATCCAAATTATTAACTAAAGATGTAACGTGTTTTCTGTACTCCCAACCGCTCTCCAAGAAATGTCTTGACTTGCAGCTGCTACCAGAAAGAAAAAGCGAGAACGCCGGTGGCGCCTTCTCACGGACTCTATCAGAGCGTGGCTAGATTGTGTGCCCTGGGGGCTGATGTGGACAGGAACACCAGGTTCTCCCTCGTTTGTTCTTTATCTGTACTTACTGCACGTTTTTCTGCCATGGACTTTTTATTATTCTAAATTGTGAGTGAGATAATAGTTGGTTTCTCAAAGTGCAAAGGCTAAACCTACTGATAAACTTCAGCCGCTACCAAAGGATAAACGCCACCCAAACTGCCAAAACAATCATGACCTCACTTCCTGCATGGAGTCCTGAATGCTTCACCGGAAACTCAGAGAACCCCGGCAGGCAAGGCTCTGGCACGGGTCACAGGCAGAGATCAATGAGTCATCCAAGCCGTTCCTTGGCCAATTCTTTTAAGGAAGGAAGATATGGAGCAAGTTATTTTGCTCCATCTCCCGTATCAATACTTGTGTCTCAGGAGACTTTGCTATCATCAAGCCTTTCAGAGAGATGAGTTTGATTCCCACTGTTCCTACCAGTAAAATTTACTTGTGGGATTTTCTAAAAGTCTGGGCCAAACATCAAACAACTTAGATGTTCCTATCCTCCCCAACGAATGGATTTTCAGGTCTGGTGTAAAAAACCTCCATTTGGGGCCAGGCATGGTGGCCCATGCCTGTAATCCTAGCACTTTGGGAGGCTGTGGCAGGCAGAACACCTGAGGTCAGGAGTTTGAGACCAGCCTGGCCAACATGGCAAAACCTGTCTCCACTAAAAATACAAAAATTAGCTGGGTGTGGTGGTGCATGACTGTAATCCCAGCTACTCAGTGGGTTGAGGCTGGAGAATTGTTTGAACCCAGGAAGCAGAGGTTGCAGTGACCGATCATACCACTGCACTCCAGCCTGGGCGACAGAGCAAGGCTCCATCAAAAAAAAAAAAAAAAATCCTCCATTTGGGGTGTGATGGTGCATGCCTGTGGTCCCAGCTACTCCAGAGGCTGAGGTGGGAGGATCACTTGAGCCCAGGCGGTCGAGGCTGCAATGAGGCATGATCACGCCACTGTACTCCAGCCTGGATGACAAAGTGAGACCTTATCTTAAAACAACAACTGAAAAAACATTTCAGTTTATCCATTTGTATAATAGCCTGACCAGAAGAGCATACGTTTAATTTGCAATACTAATTAGAGTTTTCTAAGATGAATATTTAAGACTTCCTGAAAGCATAGGCTTGGGACTTTCTGAAGGTCTGAAAAAAACCCAGTGACATTTGTGTGATTCTTGAGGTTCTAATCGTCCTAAAACAGATAAAACCATTCACAATGCCCAGTGGGCTGTCAAATCGCTCCAGGGAAAGGGAACAAATATTGTTGGAAGGGCCATGATGGAACAAGTCTTGTTGGTTCTACAGACACTGAGTTACTAAGGCCTTGACCTGTCTGTGATTCTCAACCACGGTGGGAAGGACTAAAGGAATGCACAGGATCCGAGGGAAGCTCAGAGGAGAGCCCTGAGCCCAGTCCAGCCTTGGAAAACAGGGTCAGGCAGGGCTTTTCACGGTGGGCACCCTGACTGGGTTTTAGAAGGCAAGTAGGAATTAATGAATCCAGCTATAGTGTAGTAGGATAAAAGGAAAATAGAAATTGAAATGAGAAGGCCTATGTTTAAGACTTGATTATTGTTATGGACTGAACGTTTGTGTCCCTCCCTTGTCACTCATATGTTGAAGCCCTAACCCCCAATGGGATGAGACCTTGGGAGGTAATGAGACCTTGGAGGTGGACCTTTGGGAGGTAATGAGAGTTACATTTGGTCTTGAGGTTGGGTCCTGCGTGATGGCATTTGTGGCTTTATAAGGAGAGGAAACACCCACTGAGGAAGCGTCATGTGAGGACGCAGTGAGAAGGTAGCCCTCTGCAAGCCTGGGAGAGAGCCCTCCCCAGCACCCAACCCTGCCAACATCCAGATCTCAAACTTCCAGCCCCCAGAACCATGAGAAAACAAGTGTGTGCTGTGTAAGCCACCCAGGCCATGGTATTTTGTTATGGTTGCCTAAACAGACTAATATAATTTTTCTCCCTTATTACCTGTGTAACTTTCTTAGAGAAAATAACTTTACATTTCTAAATCTGTTTCCATTTTATAAAATGGTGATACGAATACCTAGTTTGCAGCATTGTTTAAAAGTTAAATGAGATAGTATTTCCATTCCAGCCAGAAACTGTGTACCCATGGCCTGGGGATGAGAGAGACTGAAGAACTGAAATCTCACCATCCTAAAACAGACCTGTTTGCACTTTGATCATTTCTTAAATACAAATATTTCTCCCAATGACTGCATACATTTAATGTGGTAGTGTTTTCTTTCTTCTAGAAATCTGTTATTAAACATTATTGCCTCTTCAACAAATGGGATCTTAGAATCAGGGAAATATCTGGTCATGGTTTTGCCTGGAACAAGGAGCAAAGAGAGACCAGGCTGTGGCAGGAGAGGGGGCTGCAGAGGTAAGCATGGGCCATAATTCATGGGGGGCAGGCAGGCTTGGAAAAGAGCAAGGACAGGATAGAGTTTATATGTTCGTAGCTGGGATGACAGGCTGAAGGCTTGGGAGTCTTACGGAGGCAGGAAAACAAGTGGTGCAAATAACTGGAGCAAGAGTCCAACAGACCCAGTGCAGACAGAAAGTGGTCATTTGAACGTGGGAATTCTCATATGGGGGAGTTTTGGGGAATGCATGGAACAAGCATAGCCAAGAGGGTGGCTGGTTGAAATGGAATCCAAGTAAAGGCCACTGGAGTCAAGGGGGTCAGGAAAATATTGGCTGGAGTGTTGGACCCGTCTGTACATTGGCCTTTGATGTTCTGCAAGATGACAGGACACAAGGTGCAGAAGGCTGCTGCCAAAGCCTCCACAGCTTCTTCTCCTGAGTTGCTAACATGGGTGAGAGGTACCACTGTCTACCCAGTGATCCAAGCCAGGAGCCTGGTATTCATCCTCATTTTCTCCCTCCCCTTCACCCCTCCATCCCACCAAGGAGGCCCCTCACTTGCAGGGGCTACTTGTACAGCAGCTCTGCACATCTTGCCGAAGGAGAGGCCTCACAAACACTGGCTGTGAGCTTGTGTGGTGAGGCCATGCAGGCCTTGGGGAATCTTGGCTCTTCCTTTTGTAGCTTGGTCAATGACGGCTGCTGACCCAAGCACTGGGCTTCATCTGCCTCACTTGTAAGAGAGGATAATAATTTTACCTGCCTCAAAGGTAGTTGTGGTGGATTATGAGATTACGCAAACATGGCATTGTGTGTGCGTGTTGCACAGCCTGGCATACAGGAAGTGCTCACTAAGTGCTAGCTGTTGATGAGGTGGTATTAGTGGTGTTTTAGAATGCAAGACCAAACACAGGAAAACCCAGTTCTTCTTTGGTGGTAACAGAGGAAGAATGCATATCTGAAGTCAAAACTTAAGTGTAGTAAGAAGACAGTACAAGACTGAATATAAAGAAAGGTGGGAATTGAGGACCGAACAGGCAGAGGGGACCTTTGAGAATTCGCTGGGGGTGGGAACTGATGTCGGCCCACATGGGAACCCTGACAGATGGGAAACAGAAAAGTTTGGCCAGCAGGGCAGAAGGATGGAATTCATGTGCCCTCTGGAGACCCTGTCCAGGAAGGGTGGAGGGGGTAGTGGACCACCGCTACTGCCCAGCCTGAGCAAGCAGAGGGTCCAGAGGCAGGGTGAAGCCCAGGGGTCTTTCAGGCTTCCTCAAACCAGCTCACATGGAGGAGTCCTGGGAAAGCTGGAACTCGAAACACTGATGCCAGCGTCCATGAAACACTGTGGGGACTGGTGAGATGAATGGGCTCTGCACCACGAAGTTACCAGGGAATTCTCAGTGTCTACAAGTACTCACTTGTGTTTGACATCCCGAATTTCCTCAGCTCCATCTTGTAAAATTTTCCACACATTCCTTTTCTGAAATGGGAACATGTCTTGTGGTTGTTTTCTTTGTCCCCAAAATGCTATGCATTCAGTCCATAGTGCTACCGTCAATGGCACCATAGACCCAAGGAAACACAAAATGTCTCATGATAGTATTGGTGAATGAAATGAGAAATGCTAGTTAAACTTATTATGTAACCTTATGGTATTTGACCTGTAAGTCACTTACTCTGATGCATGCTAGGGAAAGTAAATACTCTGACCAACGATACACAATGCAGCTCATTACCGAGGGAAACTCATGTTCAAATAAATTGATTGGGAGGTTACACACAGTCAGGAAATTGGCTCATTGGAGGTGATCATAGCTGAGGCCCACACTGCCTGGCCAGCTGGAGTGGATGTCTGCCTGCTCCCAGCCCAGGGCAGCCTTTCCAGTAAGCCCTTCTTAGTATCTCCAAGTTCAGTGCTCAAAAGCTTTCCACATTCATCCCGAAGCCTTGACAAATGTGCCTTTGCTTACTGAAGCTTCCAAAAGAAAAGGTTACATGAAATCTGAGTGGAATACAAATAGTTCTTCCTTTCAGGGACTTCATTCTCTGGGAGCTCATGTCAGAAAACGAATTTCCTCCGTGACCACTAGGGAGCTCCCATTGGTGTTTGGTGTTTTAATGGCTGGAGATGTCCCCTAGCTTCCCTCTATCATTTCATGTGATTGCATCTATATTTAATCAGTTTTCACCATGTTCCTGGAAAGGCATTTAACCGGCTGCCAGCAGACTCCTCCTCCTGCTCCCCTGCACCATGAAGTCAGTTGGCAGAGCCCTTCATTCAGCCCCAGGGCTCGGTCACCCTCCCTGCATTCTCTGCTGGACAAGCCTGGCTTCTCCTAGTGTTTTAACTCCTTGTTCTGAGAGGGCTTGCTACCTTTCAAAGCTTACCTACATAAAGTCACTCATACCCTTTTCATGCATAGGCCGACCAAGCCAAATATTTAAAAAGAAAAAAAATTCACAGAGGCTAGCACCGTTCAGGAAATAGAAGACCCTGGGTAGAAATGAAGTGAAACACAATAAATCCTGGCTGAGTCTGCAAACGGGATTGTGTTGCAGCAGAGAGACGCAGCCCCACAGAGAAGGAAAATCAATTTTCATTAATGATTTTGAATGTGCTATTGGCCTTGGGTTAATTATTTATTTGCATGAGGGTTTAGATTTATCTCATGGATATGCCAGATTATTTGAAAGGGTTTTAGTGCCTTTGACCTATGCTCAATGAATCCTCTTGACCCATATTTTATTTCACATGCAAAAACAGTGGGCAGTATATTGGTCATTTGTTTTCTAGTTTATTCATGATTTCAATCAACTAATAATTAATGAGGCTCTGTACTGGATGCTATTCTAGGTTCTGTGAATAAAACTATGAACAGAGCAGACAATGTTCCTACTTTCATGGAGCTTAATATTCTAACAGTGGGAGGGACAGGTAAGCAACGAATGAAAAATGAATGTGAACCCTTGATATGATGCAATGAAATGGCACTTTACCTCTGTGCTCTGTCTCCAAAAAACCCACAGCTCCAGTCTAATCATGAAAAAAAAAAAAATCAGACAAATTCCAATAGAGGAGCATCCCACAAAATACTTGACCGGTACTCCTCAAAAACATCAAGGTCGTCAAAAACAAAGAAAGTCTGAGAAACTGTCACAGCAAAGAGGGGCCTAAAGAGCCAAGACAAGTACATGTAATACAGTATCCTGGATGGGATTTTGGAAGAGAAAAGGACATTGGGCAAAAGCAAAGGAAATCTGACTAAACTATGGGCTTTCATTAAATTTTTAAAAATGAATGTGTCAGATAGTGATGAATGCGGTAAGGAAAGTGAGAAGGAGTAGGTTAAGGAGCAACAGTGTCACGGGGGGCTGTCTCGGCCAGGGAAGCCTCGCTGAGGAGGGGACAGCTGCGGCGCAATTTGAATGATGGGAAGGCACCAATCGGCCAAGCGGGAAACTGCATCTGAGGAATGGGAACACATGGAAAAGGCCCGGAAGGAGGAATGAGCTGTTGTGTCCGAGAAACACACAGGGGTCTTGTGTGGACCGAACCTTGCAAGCAAGTGGGAGAATGGTACCAGACAGCACTGCAGAGGTAGACAGGGACTAAATCGTGAATGGTTTTCTAGGTCAGGCTAAGGAATTTAAATGTTATTCAAAGTCATCGGAGAGTTTTAAGCAGAGAAGTGGCATCATCTGATTTATCTTTGAAAAATATTACTCCAGCTGCTGTGCTCAGAATAGATTATATTAGTGGTTGTCTGAGGCTGGGGAGAGGAGAAAATGAGAAGTGATCATTTACTGGATATGGGGTTTTGCGGGGGTGATGAAAATGTTCTAGAAGTAGATAGTGGTGATGGTTGTGGAACATTGGCAATATACTAATAACCACTGAATTATACACCTTAAAATGACTAAAATGGTAAATTTTATATTATGTAAATGTTGTCTTAATTTAGAAAAAGAATTGACTGTAGAAGTTAAGGCAAGCATGAAGGGAGGTAGTTTAGCTGTGAGGCTATTGCTGTGATACAGGAGAGAATGATAGTGGCTTGGATTTGGGTGACAGCAGTAGGGATGGGATGAAGTATTTGGATTTAGAGATATTTTGGAGGTAGAGCTGATAGGATTACTTTAGAGTTGAGGTAAAGAAAAGAGGTTATTGAGGGAAATTAAGGGTGATGTTGGGACCATAAAAAGACATGTCTGACTTTTTCTAGTTTATTTTAAGACACTTTAATGTGGATTTTATATGTTGGGTATTAGTACCCTTTGGGCTATAAATAATACAAAGCCCCAACTCAAGCTGGCTTAAATAGTTGGAAATTTATTTATTTATTTATTTATTATTATTATTATTTTTTTTTTTTTTGAGACGGAGTCTCGCTCTGTCGCCCAGGCTGGAGTGCAGTGGCGCAATCTCAGCTCACTGCAAGCTCCGCCTCCCGGGTTCACGCCATTCTCCTGCCTCAGCCTCTCCGAGTAGCTGGGACTACAGGCGCCCGCCACCACGCCCGGCTAATTTTTTTGTATTTTTCATAGAGACGGGGTTTCACCGTGGTCTCCATCTCCTGACCTCGTGATCCGCCCGCCTCAGCCTAAATAGTTGGAAATTTATGATCTCACACAAGAATCAGTCCAGCAGTGGGCATGGGCTTTATGCTGGAGCGATCAGGAGCTTCGCATGTCATCAAGGGCCCAGGTTTGTGACATCCTCCCACTATGCCACCCTCAGTTTTGCTCTGACAACATGGTCTATCCTCGTGGTTTCAAGATGGCAACAGCAGTTCTAGGTGTCACATACAAACAAAACTATGATGAAAGGAAGAAATGGCATCCCATCTAATGTATCCTTCTTAGAAGTGAAGAAAGTGGAAGATCCAGATGACTTAGCACGTTACATGTCTGTTTCTAAATGAATAATCAGCATGGGAAATGGGTTTACCATGGTTGGCTTAAACTACCCAGGATTCATTCACTATAGCTGAGGCTGAGGTTCAGTTTTCCCTGAAGTACACAACAATGGGAGGATGATCAGAGGTTCCATTAAGAAGGGCATAGGGATTGGATGCATGCTGGATAGGCAACTAACAGTATGTACTCCATGGTGGTGAACTAAACATTTTTTTTGGTCCAAACATTTGTTCATTATAAATAGGAAAGAGTTGAGAGAATATAAGGTATATTACTTTATCACCAGAATTTTGTCTGATGGACTTTACTATCTTAAATTTTCATTAGAACTAAAGCCAGCTTGGTGACATGAGTCCATAGTCCCAGCTACTTGGGAGGCCAAAATGAGAGGATCGCTTGAGCCCAAGAGTTCAAGATCATCCTGGGCAACATAGTGAGACCCTGCCTCTTAAAAAAAAAAAAGAAAAACTAGAGAAACACATTTTGAATATCACTGAACGTTTTACAAGAACTTGAAGTGCCAAGAACCTGAAGTTCCTAGAAAGATTTAATAGAACAAGGAGAAAGTGGGAAGTCAAAGGACAGTCAGTGTTTAATAATAGCTACCATCATTGCACATTTCCTATGTGTCTAACACTTTTCTACTTAACATAAATTATATCATTTAATTCCCACGATACCTTATAATGAGGTCTTATTACGACATCTTTACTTTACAAGTGAGGAAATGGAGGTTTAGAAAGTTTAAGGCAAATTGCCAATGTCACAGACAGTAGAGCCAGGACTTGAACCCAGACAGTCTGGCTCCAAAGCGTGCAAGCCTAATCTCTACGCTTCCTACACACTGTGTTCAATCTAGACTTGAAAGTTTAAACTTTATAGCAATATTTCTCAAATCAGCAACTCCCCCTTTTGAAAAAACAAAAATATCCTGCTATCCTCAAAGAGATTTTGATTTTGATTACTTACCTTTATATGTGAAATCAATAGGCATTTTCTTTCCTTTTTCATATGTAAAATCACATCATGAAATTGATTGCATTTTCAAACTTTCCCCCTTTCCTAGAGATTCTGATACGCCTAGACCTCAAAGTAAGTGATCTTCTGGAGTGCAAATCACTCTTCTGGAGCATTTGGAGGGATGCCAAAGGTTTGAGGTTTCAGTAGAATTCTGGTCCTGATGGCGTTCTGGCCCCAGTGACCTGTACTGGCTGTCTGTATAGTACCAATGCAAGCTAGATTGTTGCTCAACCTTGCACGAAACTTAAGCTGAATAGGTCTGGCTTTGGGGTCAATGACCTGCTGGAGCTGACTTTCCATTGTGTAAGGGAGGTCACGCCAGCAAGATTCTCATTTGTTAAGTGGGAAAAACACATAACATGTAACATTCCCCCCAAATAAATGGGACTCATTATGGGTCAACTACCATTTGGAAATAGAGTTTTATTTCTCAGAAAATCACCCCCAAAGGACAGAAAATACATTTTTATTTTCTGCAAGATGACAGGTGAGATGGAAAGAGTATTTTTGTTTGTTTCTTCTCTCTCTTTTTGCATAATTATTTCTTCAGGGCAAGGAGCACATTGCTAACAGTCAGCACTTGTGTGGAGTTGAATCATAAATACAACAGATAAGACATGCAGTATTAGATTGGTGAGTTTCCCCCACTCAGTGTAGAAGCACCGCATGTACCCACAGGACTGACCCCTGCCTCGAGATCAGCAATTTATCTGTGTCCCAGTTAAAGATCATTCAGAATTGCCATCCAGGCTGCAAATGTCAAGTGGGGCAGTAAATATTAATATCATGGCTGCTTGTCAGCCTCCACAGACTGGGACTCAGCACAGGCCCCTGTCAGGCAGAGATGACGCCATTGCAGTCACACATTCGAAACCCAGTGTCATCATTTCTCCCACCAGCTCCCCCAACCTCCACAGAACTGTGGATCACTGTCAGCCGTGTAGGGCTCTGGGCAGTCATTGTGCTAATGAAAGAATAAGGGTGGCCAGTCATGGTGGGTCACGCCTGTAATCTCAGCACTTTGGGAGGCCAAGGAGGGCAGATCACTTGAGGCCAGGAGTTCGAGACCAGCCTGGCCAACATGGTGAAACCCTATCTCTACTAAAAATACAAAAAATTAGCTGGGTGTGGTGGCGGACACCTGTAGTCTCAGCTACTCGGTGGCTGAGGCAGGAGAATAGCCTGAACCCAGGAGGCGGAGGTTGCAGTGAACCGAGATCACACCACTGCACTCCAGCCTGGGCAACAGAGTGAGACTCTATCCCCCCCCAAAAAAAAAAAATTACACCAGTGTCTAGAGATCGAGTTCTTGCTTCTGACAACAATACTGCACTACGTAAGAATTATTGCTTCATTTTGTCACTTTAAGTGCTATCTCTAAGTCAGATTATGGAGAATTAAATGAGTTGATGTAACTGTTTTGAAAGCTGCTTGGCACATATGGGCAGTATGTGAGTATCCACTGTATCGTTGCTGTTACCACGGCTGTCATTAGGCCAGGAACTTGGACAGTAACACAAGACTATTTGTCAAGCATCTCTGAATGGCGCCTGTCAATGGAAGCTATTCCAGATTCTCTCTTGGATTTCGGGTCCTCTCAGGAAGCATCCGCCATTTCCTTCAGCTCTCTCCTGAGGTAAGCTGTGCACCCATGGGTATTTTAGAAGAATGATGTTTATCCAGCCTTATTGCAATAGGGCTGTTCTTGTAAAAAGAAAAAATAAAATAAAATAGAAAACATATTTATCCAGCTTTGGCCACCCGAGGAAAACATTAGCTGTCACATTCCCCTTTTCCCTTCTGAGCAAAGGCAGTCTGGCTGTTTTCCTCCTTGGCCATCCTGTCTAATTGGCAAGGAATCATGGGAATTTCCGCAGTTTGCTTTGTGGAAGTTTTCCAGCTTTAATGTTTGTCAAACTATCGGCACAGGGCAAAGGCTGCTAGACTCAGCTGTAGCAGTAGCATGAGCTCTGAAGGGGCCTCACCTGGACACAGGTCCAGGCTCTTTGCTCTGGCCAAATATGTGACCTTGAGCAAGTTGCTTCACCTCTTCTATCCTTAGTTTTATCTTCAGTTTATCCATGTAAAATGGAGGGAACAGCAATTTATAGGATCGTAGTGAGATTAAGGAGTAATGTCTGTACATTACTCCTAGTACATTTAGGAGTAATGTCCTGTACTACACACAGGACACTAGCCTGGCAAATAGTAGGCACTCAATAAATGGAGATGTTATAATCTCTTTTCAGCTTTTATACCTTTAGGTTTCTAAAAATGTTGCACTCAAACATTCATACACACACACACACACACACACACGTTAAAATATGAACAGGAAGAAAAGCAAAAGGAAAATATCAACATATTAATAATCACTAGTTTCAGATGAACCACTGTTCAAACAAACAAAAAAAAACTTTAAAAATAACTGCAGGGTCATAATAATTTTTAGCATCCAGGTAATACCTAATGAATGTATTCTTCTCATGTTCCCCTCTTCCCCTGACCAGATGTGAGCATGGTTAGGCTTTTGTGTGAAGTATTTACACCTTTGATCTTGACATTTTTATAATTCATATATATTTGCCTAAAGAAGATTGTATTGCTTTATGTGTTTCCTCTAAAACTATTATCTCTTATGTGTCGTACTGTATCTTGCTTTTTTCATGCAACACGATGTTTTTGAAATCTCATCATGCTGCTACAAGTGTATCTAATTAATTCCTTTTAATTGCCATATTGTATTATACGAATATACCATAATTTGTTTATTCCACTTTTGATGGGCATTTAGGCTATTTTAATTTTTTCACTCTTACAAGCAATGCCGCAATGAAGTCTTGCATGTCTCTCTCCAGTGCACATAGGTGCTTTTTTCAGACAGAACTCTTAGAATCTCTTGGAAGACTGTGCATGTGTTAGGCTGTAATAAACACTATCAACTGCCCTTCAAAATGACTATCCTTGTTCTCTAGAACTTTGCCCACACTTAATTGAATCAAGTTTTAAAGTGTTCTTCAATTTGATGGATAAAGAATCATACTGCTTGGGGTTTTTTATTTTGAAATAATTGTTGATTAATAGGAAATTCAAAGATAGTTAAGAGAGATCCCTTGTCCCTTTTACTCAGTTTCTTTCAATGGCTACATCTAATATAATTATAGTACAATATCACGCCAGAAAATTGACATTGGTATACAGTATGTATAGTTATATGTCATTTTACTATATGTGCAGATCCATGGAAACATAACCATAATTAAGATATGGAACTATCTCACCCCGCCCCAAAGATCTCCCTCTTGCTACCCCTTGATAGGCAGAACTGCCCGTCCCCACCAACTCTAACTACGTATCTGTTCTCCATCCCTATAATTGTGTCATTTTCATACGATGATATAAACACAATCAGACAGTGTGTGACTTTTGGAGACTGGCTTTTTTCACTCAGAATAATACCCTTGAGATCCATCTAAGGTGTTGCATTTCCCGATATTTTTTTCCTCTTTATTGCTGAGTTAAATCAGCAATAAATCATGGTAGGCATTACTGCAGTTTGTCCAATCCTTCACCTATCATAGGGCATTTTGGTTGTTTCCAGAGATATCACAAATAAAGCTGCTATGAGCACCATGTGCAGGTTTTTGTGGGGACACAAGTTTTTGTTTCTCTGGGAAATGCCAGGGGTGCCATGAGGGCTAGGTCACATCATAAGCATATGTTTAGTTTTTTAAGAAATGGGCACACTATTTTCCAGAGTGGTTGTATCATTTTATATTCCCTCCAGTGATGTGTGAGAGATCAATTTCTCCACATTTTTGCCACCATTTGGTGTTGCCACTATGTCTTATTTTAGCTGTTCTAATTAGTGTGTGGTGGTATTGTTTGCTGGTCTTAATTCACATTTCCCTAAATGCCAGTGATGCTGAACAACTTTTAATGAGCCTATTTGCCATCTGTATATCTACTTTTTGAAGTATCTTTTCATATCTTTTGCTCATTTTATAATTGGATTGTGTTTAATCGTGTTTCTTTTACAGTTGATATTTGAATGTCCTTTATAAATCTATGTATTCTAGATATGAGTCCTTACATAGGGGGTGAGAGTTCAGGCTCCCCAAGTGGTCCTGATGATGGGCATGAGAGTGGTTCATTACCACCAGGAGGGGACAAAGTCCAGACCAGACTCCTCCCTTGGCCTTCTCTGACATCACCTCGACAAGGTGTATTAGTCTGTTCTCACACTGCCAATAAAGACACACCTAAGACTGGGTAATTTATAAAGGAAAGAGGTTTAATTGACTCACAGTTCAGCATTGATGGAGAGGCCTCAGGAAACTTACAATCATGGTGGAAGGGAAAGCAAACACATCCTTCTTCACATGGCAGCAGGAAGGAGAGGTATTGAGCAAAGGACAAAAGCCCTTTATAAAACCATCAGATCTCAGGAGAACTCACTTTCACAGGAACGGCATGGGAGTAACTGCCCCCAAGATCAAATCACCTCCCACTGGATCCCTCCAGCGGGGACTACAATGCAAGATGATATTTGAATGGGACACAGCCAAACCATATCACAGGGGGAGGGGCTGTGGGGAAGCAAGGGGTGCTCAGTAGAGCTTGTCCAGAGTGGAAGTTTAAGTTACCCTCTTGGACTTTGCTGGTAGAGGCAGAGTGGGCCACAATTTTTTTCTGTGGTGTCTGCTGGGAAAGATCAGTTCATGCCTAAGAGTTTTCTGTCTTGCTAGGCTGCCCCTCTTATGGGCTTTTGACCAGAGAGATAGGCTTTCCCTGCTCTGTGTCTATGGCATTTACTGGTTGCCCACTTCTTTAGCATCTCGTCTTTGGGACAAAAATAAAACCCACGGAACTCATCACCTTATTGTTTCTCGGGTTTTGAGATCTCTAGCTGGTCTACTTTCTTCTCTCCACTGTTCAGTCTTCTCATGTTGTTTTATATCTACTGTCCAGGGTTTTTAGCTGTACTTAGCAGGAGAAATGGGGGGAAATACTTCTACTTCATCTTTCCAGAAGTAGAATGCTTACCCTATTGTTCTAATTTGCTTTTTTTAATTAGTGAGGTTGAGTATTATTTTATGTGTTCACTGGACATTTTATTTCCCTCCTCTAGAATTGCCTGTCTCTTCACACATACTTTTGTCTACTGTTTCTACTCAATTAGCTATATTTTTATTAATGATTTGTAGTTCTTTTGTTTTTTCTTTTGAGACAAAGTCTCACTCTGTTGCCCAGGCTGGAGTGCAGTGGTGCAATCTCAGCTCACTGCAACCTCCACCTCCCAGGTTCAAGAGATTCTCCTGCCTCAGCCTCTTGAGTAGCTGGGATTACAAGCGTCTACCACCACACCCGGCTAATTTTTGTAATTTTAGTAGATTCGGGGATTCACCATGTTGGTCAGGCTGGTCTTGAACTCCTGACTTCAAGTGATCCTCTTGCCTTGGCCTCCCAAGGTGCTGGGATTACAGACATGAGCCACTGCAACCAGCCTAGTTCTTTATATATTCTGAATATTATTCCTTTGTCAATTTATATGTTGCATATGTTTTCCAAATCTGTTACTTGTTTTTGCTTATAATGGTTTTGTCACCCAGAGGCCTTTAAATTCTAATGCAGTCAGCTTGTTGTCTTTTAATAATGAAAATATAAGAACTATACAAATATGCGGGCAGAAGATGGCGAAGGGAGCTGGTGCTTGTGCAAGTTGTTGAGGTGTGCTCTGTGGAAAGATCGCTGTTGCAGAGACTGTCAAGCAGGAGGCCGCCCTGGCTGTGCACATGCTGCAAAGCATGGGTGTGGACGTGATTCTGACCACAGGGGACAACCGGAAGACAGTCAGAGGCATTGCCACCCAGGTGGCATCAACAAAGTCTTTGCAGAGGTGTTGCTTTCGCACAAGGTGGCCAAGGTTCAGGAGCTCCAGAACGAAGGGAAGAAAGTCGCCATGGTGGGGGACAGGGTCAATGATTCCCCAGCCTTGGCCCAGGCAGACGTGGGCATCGCCACTGGCACTGGCACGGATGTGGCCATCGAGGCAGCCAACGTCGTCCTCATCAAAAATGATTTGCTGGACATGGTGGCTAGCATTCATCTTTCCAAGATAACTGTCCAGAGGATACGCATCAACCTGGTCCTGGTGCTGATTTATAACCTGGTGGGGATACCCATCACTGCAGGAGCAAGCTTTCCAGAAGAGTTGAAGATATGTGCACGGGCAGGAGATGATGACTTATTGCAGGGCAAGGCATCATCCGTGTGGAAGGAGTGCCAGTGTTTCAGAAATGGACACAGAGCAGGTAAGTTTGATGGACAGGTAAGAGAATCACTCTCTATGTGCCAGCACTGTTCTAAGTGCCCTGGATCTTCTGGGGATGAGATTAGCGTTTTTCAGTTGTACATGGGACAGTTGAGGATCATGCTAGGGAGAGGTGAGCCCTTTCCTGGAAGAAGTTAATCTAAAAAGCATGATCTGTCTCATTTGGGAGGAGCTAAATAAATATCTCTTCAATGAAGCAAAGGTCAATCAGAAAATTTGTATTTTAGCTATAAAATTACCTATCAGAATTTACCATAAGGCATAATCTTAGTCAAGCACCCAGATTAATTATTTCAGACCACAGATACTGAAACACCAAAGTGATAAGGGGGCAGGTATTTCAATTAGCTACTGCTGTATAACAAATGACCCCAAAGCTTAGTGACTTAAAACAATGATTTGTTATTCCTTATCATTCTGTCAGCTGGGAGGTTCTTCTGCCCGCCTCACCTGGGGTCATGCACAAGGCTACATTTAGCTAGGGTGTCAGCTTGGGATGGGCATAGCTGGGATGCTGGGTCACCTGAGTCTTTCTCTCCTTGTGGTATTGTTTTAAAATATAGGTTTTAGTGCTTCCTCAGGATGTAAAGTGTAACGGGGGGTCGGGGTAGGCAGTGTGGGTCTGTGAGGCCTATGGGTGCCCACGTTCCCTAGCTCCCCCCGCAGCCGGCTCCGCAGTGGTACGCTCCGGTTGCCCGTTAGGGAAGACACAGAGGGAATGCTGCGTCTTCTCCAGCGCTTGTTGTGGCCGAAGTTACTGCAGGACAGCCAGAGCAGCCTTGGCGCTATGGAGGAGCCTAGGGCTAACCCTCAGCCATACTTGGGGCTGGTCCTAGAGTTGCTACGCAGGGTTGTGGCAGCACTGACTGAAGGTATGAGACCCGATTCTCATCCTTATGGTTTTCCATGGGAATTGGTGATACGTGCAGCTATTGGATTTTTTGCTGTTCTCTTTTTGTGGAGAAGTTTTAGATCAGTTACGAGTCGGCTTTGTGTGAGAAGAGAGAAAAAGTTTGCTGTGGCACTTTCTGGACTAATTGAAGAAAAATGTAAACTACTTGAAAAATTTAGTCTTGTTCAAAAAGAGTTTGATGGCTATGAAGTAGAGTCATCTTTAAAGGATGCCAGCTTTGAGAAGGAGGCAATAGAAGCATAAAGTTTGGAGGCAACCTGTGAAAAGCTGAACAGGTTCAATTCTGAACTTGAGCATGAAATACTCTGTCTAGAAAAAGAGTTAAAAGAAGAGAAATCTAAACATTCTGAACAAAATCAATTGATGGCAGATATTTCCAAAAGGATACAGTCGCTAGAAGATGAGTCAAAATCCCTCAAATCACAAGTAGCTGAAGCCAAAATGACCTTCAAGAGATTTCAAATGAATGGAGAACAACTGCAGATAGAAATACAAGATGCTTTGAATGAAAATTCTCAACTTCAGGAAAGCCAGAAACAGCTTTTGCAAGAAGCTGAAGTATGGAAAGAACAAGTGAGTGAACTTATTAGACAGAAAAGAACATTTGAAGACTCCAAAGTACACGCAGAACAAGTTCTAAATGATGAAGAAAATCACATCAAGACTCTGACTGAACGCTTGCTAAAGATGAAAGATGGCATTGCTATGCTTGAAGAAGACGTAATGTATGATGATAACTTGGAATTAGAAATGAACAGTGAATCGGAAGATGGTGCTTAAGCAGATAATCCTCCAAAAGGAGCTTTGAAGAAACTGATTCATACTGCTAAGTTAAATGCTTCTTTAAAAACCTCAGGAGAAAGAAACCAAATTTATATTCAATTATCTGAAATTGATAAAACAAAGGAAGAGCTTACAGAGCATATTAAAAATCTTCAGACTGAACAAGCATCTTTGCAGCCAGAAAACACACATTTTGAAAGTGAGAATCAGAAGCTTCAGCAGAAACTTGAAGTAATGACTGAATTATATCAAGAAAATGAAATGAAACTCTACAGGAAATTAATAGTAGAGGAAAAATGCCATTTAGAGAAAGAAGAGAAACTTTCTAAAGTAGACGAAATGATCAGCCACGCCACTGAAGAGCTGGAGACCTACCGAAAGCTAGCCAAAGATCTTAAAGAATTTGAGAGAACTATTCATTTTTATCAAAAGAAGATTATTCTCCATGAGAAAAAAGCACACGGTAATTGGTCGGCAGCTTGGACTGCTGAAAGAAACCTCAATGATTTAAGGAAAGAAAATGCTCACAACAGACAAAAATTAACTGAAATAGAGTTTAAAATAAAACTTTTAGAAAAAGATCCGTATGGACTTGATGTTCCAAATACAGCATTTGGCAGAGAGCATTCCCCATATGGTCCCTCACCATTGGGTCGGTCTTCATCTGAAACGAGAGCTTCTCTCAATCCTCCAACTTTGTTGGAGGGTCCTCCCAGACTCTCACCTTTGCTTCCAGGGGGAGGAGGAAGAGGCTCCAGAGGCCCAGGGAATCCTCTGGACCATCAGATTACCAATGAAAGAGGAGAATCAAGCTGTGATAGGTTAACTGATCCTCACAGGGCTCCTTCTGACACTGGGCCCCTGTCACCTTCGTGGGAACAGGACTGTAGGATGATATTTCCTCCACCAGGACAATCATATCCTGATTCAGCTCTTCCTCCACAAAGGCAAGATAGATTTTATTCTAATTGTGCTAGACTCTCTGGACCAGCAGAACTCAGAAGTTTTAATATGCCTTCTTTGGATGAAATGGATGGGTCAATGCCTTCAGAAATAGAATCCAGTAGAAATGATACCAAAGATAATCTTGGTGATTTAAAGGTGCCTGATTCATCTCTCCCCACTGAAAATGAAGCAACTGGCCCTGGCTTTGTTCCTCCACCTCTTGCTCCAATCAGAGGTTCATTGCTTCCAGTAGATACAAGGGGCCCGTTCATGAGAAGAGGACCTCTTTTCCCCCCACCTCCTCCAGGAACCTTGTTTGGAGCTTCTCCAGGTTATTTTCCACCAAGGGATGTCCCGGGTCCACCACGTGCTCCATTTGCAATGAGAAATGTCTATCTACCGAGAGGTTTTCCTCCTTACCGTCCCCCAAGACCTGGATTTTTCCCTCCCAACCCCCACATTCTGAAGGTAGAATGAGTTTCCATCAGGGCTGAGTCCAACTTCAATTGAGCCTGCTGCTGAATATCCAGAAAGACAGCAAGAAACCTGACAACATTTTTGCCCTCTTCAAAAGTAATTTTGACTGATCTCATTTTCAGTTTAAGTAACTGCTGTTACTTAAGTGATTACACTTTTGTTCAGATTGAAACTTAATGGAACTAAAATTCTCAGGATAGTATTTTGTAAATGAGGATGATTTAAATATGAATCTTATGAGTAAATTATTTCATTTTATTTTATTCTAGATATTATAATTATTTTAATTTGATTAATCCACTATTATATAAAGAATGGTGGGAGTTTTATATATGTAAACTTGCAGGTAGGGAGGCTTTAAATTGTCTTTATGCCAAGAACTGTATTTACTGTGGTTGTAGACACATGCGAAAGTAACTTTATGCTTAAATAAATTTTAGTTGATTTTTAAAAAATTAAAAAAATTTAAAAAAAGAAATATATAAATATGCACAGGTGGGAAGGTAGAATACCATGTAATTGTTAGAATATTTCACTTTAAACCAAGATCTATCTTGGAACTTCTGTCTTATAGATTTTATATCCTCTTTCAGTACTTTGAGAGTGTAAAACATTTATAGCAGAAAGTATTCGTGTTTCCTCTGTTTTCCTCAAGAATGGTTTCTTCACACATGCACACGTATGTTTATTGCGGCACTATTCACAATAGCAAAGACTTGGAACCAACCCAAATGTCCAACAACAATAGACTGGATTAAGAAAATGTGGCACATATACACCATGGAATACTATGCAGCCATAAAAAATGATGAGTTCGTGTCCTTTGTAGGGACATGGATGAAACTGGAAAACATCATTCTCAGTAAACTATCGCAAGGACAAAAAACCAAACACCGCATGTTCTCACTCATAGGTGGGAATTGAACAATGAGAACTCATGGACACAGGAAGGGGAACATCACATTCCGGGTACTGTTGTGGGGTGGGGGGTGGGGGGGGCGGGGACAGCATTAGGAGATATACCTAATGCTAAATGACGAGCTAATGGGTGCAGGAAATCAACATGGCACATGGATACATATGTAACAAACCTGCACATTGTGCACATGTACCCTAAAACCTAAAGTATAATAAAAAAAAAAAAAAAGAATGGTTTCTTCGCCCTCCCTTTCCTTCCCTTCGTCTTCCCTAAACTAATTTCTTCCTATGTTTGTCATCATATCATTACATAAGTGCGTTGTTATTTCTTTTGTTTTATTTTTATTTGGTGGGAACAACTTTATCCAGAACTTTTACTTGCCCCAGAATTATATAGATCGGTTTTTCCTGACTTCTTTCCCAACCTTTACCTCTGTTGGTGTTCTAATAGTTTTAGTTTTATGTTCTGCTTTTCTCTTGCTGTGGCAAGGGGAAGGAGTAAATCTAAGATTGTGTTTAATTGCAGTTGGTGAATTTGATCTCTGTTTGAGCTCTCTTCTCTGGAATTCTGTTAAAAGATGAAATGTATCTTGTTCCCCGAGAGATGCCCTCAAATTTGGGGTTAGTCCTTCACGCAAGCTGGGCCATCAAGCCATTGCTTCTTTTGGGGACAATCTGCCCTCACTTTTAAAAAATATCCTGGCTCACATGCCTCCCCCAGCAGTTAATGCCACTCCAGTCTCCACTTGAATGTAATAAAATTTAAAAAAGTAACTGTTTGGGACATGATGTGCCTTTATTGTACACTGGGGCTTCGTATACATTTTCCATCTTCCCTTGAACCACCACTATCCTCAGCTACTTTATGCTCCTGTTCTGTTAAAGCCCTATTTGCTAGTGGAAAAATTTAACTCCTGGTGATTTTTTTTTATACTAGGCCTCTTGCCTTCCTTCCAGTGAGAGAAAAATAGAATGGTAAGCCTAGTGGTTTCTTCCTTCACTGTTGAATACTATTTATCCAAGGTATCAAGAAAGAACTTCCAATCAGAAAAAACATGTATTATTTTCACAACTGGGTAGCATATCTCACTCCCAGAATGGAAGTTAGGTGGGGATTGCAAGATTAAGATTTTTCTGGATTTCTGTCTATGTATCATATCCACAGAACTCTTTCTGGAGGAATTTTATGTTGAGCCAGGCATCCATTTCCAGAGTCTTCCATTTCTAGATACTTCCAAAGTTATAGCACTGTTCCTAAATCATTTGTTGGCTTTATTTATTAATTTATTGTTCACTTCATTTCATTAGGTTCAGTATGAAACAGGTATTGTCATCTCTTTGTGTCTACCTTGCCACCTTTCCCCAGAATAGGCCTGAATGAGATTGAAAACGTTACTTCAGCTCCTTGTGTCTGACATTGCTTGTTTGTAACTAAGAAAAATAATGTTTGCTTTTGTTGAATGACTACTAATTTTTTTCCATGAACCTAATAAACTAAAAAGAAAGTTGAAATAATAAAGAGTGAACAAGTATAAAAATCCATGTTGAGTCAATTTTCCTTCAGAAACTTTTTCCTCAAACTCTCTTACCAAATTTGAGGTAACACATTACCTATGAACCAGGTTGCCAATCCTCGCCAGTCGTTAATTTTCTTTTCCTTTCTTCCCTCCCTCTTTCTTTCTTTCCTTCTTTCCTTCTCTGTCTCTCTCTCTTTCTTCTTTCAAGGGAAGTATCTCTGCATGGAGATCTCACTTCTAAAGGTGTGGAGGGATAACAGGGTGGCTTTCACTAAGATACAGTTGACTTAAACCAACTGAGCTGCCTGATCTTACTAACATTCTGCATCCATTCTCTCCTCCGCAGTTTTAAAATAGCAGCTTGTGTCCACTGTATCCTTACCAAGTCCCACTCCTTCCCCTGGTTGACTTCTACTAGTCCTGAAGCTACCAGTTAAAATATCATTCGGTATGATTTCTCTGGGAAGCCTGTCTTACTCTCCAAGACTGGATGAGGTGCCTCCCATGTGAATCCTCCCCCATAACATACTGTCTCTCCCCTTATCTGCAGTGATCAGCCTGTATGGTGATGAACTATATCTTTTTATTTCCTGTTGGATAGTAAGCCAGAAGGGCACGGACTAAGCACCCAGTTCAGTCCTTTGCACATCATTGCCCTTCAATGAATATGTGTTTTATGACTAAATTTTTTAAAACTTAATAATATTTCCAAAGTTTTTAAGGCATTTTGAAGCTCAAAATAGTGGTCAAGTTGGTTCTCATCACCTCATCTTTTGTGGTTTATTGAAAGGAGTGCATACATGCTCTCAATTCACAAACGTATGATTGTGTGGACCAAATTTTTAATGGAATTTGGCAAAACACCAGAGCTAGGTTACACTCTTAAGCAGCTGAGCAGCCACAGGTTTCATCACACTATTATTAATGGCTTTATTTTCCCATCACTGTTGCACCATTATACTCTTTGCAGAATTCATCAAAGGCACAATCTCTGCCCTGAGGCTTTGGATTTTACTATTCCACTGCCTGAAGTCATCCATCTGAGAAGCCAGGTAATACACTCCTATCTCTGAAGGATGTTGAACATCAATTAAGTAATGCTCAGCTGTCTTCAATATGAAGATGCATTCGAATGAACATGTCCCTCATCTGTTCTATTAATAATTACACCCCATGTTTGAGCGAGGTGGCTAAGACCACAGAGCATTCAGATTTGCAAGGATTTTGCATGCAGTGCAAAAGCTTGTTGTCTCTAAATGTAAAGTATCAATAGGAGGCATTAAAATGTCAGCACCTTTTCTGGAATTTTGCTTATGAAAACGACTGCAGAAGAGTCCTCTGAATATATCACTGTAGACCAAGTTATAGTCTAAGCATTAGATCAGCTAGGAGCCTCCAGAGAGTTCCCGAAGTGTGAGGAAAAAGTGTTTTAAATGGTGGGGTGACATGATGGGAGGGGGTCCTGGGAGAATCTGAATTTGCCGGACACTTCCATCCCCCAACTTGGCAGTCGATCAACTTGACACTTCCCGGCTCTAATTTTCTTCCTCCTCATTTTTATTTCACGGCATTCCCAATTATGCAGCTGCCAGGAAAGGAAGCAATGGAATTTCAATATAGAAAAGACCAGGCCACTTCTTTTCGGACTAGACACTTATGCACAAAGAGCCAGTGGGTCACATCTTCTGCTGGTTCAGAGATGCTTCCAGGACAACCAAGCAAGGTCGAGCGACAACATCAGCCTCTTTGGCTTCGCCCTTTCCTCAGCGGCCACACGATTTCTCAGCTGCCCAGGGGATCATCTATAATAGGCCATTTTATTTGGTAAATGTTTCCCTACTTACTGAAGAGTGTTCATTATTAATGACCAGAAAGGGAACTCCTGCCTCCCATGGCAGAAGTTGATACATTTGCTTTGTATAATTGCTGTGTATAGTTAGCCATGTGGTTGTGCAGCTGAAATAAATTGCCTTCTTCCCATAAGAGCCTCCCTGAGTGTCACGGGAGAGCTAGAAGGAAGCTGGCCACAGAGACTAATCTCTTTGCTAACGCCGTAGACGATTTCAGAAGCTGAAGACAGATGGCAAGTTTGAGATGAATAGCATTTTTTAATGGCTTCAAAATAGCTCTGTCTGTAAGCAGCTTTTCTGAATGACAGCACGTAGTACAATTTAATTTATCTATTGCTGCTGTTGTTAGATCTTCTGAGAACTTTCCCCCAGTCCCTCTATTAGGACAAACACTAATCTCACTTCAAAGGGGAAAAATCTAGAACGGTAGGAGGCAAGTGGAACGAAGGGGTAAGAAGAATTTTGACCTACAAATAAATGACAGGTATCCTCCAAACACAGCAGTCTCTTGTAGCCTGGAACTTGAAGAAAGTAACTCCATGTTTAGATTTAAGAGCAGAAGTTGAACTCTGAACTCTGAAATGAAATAGGCCCAAAGTCTAGGAGAAAAGGTCATGATAAGACAGCACACCTTGTTCTGTTTCTGATTAGTAAGAATTCACACCCCACCAATGAGATTAATCCTTGGTCATTCATGCAAATGGTTTGGGAAATACTACTATGGGTGAGAACACAGGTATTCTTTATAGGCTAGCAGGGGAAAAATGAGTATAAAAGGTAATTGGGGGCAGACGTGGTGGCTCATACCTGTAATCTCAGCACTTTGGGAGGCCAAGGCAGGTGGATCACTTGAGGTCAGGAGTTTGAGACTAGCTGGGGCAACATGGTGAAACCCCGTCCCTACTGAAAAAAAATACAAAAAAATTAGCT
This sequence comes from Hylobates moloch, assembly GCF_009828535.3. Taxonomy (NCBI): domain Eukaryota; kingdom Metazoa; phylum Chordata; class Mammalia; order Primates; family Hylobatidae; genus Hylobates; species Hylobates moloch. The sequence goes on from NW_026652280.1 coordinate 57,253,509, forward strand.
GGTCATGGTGGTGCGCCTGTAGTCTCAGCTACTCAGGAGGTTAAGGCACAAGAAGCGCTTGAACACAGGAGGTGGAGGTTGCAGTGAGCTGAGATCATGCCACTGCACTCCAGCCTGAGTGACAGACAGAGACTCTGTCTCAGAAAAATAAACAAACAAATAAATAAATAAATAAATAGTAATCAGTGTTAATAATTAAGTGAAGAAATAAGTTTGTACCTCAAATTTCCAATTTCCAATTTCTACAAATGTCTATTAAAATGGCATGTTTCCCATAAGAAGCCACTTTAAAGGGGCATAGTAGAGTAGTTAATAGAAAATGCTAGCATTTCTTACAAAGTAGTAGATGTAATAAGCCTGAAATTAAAGAGTGAGAATTAAACAGAGGGGAAGTTCAATAGGAATAATGATTTTTTTTTTTTTTACTGCTTTTTTTTTTTTTAATTATACTTTAGGGTTTTAGGGTACATGTGCACAATGGAATAATGATTTTATGTTAAATAAAAATAGTCACAAACCAGTTAAGAAAAAGATGATGGTCAGACTTTTTCCTTCTCTTCTGATATTGGAGGTGAAATGATGTAAAAAGCTTCTCTTTCTTATTCTGTATTGCATCATTCTTTCAAAAGACACACAAGTGCTAGCAATTGGTGACCACTTGAAATTTATGCTTGTCTTAGTAAAGCATTATAGTTGCATTGGAATGACGCTCTCGGTCTCTGAAATCTGAAATAAACCTGGCTTGTTTTCCTATATTGTTCATTCAACTTTACAGATATTTATTAATTGCCTGCAATGTCCAAAGCATTTGTAACAATGACCACACTTTACAAGCCCCAAAGTGGATCAGCGGTACTTATTTGCATAGTAGGATGAAATATTTAAAATTGAGACTGTCTCCAAAATTCAAAGTAAAAGCTTGGTGCCAAGAGCTGAAAGGAAAAATTAGAAAGTTACTCAAAAGTTTATGTGCAGAGGAATTAAATGCACACACACACACACACACACACACACACAATATTCAGTTGCTGCAAAAGTAATTGAAGTTTTTGCTATTGAAAATAGTGGATGGCAAAGTTTTGCTATTAAAAATAGTGGATGGCAAAGTAAGGCAGGTGACTCAAGAAGGCACAACCAGCACTGTGTGGCCATCATGTATCCAGAGTCCCAGGTCCACCACTTGCTGCTCTTGTGACTCTGAGCAGGTCCTGGGACCTCTGTGAAGCCTGGTTTGGAGAGAACACTATCCAGTCAACAGGTGTGTTGTGGGGAAACTGGTACTGTGTCTGTCACATAAGAACTAGTCTAAAAAAATGTTTTAAGTACCGTGTGGATTCAAAAGAGGAAGTCGCATTAGACTGGGGAAAGCTAAACAGGAAAGGATCCATTCTTCCTTTTTTAAAGGTGGTATATGAGAACTCTGAGGGGTAAGTTTTCTGTGGCTTGAGGCTATGCTGGGGAAATAGGAGCTTTGTCTGTCTAGAGAAAGGAAGGAATCAGTAAATCTTCCAATGCTCCTACACCATTAGCAGTTCTGGGGACAAGCACCTGCACAGTGGAGGAAATTAGTTGGGAAGATAAAGAGAAGAGAGCCAAGAACAAAAGTTTGGGCAACGCTGACATTTAAAGGAGGAAGTATAGGCAGCAAAGACAGAGAGAAAGTGGTCTGAGAATTTGGAGGAAAACCAGAAGTGACAGTGTCGCAGGAGCCAAGGGACGAAAGAGTGCCAAGAGGGAGCAGTGGTGTCCAAAGCTTCAGCGAGATGGACGGGAAGGAAAACCAAGAGGAAGTCAATGAGTTCAGCAGTTATGGGGTCAATGGTGGTATAGTGGTCTGCGACAGTAACCCTATAATGACGTTCACCATAGTACTAGACGTGTGTCTCTTAAAGAGGTTGGGTTCATTATGTTGTATTCTGAAGGCCACGGCCAATTCAGGCCATGGATCAAGGCCTTACTCATGTCTGTCAGGAACAGGGTGGATGTTAGGATGTCAGGAAAGCTGGATTTTCCGTGTAGACATTCCTACTCAAAAGGTAAGCAGGAGACAAATCTCTCTGGGTCTCACTTTCTTGAATCTGGACTTCCAGAGGAGTTTAAAAAGAACTTGAAGAAGCTCCAACATAGGAGGAAAGATGTTCTCTGCCACAGGGAACTGGGCAGGGAAGCATCCTCACACTGAATGCTGTAGGAGAAAGCCCGACTTTGTTGGGTGGTATATTCGTCCATTCTCACACTGCTAATAAGGACATACCCAAGACTGGGTAGTTTATAAAGGAAAGATGGTTAATGGGCTCACAGTTCCACGTGGCTGGGGAGGCCTCACAATCATGGCAGAAGGCAAAGGAGAAGCAAAGTCACATCTTACATGGCAGCAGGCAAGAGAGAGTGAATGCAAGGGGAACTGCCCTTTATAAAGCCGTTAGATCTCATGAAACTTATTCACCATCGTGAGAACATCATGAGAAAAACCCACCCCCATGGTTCAATTACCTCCCACTGGGTCCCTCCCATGACACGTGAGGATTATGCGAGCTACAATTCAAGATGAGATTTGGGTGAGGACACAGCCAAACCATATCAAGTGGATAATTTGGTTTCAGGTTGTTTCTTCAATTTGTTTACCCCAAATCTTCAGTCTCATTTAAAGGGTTCTGACTGGTCTTAGTTGTGCCGGAAGGGAATTAACAAAAAGTGTTGTCTGGCCTCAAGTAGACTGAGGTGTTAAAGAGGGCACAGCACCTCTTGAGGCCCATGTGGGGATGACACCCTCTAGGACAGGAAACCAGAGTCCAGGGGAGGCTAGAAACAGGAGAAACCAACAATCAGAGGCACCGGGTTTAGAGATGAAGAGAAGGTGAGAGGCAGCAACAACTTTATTCCCTCCTCCCTGAATCAACGCTTATGCACACTGCGGATGAGGAAGAGCGTGGGGAGTAATTAGGGCTGTGGGTTTATCATGGAGTAAGGCACTGCTGCTGCTTGCAAGGAACCTACGAAAGTAATAGGGTTTAGAGACACCCTCGGGCGCCTGGAGAAGCGGCATGTTTGTAAACAGGGCAGAGGGTTCTGTAAGTGAGTGAGGGGGAGCATACAAGACATGGAGAGGCTGGGGGAGGTGCTGGGAGAAGGGAGGTCCAAGGCTTAGGTGGGTGGTCACCCTTGCAGATTCCTCTTTTGCAGTGGAAGGAGACACACATGCAAAGAATACCAGTGATTTTTGAGGAAGAGAAAGGAGAAGCAGTGAAAATCAGATGGCAGTGGCCCTTTATGCAAAATAGAAAGTGAGATCTGTGGAGGGCAGGGCCAGGGTGGAGAGCTGTGAGAGCAGTTTGGAAAAGTAGGAATGAAAGGGGTGCCACGAAGTCCTGAAGGCTGCTGTTTGCAGGAGCACGTTGCTCATCACCAGGTGACAGCCACCAGAACTGCAGGTGCCAGGTCTTCAAGGGAAGACATCAAGGCCTCCAGCACACCTGCTGGCTGGGCTAGCTTAAACTCACAAGGGGCAACTGCCATCAGGTTGTGGCCTTGGAAACCATGTTGAGCTGCAAGAGAGGGTGATGTAACCATGCCAGGAAAAGCTCACTGGTCCTTGGCACTTGCCAGTCACTCCCTGGACTGCCTCTCAGGTGCTTCTCTGCCTAACAAACTCCTATTCAACCATGAAATCTCAGGCGGAACTAGTCTTCCCTTTCTGCTGCACTCCCATTTGTATTTGTACATCCTGCCATTTTGCAAGATTGAACCTGTGCTCCACCCCTAGACTGTAAGCTCCCTGGAAGAGCATGTTAAAAATGCAGACTCTCAGACCCCTCCCCAGACCTAGAGTCAGAATCTGCATTGTAACAAGATCCTCAGCTGATTCGGGTGCACATTCAGAATTGAGAAGCCCTGATATCAGTGGTAAATAACTCATATAGGTAATGTACTATTATGGAAGATGCAGTCTGGCATTTTTCTATTCTATTCTATTTCATGTTTTATTATCATTGTTGTTATTATTATTATTATTATTATATCTTAAGTTCTGGGGTATATGTGCAGAATGTGCAGGTTTGTTACATAGGTATACATGTACCACGGTGGTTTGCTGCACCAATCAACCCGTCATCTACATTAGGTATTTCACCTAATGCTATCCCTCCCCTAGCCCCCCACCCCCCGACATGCCCCAGTGTGTGATGTACCCCTCCCTGTGTCCATGTGTTCTCATTATTCACCTCCCACTTATGAGTGTTTGGTTTGGTTTTCTGTTGTTGTGTTAGTTTGCCAAGAATGATGGTTTCCAGCTTCATCCATGTCCTTGCAAAGGTTTGCTGGAGGTCCACTCCAGACCCTGTTTGCCTGAGTATCACCAGTAGAGGCTGTAGAACAGCAAAGATTGCTGTCTGTTCCTTCCTCTGGAAGCTTTGTCGCAGAGGGGCACCCACCAGATGCCAGCCAGAGCTCTCCTGTGTGAGGTGTCTGTCAGCCCCTACTGGGAGGCATCTCCCAGTCAGGATACACGGGTGTCAGGGACTCACTTGAGGAGGCAGTGTGTCCCTTATCAGAGCTCGAATGCTAAGCTGGGAGATCTGCTGCTCTCTTCAGAGCTGTCAGACAGCCCACAACTGCCCCTTCCCTCAGGTAGTCTGTCCGAGGGAGATGGGGGTTTTATCCATAAGCTCCTAACTGGGGCTGCTGCCTTTTTTTCAGAGACGCCCTGCCCAGAGAGGAGGAATCTAGAGAGGGAGTCTGGCCACAGAGGCCTTGCTGAGCTATGGTGGGCTCCGCCCAGTTCAAACTTTCTGGCAGGTTTGTTTTTTCTGTTTCATGTTTTTAAAATGCTGGTCCTGACCAACTACATTTAAATGACATTAGTTCATTTACTTTTCAGAGCTTGAGCTATGGGTTATAAAGCTTCCTTCAACCCTTTCAGTGCTTCTCTGACCTCTCAAACCACCCCTAATGGCAAGAGACAGTAACTGTGTGCCCCCAGGTGCCTGAGGCACAAGGAGCAACTGCTGAAAGTTTGAAAATTTATTTCAGGTGTTTTTTTGTTTTGAAATATTATACAAATTATGCAAACAATTCTTATTTATAATATCTGCTTGCTTTGGTGTAAGAACATGGGTTTTGTGGAAAATTTCGAACACATAAGCACAGAAAAATTAGTAGAGTGAATCCTCTTGTAGTCATCACCTGGCTGTAAAAAATTATCAACATTCTGTCATGTGCTTTCATCTTTCTGTGCCTTCTAACACACCCAGACACATAGAGATGCAAACACATGCACACTTATTTTTACGAGAGTATTTTAAAGCAACTCCTAGACAACATGCCACTTTACCTCAATATTTGCTAATAAGCAAATACTCTTTTTTCAACCATAACTCAGTATTGTTATCACACCTAGCAAAATTACCAATAAATCTTTAATATCATCTTTTTCCCAATTAGTTGTCGATTTTCCCTAGTTGTCTTGAAAATATCTTTTGATGGCTGCATTGCTTGAATAAGGATCCTAAAAATATCCACATATTTGCATGTGGTTGATATATCCTTTAAGGGAGTTCCCCCATTTTCCTCTTTATTTTTAATGTCATTTATTTGTGGAAGAAACTGAGTAATCTTTCCTACATAACTTCTTTTGTTATGTATTAGCTAATTGCATCCTCATGGTGTCATTTAACATGTTCCTCTATCCTTCATATTTTCTTAACCTGGTAGATAGGGGTCTTGGCAGGTGGTACCTTGTACTTTCTATTGCCTGCCACCAGGATGCACATACTGGGTGCTTATCCCACTTTGTAGGAATGGAGTTAAGGTTGTCCAGTGTTTAGGAGGGGTTCAGAGGGTGTCAGTCTGATCCATCAATTATAAAGTTCCAATCAACATTTCACCCAATGGTGTTAGTAGCTACTGAAGAAAGATTGTTTCCTGGGACCATGATCTCACAGGGGTGACAAATGATGATTTGCTAATTGTTATTTGTTTTACTAGCTATTAGAGAGATAGAGAGACAGACAGATGATAGATAGATAAATAAACTTTCTCTTGTTAGCTATTTGATTACTCCGAAATACGCCCCCCAAAAACAATATTAATGTTAGAATTCTTTCCCATTATTTACCAGTTTTCAGAATAAATATATCCCTCTCAAGAACCCTCTGAGAGAAATGTTATTTATAGCCCCATTTTATTTTACAGACAGGGAAACTGAGACAGTGAAAGTTTGCATGAATTTTTCAAGATCACAAAGCTATTGGAGGACAGAACAAAAATTCAAGTTTTAGTCGAACTGACTCCAGAGTCTCTTTAGATAACTTTCTCAACCTTCTGCTTCATGTGTATAAATATATTAATATGTTAATATAATATATAATCATGAGCAGGAATTACTTTCTTCCTTAAGAAAAGTTATCCTATTGACTTAGAAATACCTCTTCCCAATGTGATACCACATCATACCTGTTAGAATGGCTATTAACAAAAAACAAAAGGCAATAAGTGTCGGTGAGGATAGACCAAGAGTATACACTGTTGATGGGAATGCAGAATGGTGCAGCCTCTATGGAAAATAGTATGGAAAAAAATTTAAAATCAAAATAGAATTACTATATGACTTAGCAATTCCTCCTCTGGATATTTATCCAAAAGAGTGGAAATCAGGATCTTGAAAAGATAGGAGCACTCCCGTGTTCACTGCAGCATTATTTATAATAGCCAATATGTGGAAATGAACTAAATGTCCATCAGTGGATGAATGGATAAAGAAAATATGGCATATACATACAATGGAATATTATTCAGCCCTAAAAAAGAAGGAGATTCTACGATATGGAATAACATAAGTGAATCTTGAGGACATTATGCTAAGTGAAATAGGCCAGTCACAGATGGGCAGATATGGCATGATTCTGTGTACATGAAGTATCTAAAGTACTCAAACTCATCGAAGCAAAAACTAGAATGTTGGTTGTCAGGGGTTGTGGGGGTAAGGGAATTGGGTGTTGTTAATCAACAGGTGTGAAATTTCAGTTATGCAAGATGAGTAAGTTCTAGAGATTTACTGTACAACGTTGTGCCTGTAGATAACACCACCATAAAGTAACCTTAAAAATCCATTAAGAGGGTTGATCTCATGTTAAGTAATCTTACCACAACAAAATTTTAAAAAGAAGACTAAATACTGTTACATAAAGGAAACCTGAGTGGAAGAATAAATGTAAAGAACTATTTTTTTTCATCAAGCTTTGGAAAAGTATCAAATGCATTGTTACTGATATTAATGGAACATCTGTGCTAATGAATCAGGAGAAGTTACCACTATTATCAACTGTAAGCTGATAGCTTTTTCAGTTGATATCTGATTAACTGGTATTACATAAACCAACCCCTCCCTCAGACTTCCACATAACAAGCTAAAGATTGTCTAGAGAAGTTACCAACCACAATAAGCACAGGGATTATCAACTGAAATACAGATACTTGCAGGCTGAGTAGAGATTAGAAGGTGGTATACAGCCTTCTGTACACACACCACAAACGCCTAGAGTGGTGGCAGATAGTCAATTAGAAAAGAGTTTGCCATGGTTCTTGAGGAGTCAATTCAAAACTAGTGTCAGGTGCTTCAGAAGAGGTTCTAGGTCATAGAATTAGACAGAGGTCATTGGCAGTCATTTTATAATTCTTGTAAGCTTACCTGGTATACTGGAGTTTTTTTGCAGACAACTAATAACAAGAAAGATGTGGTGAAGTTGGAGGGAAGCCAGAGGTCAACACAAACAACAAAGGTAAAATGGGAATGCTAAAAATGCTCTGTGTTCACAAAAGGGTAAGAAAACACTTTGGATATCTGAGGACTATAAAACCCCAAAGAATGGAAGAAACTATGTTAGTTTGGAATACGAAAATACAGCTAGATGCAGAAAAGTGTCTACACTTTGGTTCCTATCTGCATTTCCTTGTATATTTCCTGGTGCTCCCATTACAGACACTACTCTTTGCCTAGGGAAAGGCTGCTTTCACTAGGACATAAGCAACCTAGGGCAGAGATTTGGTATGCATTGTTCCCTACTGTATCCCCAGCACTGAGAACAGTGCTAAACCTCAGTAGGAGGAGCTAAATATATTTTTAGTGAATTAATTTAGAGCTTTTCCCTACTTATTTCAAGGTGAAACTTAATCCCATTTCTTCAAGAAGCTGTAATTTCTCCACCCAATGTTCTTTATAGCTTTATTATAGTTTGTACCTTGTTTTAGTTTTTGTCTTTAATACGTATATTTCTTTGCTACTAGATCACGAGTTCTTGCTAGTCTTTGTCAGAACATAATCCAAAGATTTTCTACATCAATTTTACCTATAGCACTTAATTTAAAATGTCGTGTACTAGGCTCCACTCCAGATCTACTAAATTGGAATCTCTGGAGTTGGACCCCAGGAATCAACACATTTTACCCGTTCCCCAGATGATTCAGGTGTACACTGAGGTCTGAAAAGCAACTGTGGAGACCTTATGCATCCTCCTTTCATTGTGTTTTGAGTTCTCAGTAAATGCTTGTTATGTTAAATGGAATTGAACTGAATGAAGTGATTGCCATAGTGATGATGCAACTAATTTACTTGTTAATTTTGAAATGCATCACTTTCACAGAGGAGGCAATAGATGGAATTAAAGTTAGCTGAGCTTCTCAATAGGAAAACAGAAAACACATTTAAAAACAAACAAAAAACCCATGAAAATTATGCATGTCAGTTAATGATTTTAATGTAAATTTCATTGACATGAGCACACATAGAGAAAGCTGGTCAAAATATAAGTATACATTATAATGAACATCTTCAAAATGAACACAACCACGTAACCAGTACCCAGTCAAGAAATAGAACATGACTCACATTCCAGAAGCCCCTTCCTGTCCCTTTCCTGTCACTAGCCTCCTTTCAGGGTAGCTGCTAGCCAAACATCTAACAACATGGATTTGTTTGCTCATATGTATTTCTCTCTCTCTCTCTCTCTCTCCCTCTCCATATTGTTATAGTTAATTCATTCTCACTGCTGTATAATACTCCATCATGTGAATATAGCACAGTTTGCTTATCCACACTACTATACATGAATATCTGAGTTGTTCTCAGCTTGAGGTTATTATGAAAAGTGCTGCTACGAATATTCTTGGATATTTCTCTTCGTAAACACATGTATATTTTTCTGTTGGGTATATATCTAAGAGTGAAATTGCTGCATCATAGGGTATACAAATGTCTGTCCAGCCTGAGTAAATACTGGCCCAATCTTCACACTTCTTTGTATTCGTGTCATCATAATGCCTTCCCACACTGGCTCAGGGCTTGGTCATTTGACTTGCTTTGGCTAATGGACAGTGGAAAAGTTGGTACCAGTAGTGCTCCTACAAGCAAGCACTTGCTTGTTTTCGCTCTCTCTCTCTCTCTTGTCTGTGACTACCCCTCCAGGTGAGCCTGCTGAAGGATTCAAAGGACATGAGGAGAGCTGAGTCATCCTGGACAGGCCATCGCACTAGCCAGCCCCAGCCATTCTGCCAGCTGTACGCACAAGCCCAGGTATAATTGACTGAGCTTAACCCAGAGCCATAGAGCTGCCCACCTGACCTATAAACGTGTATAAAATAATAAATGGTTGCTTTTTTTTTTTTTAAGACAAAGTCTTGCTCTGCCGCCGAGGCTGGAGTGCAGTGTCACAATCTCAGCTCACTGTAACCTTCGCCTCCTGGGTTCAAGTATTTCTCCTGCCTAGGCCTCCTGAGTAGCTAGAATTACAGGCACATGCCACCATGCCCAACTAGTTTTTGTATTTTTAGTAGAGACGGGGTTTCGCTATGTTGGCCAGGCTGGTCTCAAACTCCTGACCTCAGGTGATCCACCCGCCTTGGCCTCCCAGAGTGCTGGGATTACAGGTGTGAGCCACCGCGCCCTGCCAAATGTTTGCCTTTTTAAGTCACCAAGCTTTAGTGTAGTTTTGCCAAACAGATTCCCAAAGGGTGGCACCAACTGACACTCCACAAATGCCTGAAGATCCGAAGTTCCACATCCTCATCAATACTTGATATCGATTACATTATATGATATTTGACTATTTCTGACCTGCAAAAGTTGCAGTTTCATATGGTCCAATAAATTTATTTCATTTTAACTTTTCTTCTATGTGTGTAATAGAATCAATTGAGGATTTAATTTGCATTTTCTTAATGACAAATGATGTTGAGCACCCTTTCATTTGTTTATTAGTATATCCTCTTTTTTGAAGTACCTGTTCAAGGTTTTTGTCTATTTTTTAATTGGATTAACTGCCTTTTTTGCCACTAATTTGTAGGAATGAACACACATACACACACAGACACACACACACAGACACACACACACACACACACAGCCATGCTGGATACAAGCTCTATGTCACCACATATGTACAAAGACGTCTTCTCCCACTCTGGGACTTTTCCTTTCCAATTCCTTAATGGTACATCTTAATAAAGAAAAAGTATTAATTTTAGTATAATTCAATTTACCCATTTTAACCTTTACAGTTGTCAACACTTCTTTTCCTACCCCAAGATCATGTAGCTGTTCTTAAAAGCTTTGTTATTTTGCTTTTCACATTTAGATAAATGATGCACTTGGAATTGATTTTTTATGTATGATATGAGTAGGAGTCAGGATTCATCCTGATCCCAAGTGGGTACCCAACTGACCTGGATGTTCATTGAAAAGGCAGTGGGTTGCAGAGTTTGGCTTGCATAGCTCTCACTGGGAGGCAGCACAGTCTCATCGGAGGAGTTCCTACTGGGCTCTAGTCCCAACTCTGCTACCAGCTCACTGGTTCTGTGACCCTGGGCAGGTCACCACAGCTGTCTCTGTTTACCCATATGTAAAATGAGGTTAAATTAGACCATCTTCATTGTTCCTTGCAGATGCATAAGATCAGGCAGAAGTGATGTCAGACTCCAAATATAACATGATTACTTCTGGGACCTCAGGGAGAGTATTTAACTTATCTGAGTCCCAATTTCCTTAACTAAAAGATGGGAGCAATTGTACCCATATCTAGGGCTGTTGAAAAATAAGAAAAAAAATGTACATGAAGTTCTGTACTTGGCACATTATGTTGTTCAACAAAAGGTAACACTTGTGGTTGTTAACAGTCATTCTGGAAATATTAAGGAGAATTTGCCTTTATTTAATTTCAGTCAAAATGTAATTGGTGTCTCTAAACTTAATTACTAATACAAATTTGTTTATGTTTGCTTGGCAGTAAAGTTAAGTAGCCCTGTGATGAGAACTTTAATTTTGCCCCATCTTCTTTAGTCCTAAGAGATATTGTCTTGTAAAGAAAGCTAGAAATAAAGACAGAAGTTACACGGATATAAAATCAGCTTTCTTGAAATTGCTAACCATTAACCTTGAATTTGAAAGTTTTTCCTAAACACTTGTAGAACCCAGGAAAGAATGGAATGTCGCAATTATACAGCCACGATGATAGTTGTCCGTGATGGATTATTAGTCTGAAATTATTAACTTTCCACAGACAAACCCAGGATTTCCCTGATTTCCTGACCCCCCGCATTTAAGGTAGTACCCCTCCCTCATTCTTGTCTCACTCTGTTTTTCTTTATAGCAATTACAACTCCCTGACATATTTTCCTGTCTTTTCGTTAATTGTCTGTTTTTCCTTCAACTAGAACGTTAGTTCCATGGGAGCAGGAGCTTTGTTTAATTTACCTTGGATCTCAGCACCTAGAAGAATGCCTGGTACATGGCAGACATTCAGTAAGTATTGTGGAATAAATGAATGAAGGCAAAGTAGAAACCACATGAAATATGTATCAAAAGTAGTAATTATGTTCAATTAGGTCCATGCTACATTTAATATGACATAGAAATCAATAATGTATTTGGACTGCAGCACCTCTGTCAACCCCAAACTCCAATTCTTACAGATGTTCAGTAATAACACTACCACAAAAATATTAGCTCTGTTAATAATCAACACATTTTTCACAAGTGTGCCTTTGGGAACTATGAGAAGGAAATTGATATTTCCCACATATATATGCTGTCATTGTTTTTTTAAAGAGAAACTCGTTAATAAACACAATTACCGAAGGGGAAAGTTATTTAAAAAGCTGGGTGTTTTGCAAATAAAAGTAGACATGGAAATCATGTTTTTACTATAAAGAAATATTAAGTTTTACGTGTTAACTATTAAAAAGTTATTCAGTTTTTCCTTTACCAAAATAAATTGTTAATTAAGACAGACAAAAACCAGGAAACATTGAAGTTAGTCATTTAATTTCCTCACTTATTCAGAGCTGCCTGGAGTCATTTCCTGCAGGAATTCCATGTCTTCCCATTGAAGTGTTTCAGCAGCTGGTAACAAAATCATCCACACAGGCAGTGGGTGACACTCCAGGCTCCGATTGCAAATCAGGTTTTTATACTCACAATGGAACCAGATTGAGTTTAGAAATAAATCTAAATGCCTTCTAGAATGCTGTTTCTGCATTGTTCTAAGGGGGAATTTGGTCCAGTGGGAGGAACTGTAGACAAGGAAACCTGATTTCTAGATTTGGCTCAGCACTAATTGTGTGACCTTAAATTTAACCTCCTGTGCGCTAATAGCCTCATCTACGTGAGGGTAATAACATTTAAATTTTACCTAACCAAATTGTTTCTAAGATGGAAGAAATAGCCAAACTCAGAATGCAGCTATTTTTGTAGAAGTGCATGACTCCAATACATACTATTAATATTTTTTTATTTTTTATTTTTATTTTTCTTAATATTTTTTTGAGATGAAGTTTCACTCTTGTTGCCCAGGCTGGAGTGCAGTGGCACAATCTCAGCTCACTGCAACCTCTGCCTCCCTGGTTCAAGTGATTCTCCTGCCTCAGCCTCCTGAATAGCTGGGATTTACTGGTGTCCACCACCACACCCACTTCACTTTTGTATTTTCAGTAGAGACGGGGTTTCACCATGTTGGCCAGCTGGTCTCAAACTCCTGACATCAGGTGATCCACCCACCTCGGCCTCCCAAAGTGCTAGGACCACCGTGCCCAGCCAATATATACTATTAATAACAACCACACTCAAGTCTTAAGAATAGAGACCTTGTCCAATAGTTTTTGGGATAGAGACCTTCATAGGATTAAACCATGGCCAAAGCAATGCAGTAGATGACCTGGAAATCAGATAAAACTATGTCTTTTGCAGTATCATAAGAAAATTGCTAACTGTTCTTTACAGATCTGAAATGTACAAGCTTTTTTCTCATTCCTAAGTTGCTTATGTGGGAAACAGAAGCCAGTAAGTAAATCACACCGTTAATTTTTGGGAAGAATAGCAAGGGATTTGATTAAACACACCCAATGTAACTAAACCTGGGGTGGGAGCGTGGGAGGATGGAACTAAAGTGCTGTAGATTGAGTGTTTGCGTGCCCCAAAATTCATATGTTGAAATCCTAACCTGCTATATGATGTGCTGCGAGGTGGGACTCTTGGGAGGTGATCAGGTCATGAGGGGCCAACATGGAGTTAGTGCCCTTATAAAAGAAAACCCAGAGAGCTCCCTCATGTCTTCCACCACATAAGAACACCGTCTATGAACCAGGAAGCAAGCCCTCATTAGACATTGAATCTGCCAATGCCTTCCCAGCCTCCAGAACTGTGAGAAATAAATTTGTGTTGTTTATAAGCCACCCAATTTATAGTATTTTTCTATAGCAGTCCAAATGGACTAAGACAGAAATGTACAACTTTTTCTTGTCCAAACATTTTCTTGATTGGACCAGTCAACCAGAGGAGAAAGCTGAGTTGTTTCATATTTTGGCCAGCAATAACTGCACCAGTACTTCTTGATTGGAAAATAATCTACAGGCATGATTACTGAGCATATAATGAATTCTGGGTATATAGGAATGTTTCTCAAATATTGAGGTATGTTGACGCTCTGTAACACTTTTATTTTAATTTTGTGTTCATTTGAATGGTAAGCTGAACAAATTTTTTTTTTTTTTTTTTTTTTTTTGAGATGGAATCTCACTCTGTCATCCAGGCTGGGGTGCAGTGGTGTGATCTTGGCTCAATGCAACCTCTGCCTCCCAGGTTCAAGCAATTCTCCTGCCTCAGCCTCCTACGTAGCTGGGACTACAGGTGCCCGCCACCATGCCTGGCTAATTTTTTTTTTGTATTTTTAGTAGAGATGTGGTTTCACTATGTTGGCCAAGCTGGTCTTGAACTCCTGACCTCATGATCTGCCTGCCTCGGCCTCCCAGAGTGCTGGGATTACAGGTGTGAGCCACCACACCCACCCAGCTGACCAAATTAATAAGTATAGTATAGCATTCATGTTCCGGGTCAGATTTCATGGGTTAAAATTCTTTATGAGCAGCATGGATTTAAGAATGCTATTGAACTCTGAGGCACTGTTTCCTTGTCTATAAAATGATGATGACAGCACCCTTCTCAGAGAGTTATTGTTAAGAATTAAATGAGGTAATCTACATATAGGAAAGCACTTGGCACATAAAAAAGTTTGTAAATAATAGTTATTAATATTATTATGAGTATTTTCATTTGGATGACCATCTATAACAAAGTACTGCCACAGATTTCATAGCATCTACGTTTAAGATGCCAAGTGGTATATTATACCACACTGATGCCAAGTGGTATATTATTGTCATAGGGAAATGAGAAAGAAGACAGATTGGAACTAACACAGCAATGATGTCCTTGTGCTAGACGAAGTCCAATGACATGACATTTTATTGCATGAATGATGGTTTCATAAGGTTCAAATAGAGCAAATGAATGGAAAATTGGAATGGTCATATAGCAACCCACAGTATGGGCATGATAAATTGTAAACAGCCTGCCTTACAGCAGTCATGACCCTATTCCCATTCTGAACAGTGATTTAGTTGCAGCAAAATAGCATCTGTCAGATTAAATTAATATTAATTCAAATATGTGGGTTTATTTGCATTTAATTGTAAACTGTTTTCATTTTATAGTTGTATTGAAGCTATAAGTGGAAGGAGTTTATGCTTTGTTTTATACTTAAGCATATTTAACTATTATTTTAAAAATTTAAGTCGACACTGGGTATGTGCAGATTTCATTTTCTTTAAGGATCTCTACATTACTCAATTTGGGGGAACATTGGTGTTTGATAGAGTGGGGCTGTGAATAATGTTGGGGGCTGTGCCTGATTACAAGATTCTAACATATTTGCAAGAGCCACTGTGTATGAGGCAGTTGCTGGGCACAAAGAGTAGTAAAATGCAAATCTTGTCTAGTTAGGGAAGATAGGAATGTGTGTGTGTGAGAGAGAAAGAGTGTGAAAGAGAAAGAGAGAGAGAGAGAGACTAACAATATAGGGTAGCACTAGGTGTGAAATGAACAGTATAAAAAGTATTTTAAGAATTTGAGAGAGGGCCCACTAGCAGATGGCTGATATGGTTATGTACAGTTTTGTGAGGACATGAGATCTGAGCTAGGCCTTCAGTAAGGATGGTAGAAGGCGGATTCATTTCCAGACTCAAGAAATGAATGCATGGAAGTAAGTAATAGTGTAAGCAAAGAAGGCAGTTGTGTTAGTTATATTCAGTAGTGTATTGCCTAATTTAGTGCAAAATAGTAAAATACATAAAGTTTTCCTCATACAAATTGTATGTATGTATAAGTATATATACATACATGTATACATATGTATGTATATGTATATATAAAAACTATATGTGTGTATACATATATATGTTTATATATGCATACACAGACACATATACATAGTAGTCCCCCCTTATCCATGGGGGATACATTCCAAGACCCTCAGTGGATGCCTGAAACTGCAGATAATACCAAACCCTATATACACTATGTTTTTGCCTATACATACATACCTATAATAAAGTTTAATTTATAAACCTTTTTCCTATACATACATACCTATAATATGTATTTTTTCTTTACATTTCTTCCTATACATACATACCTTTAATCTTTATTATAGGTATGTATGAATAGGCACAGTAAGAGACTAAGCACAATAATAATAAAATAGAACAATTGTAACAATATACTGTAATAACAAATGTTACGTGAATGTGGTCGCTCTCGCTCTCTTTCTCAAAACATCTTATTGTGCTGTACTAACCTATTTTCAGACTGCGGTTGACCACTGGTAACTGAAACAGCAGAAAGCCAAGCTGTGGCTAAGGGGGGCTACTTTATACACATAGCTCCAGTTTCAAGTGACCCCACAGAAGAGTTGAGGGTCTGCCCACTAGCGCAGTAGGCAGCTCACACGTTGCTCTTACAGCACCTGGAAGGTGCAATCCATGAGATCTGCCAAGTCACCTGCAAACTTCCTAGTAGCCTGGAATCGTGAGATGTCCCTCATTTTGATCAGTGAATATTGCCACAAATTGGCATTGTTGACCTTTTACATTGGTTCTCAAAGGCCAGTGTTTTAAAAATTACATAGAAGTGTTTTGTCCCTGAAAGACAATTAGGGATTCTTTATTCTCAGGTTAGTGTAAAAATGGGTAAAATGTTACATGTGTAATGTTTCTCTTCCATATTTTCATATACCCATGGTGCCTACTGTTGCTAATCTGCTAGTAAATTCCCACAGATAACAAGTGAGCAATGACCCAGTAAACAAATATTAGTAGAAATTCATAAAAAGTCAGTCATATTTGGTTGATGTGTGTGTGCGTGTCCATATTAATAATTTCATAATATGGTCAGATTTCTTGCAATAACTTTTTCTGTTTATGCTTTGGAATTGAATATGTTGGAACTCTGGTGTTCTGCGATGATTGTAGTGTTCTCTGAAAAGAGTATCATTGTTTCCAGAAGCCTCTTTGCTTACGTTTTGAGAACCAGTCTAAGAGATAACCTACCTTGACTTGAAATGGAATGATAAAAATATCATTCAAACTTAACTTTTAAGCTTATTGTTATAGATGTGTTTACCATACCAAAACATTTTGCCACATAAATTATGCCCTCATATCAGTTAATGGAGAAAGAGCTGGCAGGGCAACCATGGGGAACACTAGCCAATGCAGACATTTGTTACTCAACAACAAAAAAATTATAAGCAAAACCATAATCTATACTTAAAACCTAATTGGAGACGTGGTGCGGTGGCTCACACCTGTAATCCCAGCACTTTGGGAGGCTAAGGTGGGTGGATCACATGAACCCAAGGGTTTGAGACTAGCCTGGGCAACACAGAAAGACCCTGTCTCTACTAAAAATACAAAAACTAACCAGGCGTGGTGGCACATGCCTGTAGTCCCAGGTACTTAAGAGGCTGAAGCATGAGAAGTGTTTGAACCGGGGAGGCAGAGGTTGCAGTGAGCCAGGATCATATCACTACACTCCAGCCTGGGTAACAGAGAGTGAGACTGTCTCAAAAAAACAAAAAAAAAAAAAAACAAAAAACGAATTGGAGATTGCACTTACGTAGTTGTACCAGACACTATGTAAGTGTCATGCCTCCCCCATGCTCTTTGAAATAGAAATATACTCTACACAGTCCCTCAGAAGGTCCTAGGATTGTGTCCAGTTGCCCACAGAGATATATTTTTATTGCCTTTTTTCTCTCTTCCCTGGTTCACTTCCTCACTGCATTTCCCGGGATCACCTTCCAAACAAACACTCTGCACACAAATCCTTATCTCAGACTCTGCTTTCGAGAATTTCAAAGCAAGTTATTAGTATACCTAATAAATATCTCACTGATCCCTGGAGTAGTCCAAGGGAAAATAATAATAGTGAATATGTCCTTATTAAAATAATAATGGCCATCATTATTGAGTGCTTAGTATGTGCCAGCCATTGTACTAAAACCTCTACTTAGAGTATCTCAGTTGATCCTCATAGTAATTGTGTCAATTAGGTGATATTATTCCCACTTTACAAATAATAAAACTAAAGCATGGGGAGGTTTGGTCACTTGCTCAAGGTGACAAGTAAACGCCAGGGCTGGGGTTCAAACCCAAATCCTTTGTGCTTTCTTTTTTTCACTAGCTCATGCAAGTGTGGTTTTGTCATTTATACCACAATTATGATAATAATATTTTTAAAATGATCAACCCAAAAGAAATACCTTTGTAAGTATAGACATAGGAAGAGAAAGAACCCCCTTATTCTCAACATGTGTCTTTTCAATCTCAGAGAAAATAAATGTAAAGCAGTTATGCAATATTTTTTATTTTTTTCGAGACAAGGTCTTGTTCTGTCACTTAAGCTGGAGTGCAGTGATCCATGATCATGGTTCACTGCAGCCTCAGCTTCCTAGGTTCCAGTGATCCTCCCTCCTCAGCCTCTCGAGTAGCTGGGACTATAGGCACATGCCACCACTCCCAGCTATTTTTTTGTATGTTTAGTAGAGACAGAGTTTTGCCATATTGCCGAGGCTGGTCTCAATTACGTGATTTTTTAAAAATCAAAATTAATCTGGTACAGGTTTTGTTTTTAATCCAAGCCATCTCCATTCTTTACTTTGGATCATAAAGATTAATCATTGAAGCATTTGCTTTCTTAAGTTTCCAAGTTCTCAAGAACAGGTCTGGAATCCAAGACATTTCTGAGAGGGCTCAGCCTCTGGGCTCATTGGCCCCCTTGCAGCTTTGCCACTGGTCACACTGGTGCATGTACCCAGCATCCCTAGGACTGAAGTGGAGAAATCAAGAGGGACAAGCGCTGGTCCGCACCCAGCCATGGGAGCAGGAACACATAACCTGCTGGTGCTCCAGCTGCCTTGTTTCCTCATTCATAAAAAGGGAGTTTTATGAGCTCTAACCATGCTAAACTTCTCTAGAGGTCCCTAAAGGGTTTTCCTTTTCCTTATTGAACAAGTAAGATAGGAACAAATTTTTGTTTGAAGCAATACACAAGTATACAGAATAAAGTATGACAAGTCCCCAGGCCATCAACCCACCACCTTTCCCACTCCCTTCAGCAAAGGTTTCTACTGTCGCTAGGGTGATGTGTATCATTCTAGTATTTTCCCATGCAAGGTGTCTTGCATGTTTTGGTGGCATGATGACACAGAGCCCTCGGGATTGGCCGGGTTCCAGAGTATGATCAACATGCGTATCTTCTCCACATTCAGGGGAAATGGAGCCTGTAGCAAAAGAGAAAGTGAATTACTAATTGGATTTATGGCCATTACTCCCAGAGCAGCCCTCTGCCCTCAGTCATCTCGATAGCAGTTCAGATATAATCTCTCTCTGCAAAAGATCCAGAAGACTCTGTAAGGAGAAAGCTGGTACATCTCCTGTTCACCCAATAAAAAGTCAGATTGTTATTAAACTGTCCCTGAAGCTACTGTGATTTACATTCATGTTAATGGTTCTCTTTGTAGAGCAGTCCCTTTAATGGGGGATGCCCTCCGGTTCCTGTTAGTTGCATTTAAAATAAATATTACACCATCTCCAGCTGTCCAGCTCTCCTTGCATGCTTTGATTTGCCACTGAAAGTATAGAGACCAGATATTTTCCCCTGAGAAATGCTCACACTTTCAAGGATCCCAACACATTACTGATGTAGTAAAGAGATAGAGGGAACCCACTTGTCCATCGCTGGGAGAATGTGGATGGATATTATGGAATAGGATACAACAATCGGAAGCAATGAACTAGATGGATATAAATAAATGTATGGAGAACTGAAAAGCACTGAGTAAAAAGCAAGAAATAGAATGAAGTGCATAGAACAATGCTATGTATATAATTCACATATGTGTACATATGCGAATGTACTCACGCCTATGTAAAATAATGTCATGTACATTTTCCAAGGACATATGTATACCCAAGGACATATACCAAACAGAGTAGTGTTATATCTCTGGGGGAGAAAGAAATGAGGATGAAAGAAGAAAGAGAAAAATTATCAACGAACACTGAAGCAGCTCTTACAAGGAATGATGAACTGAAGACGATGCTACGAAACTTAACGCTTTGTTCCTGAGAGGCAGTGAACAAATACCGAACCAATAAAAGCACAAAGTCACCTTTTACTTTTCTTTCCCTTCAACTTAAATTTCATTACCAATAAGCATTTATAGACCGCTTTCTATCCATGTGACACGATCCCACCTTGGACAAGTCGCTTTACCTTGCTGAGCCTCAGTTCCTTTAATGGTAAAAATAACAAAGGAAAGGAAACATGAACGACATTATTCCCACATCACAATGTTATAAGTATAATTTCCAAGACTGAAGCAAGGCAACGTCTGAGGCCTGGCACACAGTGGGCACTGGGCAAGCACATCATTTTATTTTTAAAGTTCTGGGGTACATGTGCAGAATGTGCAGGTTTGTTACATAGGTAAACGTGTGTCATGGTGGTTTGCAGCACTTATCAACCCATCACCTGGGTATTAAGCTAAGCATGCATTAGTTATTTATCCTAATGTTCTCCCTCCCTCCACCCCACCCCCCGACAGGCCCCAGTGTGTGTTGTTCCCCTCCCTGTGTCTGTGTATTCCCATTATTCAGCTTCCACTTATAAGTGAGGACATGCAGTGTTTGGTTTTCTGTTCCTGCATTAGTTTGCTGAGGATAATGGCTTCCTGCTCTATCCATGTCCCTGCAAAGGACATGACCTGGTTCCTTTTTATGGCTGCATAGTATTCCATGGCGTATACATACCACATTTTCTTTATCCAGACTATTATTGATGGGCATTTGGGTTGATTCCATGTCTTTGCTATTGTGAATAGTGCTGCAATGAACATATGCATGCATGTATCTTTGTATTAGAATGATTTATATTCCTTTTGGGTATATACACAGTAATGGAATTGCTGGGTCAAACGGTATTTCTGGTTCTAAAACTTTGAGGAATTGCCACACCAACCTCAGTGGTTGAAGTAATTTATATTCCCACCAACAGTGTAAAAGGGTTCCTATTTCTTTGCAACCGAGCCAGCATTGGTTGTTTCATGACCTTTTAATAATCACCATTGTGACTGGTGTGAGATAGTATCTCACTGTGGGTTTTGGTTTGCATTTCTCTAATGATCAGTGATGGTGAGCTTTTTTTAATCTTTGTTGGCAGCATGAATGTTTTCTTTTGAGAAGTGCCTGTTCATGTCCTTTGCCCACTTTTTAATGGGGTTGTTTGGTTTTTTCTTGTAAATTTGTTTAAGTTCCTTGTAGATTCTGGATATTAGACCTCTGTCAGATGGATACATTGCAAACATTTTCTCCCACTCCATAGGTTGCCTGTTCACTCTGATAATAGTCTCTTTTGCTGAAGCACACCATTTTTTTTCATCTATGGAGAATGGGAAAACAATCAGGCCAAAGCAGGGCAAAGACAATTGCTCCTTGACATTTATTCCTAACTTACCTACAGGGCCACAGGAGGCAAACAACTGTGACTACCACATGGTGTTCAACTATCCTCTGCCCTTGTACGAGAGAGGTGGAGATCTGGCTACAACCATCACCCCATTAATGACCAGCATCAATTTGGCATAACTAACACAGGTGCCCCCTTTCTCTTCCTCCCCTGCAAAGCTGCAGGCTGACTTGCAGGTGACCTACCCAATCCGATGGGCCGATTCTGCAGACTGTGAGGTAGACTCTTCTAAGATTTGGGGTCCAAGTTCTAACATGTAAAATCAAGGTAGCACTGTCACCCGCAAGGTTCCTGACCACCCCCATACCCAAATTCTCTGTATCCGCCCCAATCCAAAGAATCCCTTAAAGCTTTGTTTTATGTGGCTGGAGAGGAAAGCCATGTGCCTCTGCCCTCTCTTTCTTAAACAGTCTATAAAAAGCCTGAGAAAATATTCCTGTTCACAGGCTGAGAAATCCAAGGTTTTCCTTGCAAACAAAAGCCAACAACTATGAAAACAAGCAAAGCAGGAAACTGGGCTGGACAAAATGGTGGTCCAATCTCCTTGCTCACTCTGGGCAGATAAAGAGCAAGCTAGGGCTGAGCCTGGCCTCTTCATCTAAAGAGGAACAAGGGATTCTTGGGCAGCTTCAGGGAAGGAGCACCTGAATGAAGGATGGAAATGAGCGGAGATCTCCCAGGAGGCTGCGTCCTGACAATGGCATCATCAGCATAAGCGCAAGAAGCCCATAGAACTCTCTCCAGCCTCAGGGTTGACTTCATGCTAGTGAGTTTTAGGAATTCTCTTGAGTTCCATTTTAAGTCAAATAAAATTGCTACGGAAAAACTGAGAGGACATCAGAGAGAGAGAAAGCTCAATCACACTGTTTGATTTTCTTTCCCTCCTTAAAAGGGTAGCAATCCCAGAGTTTCAATGGACCACAAATGGCAAGTCTGCATGAACACAAGGTTTAATTTTTCACTGAAAAAAAATGTATCACTGTGGCCGTCCGTAATCAGATGGCCTTCCATGACCAGTTTGACCAGTTAATCCTGTGGTTCAAGCGAAAATCTTTGGTTTTTCATTTTACATATGTAGCGTACCCAGAAAGTATTAAGAGGAAGGCTGCCAATAACATTTAAAGTAAACCCCAGGGTGAACAACTTCAAAAGAATAATGTATTATTCCTGGCCTCCTTCCCCATGGGCATTTTGCACATACTTCCTGATTTGCACCCAAGTATGCAGATTTCAAAGTCATAATAAAGGTCCCACTTCTCTACTCTTTAAGAAAAATAAGGTCAAGTGCATTGGCCTAGATAAAGTCATTTTAGTTGGTCAATCCCCACTTGGCCTGGGCAGCAATGTAGTTTGGAACCATTTTTTTTTCTTTTAATTCATCATGTCCTCATGGTAGCCCCAAGCTTTTTTTTGAAAATGGTTAACAGATGACATGAGGTCTTGCTGTTCATACCCTGCCATCTGGAGAGGGAAGCAAAATAGAGGGTGTCAAGTTGAAAGAAACCAACATTTGTCAAGTGCCCATTATGTGCCAAGGAAGGGGGAAGGGAGGCTTTTTTTGAACTAGAAGAAAAGAAACTGGATCTTAGGAAGGCCAGGATAGAATCAACTGGGCTCAGCTTTATCTGCTCATCACCTCCCTACCTACCAGGCCTTTGGGGGAATTTAGAATCAGGGGAAGGACAGAGATCATGGAGTGCTCACCATTGGTCAAGAAACACATTATTTCAGGGATATACATAATCCCAACATGCAAAAATGTCAAGAGGAAGAAATTGGAAGGATGAAGCCATCGAAGAATCTATTAGCAATGCTCTGTAGAGCCTGGAAAGCACAGGGTTGTATAAATATGAAACTCACCAGGCAACACGGAGGAGCAATGAGGTGGCTGGGCAAGCTGCCATATCCCAGCACCTGGTACTCCAGCAGAGACACAGGAAAGACACAGCCAGAGAATTCCATCACACAAGAGTTTTGTGTACCATTAATTAATTTATTAAATGTTTTTTGAGCATTTACTATGTCTTGGTCACTGTGCAAAGGTACAAAAGATATTTAAGTTATAGTCCCTGCCCTTAAATGAGCTCATATTCTGATGGGGAACCACATATTTTAAAAGAGAAAATGCAGTGCTGGGTGGGCGCGGTGGCTCGCGCCTGTAATCCCAGCACTTTGGGAGGCCGAGGCAGGCGGATCACGAGGTCAGGAGATTGAGACCATCCTGGCTAACGTGGTGAAACCTCGTCTCTACTAAAAAATACAAAAAATTAGCCAGGCGTGGTGGCGGGAGCCTGTAGTCCCAGCTACTCAGGAGGGTGAGACAGGAGAATGGCTTGAACCTGGGAGGCGGAGCTTGCAGTGAGCCGAGTTCGCGCCACTGCACTCCAGCCTGGGTGACAGGGCAAGACTCCGTCTCAGAAAAAACAAAACAAAACAAAACAAAAAAAGTGCAGTGCCAGGTGCAGTGGCTCATATCTGTAATCTCAGCACTTTGGGAGGCCAAGGAAGGAGTATCACTCGAAGCCAGAAATCTGAGAGTGACTTAGACAACATAGTGAGACCCCGTCTCTACCAAAAAGAAAAGAAAATTAGCCGAGTGTTGTGGTGTGCATCTGTAGTCCCAGCTACTCAGGAGGCTGAGGTGGGAGGATTGTTTGAGCCTGGGAGTTTGAGGCTACAGTCAACTATGATCATGCCACTACACTCTAGCCTGGAAGTCAGGGTAAGATCTTGTCTCTAAAAACAAAACAAAACCAAAATACAAACTAATTGCAAAAATAGAGTATTGCAATGTGTATTCAGGGTATAATCAGAGGCAGCAAAGCCAGGAAACTCCTCAAGTAGAATCCTTCGGAGTTTTTCTAAACCCAACTCTGATTTTCTTAGAATTTAGACATCTTACTTCCTGCTTCTGGAATTATATTGCCTGTTACCTTAGATTGTTAAATTGCTGAGAATGTGAAGATTTTTCTGCATCTTCATGGGTATCTGGAACATGAAAATAAAAGGATTAAAAATATCTTCAGAAACAATAAACAAGCTAGAAAGCCAAATGATCTTTGGAAAGAAAAGTTGAGAGTCTCTCTTATTAGAAATTAAAACCTCCTACAATGTTAATTAAAACGTGGTATTGATTGAGCAATGGATAGAAAATTCAGTGCACAATATATAGCATGCCCCAAAACATTCACAAATACATGCAGTAGTTTAGTATATGGAAAAGTTTCCAACTCAAACTAGTGATGAAAGTCTGGGTTATTCAATAAATAGTGGTAAGTACCATTTGCAAAGATATCCATTTTATAATATAATGACACATCTTTCCCATCTATATCAAAATTAATTCCAGATGGACCAATAATTTAAATGTTTGTAAAATAAATCTTCAAGTTGCTGAAGTAAAATACGGGTGATGATTTATGAAACCCGAGCACAGAAGGATTTCCTAAGAATGACTAAGAATTAATCAGCATTAGAGGATAATGCTGATAGATTTTACTCCGTGTAAAGAAAGAATGTATGGTGTCACTGCCTCCCATTGACTTGAGGCAAAGGGTGAGAAAATGTCAGGGAGACACTCTGAGCAGACACGTTGACATTGGGGGAGGGTGTGTTTGCTGTCTTCATTTTCCAACAATAATAATGTATTATTGCATAATAATAAATACAAGCATGTTATTCATGTTATTTTTTACAGTAAATATCTGAGAACTCAGTTTTCTTTTTCTTTTTTTTGAGATGGAGTCTTGCTCTGTTGCCGAGGCTGAAGTGCAGTGATATGATCTCTGCTCACTGCAACCTCTGCCTCCCAGGTTCAACCGATTCTCCTGCCTCAGCCTCCTGAGTAGCTGGGATTACAGGCACCCACCACCACACCCAGCTAATTTTTTTTTTTTTTTTTTTTTTGTATTTTTAGTAGAGACGGGGTTTTACCATGTTGGCCAGGCTGGTCTCAAACTCCTGACCTCAGGTGATCCACCCACCTTGGCCTCCCAAAGTGCTAGGATTACAGGCGTGAGCCATCAAGCCTGGCCTGAGAACTCAATTTTCGAAGTATTTTTCCCTTGACTCACCTAAAAAGAAAAACAAAAACTAAAGTTGATATGTTCCCAGTTAATTATACTCTTTTTTAAAAATTCATTTATTTATTTATTTAGAGATAGAGTTTTTTCTTTTTATTATTATTATTATTATACTTTAAGTTTTAGGGTACATGTGCACAATGTGCAGGTTTGTTACATATGTATCCATGTGCCATGTTGGTGTACTGCACCCATTAACTCGTCATTTAGCATTAGGTATATCTCCTAATGCTGTCCCTCCCCCCTCCCCCACCCCACAACAGTCCCCAGAGTGTGATGTTCCCCTTCCTGTGTCCATGTGTTCTCATTGTTCAATTCCCACCTATGAGTGAGAACATGCAGTGTTTGGTTTTTTGTCCTTGCGATAGTTTACTGAGAATGATGGTTTCCAGTTTCATCCATGTCCCTACAAAGGACATGAACTCATCATTTTTATGGCTGCATAGTATTCCATGGTGTATATGTGCCACATTTTCTTAATCCAGTCTATTGTTGTTGGACATTTGGGTTGGTTCCAAGTCTTTGCTATTGTGAATAGCGCCGCAATAAACATACATGTGCATGTGTCTTTATAGCAGCATGGTTTATAGTCCTTTGGGTATACACCCAGTAATGGGATGGCTGGGTCAAATGGTATTTCTAGTTCTAGATCCCTGAGGAATCGCCACACTGAATTCCACAATGGTTGAACTAGTTTACAGTCCCACCAACAGTGTAAAAGTGTTCCTATTTCTCCACATCCTCTCCAGCACCTGTTGTTTCCTGACTTTATAATGATGGCCATTCTAACTGGTGTGAGATGGTATAGAGATGGAGTTTTGCTCTTATTGCCCAGGCTGGAGTGCAGTGGCACAATCTCGGCTCACTGCAACCTCTACCTCCCGAGTTCAAGCGATGCTCCTGCCTCAGCCTCCCAAGTGCTGGGATTACAGTTGCCTGCCACCACGCCTAGATAATTTTTTTGTTTTTTTTAGTAGAAACGGGATTTCACCATGTTGGCCAGGCTGGTCTCGAACTCCTGATCTCAGGTGATCCACCCGCCTTGGCCTCCCAAAGTGCTGGGATTACAGGTGTGAGCCACTGCACCCAGCCAATTGTACTCTTTTGCATACATTAGGGTGCAATTTTTCAAAGTAACCCAATGAGGTAAATGATTTCATTTTATCTCTACCTTCGGTTAATGAAGATATTAGGACTCAGTAGTGTAGAGAGTTGTCCAGCATCACACAGCTAACAAGAAGCAGAACTGTACAGCATCCCCAGGTTTCCTGCTCCATGAGCTATGCTATGCCCCTACCGCCACCGCTGCTACTATGCACAAACAATTTCTTCTTGCGGAGCTACCTTTAAAAAACCAAAAACAAACAAAAACCAGTCCTTTCAAAAATCGGTTCTTATTTTAATAGTATTCTTTCTATATATCCATATGCTCAGGCAAAATGTACTACTCCTATCAGTCTTGTCCCCAACTTTTCCTAAATGATATGCAAAGAAAACACATAACCTTGAATAAATAATTTAAAGGGATAGGTCATTCAAATTCATACATGGAAAATTCTGCATTTCCGTAAGAAGTTACGAAGTCTAGAGCCATAACTCTGTATGCTAAAATACATGTTTACTTTATATATTAATCAAAACACTTAAATCTCTCCATCCAATATATCTGCTGTTCCATTTATTTTTCTAACAACCCATGGGTGGAAATTAGCTTCACATTTATATAACTAAAGGACCATGTGTTGGCTTTGCCAAATCTAAAGAACACAAGCTCTTAGGAGCTACATGAGAACCAGGAACATGTCAGTTTTTCTTTTCTTTTCTTTTCTTTTTTTTTTTTTGAGATGGAGCTTGCTCTGTTGCCCAAGCTGGAGTGCAATGGCGCAATCTCGGCTCACTGCAACCTCCAACTCCAGGGTTCAAGTGATTCTTCTGCCTCAGCCTCTCTAATAGCTGGAATTATAGGCGTAAGCCACCATGCCCAGCTAATTTTTTGTATTTTTAGTAGAGATGGGGTTTCACCATGTTGGCCAGGCTGGTCTCAAATTCCTGGCCTCAAGTGCTAGGACTCTCTATCTGCCCATCTCGGCCTCCCAAAGTGCTGGGATTATAGGCATGATCCACCGCACCTGGTTCCTTGTTAGTTTTAAGTTACCATACTATCCTGAGCCTTTAGCATGGAAGGGACTCAACAAATATGAATGAAGATCTGGTTCAGAGGGAGACAGGCCTCCTGTCCTTAGGAAGCCAAAATGTGCTTACAACTTTTATTTGGCATTATTTTCAGAAAGGGACCCTCTTCATATTATAGTGGCCAAAAATAGAAAACTACCTAAATGTTAAGTCACAGGAGATTAATTAAATATATTACAGTCTAGACATGTTCTACAATTAAAATAACATTACAGAAGTCAAGTTGATGTATCACTTAGAATGTTTTCAGTTTCAAGTAACATAAAACCCTGACTGAAATTGACTTTAAAATAAGGACTTTTATTATTGCACATATCAGGAAGTCCAGAGATAGAAGTTTCAGGGTTGCTTGATTCCAAGTCTCAATAATGTCATCAAGGGCCAGGTTCTTTCCATCACCCTCGCTCCGCCACTCTCATGGGTCACATTTGTCCTCATGTATATTTCTTTCTCAGTTTCAGGATGGCTGTAAAGCTCCAGGCACCACATCCAACAAATGCAATGTCCAGAGGCCTCAAGGACTTTTTCTTTGGGTCTCTTGTCTAGGATCAGGGAAGCTTTTCTCAGAAGCCCCAGCAGACCTCTCATTATCTCTCAAAAGAGCCATGTGCCCACCCCTAAGCTACTCACTGGAAAAAACAGCAGACAACAATTATTGCTATAGACCAATTAGGATGAACCCCTATGATCATGGATGCAGTCACCCTCATCTGATGAAAAGGAGGAAGGCTCTGAACTAAAGTGATGAAGAGGTATCAGATGTATCCATCAGGATAGACTAGGCTATGCAGTAACAAACCACCCCGAGGTTCCAATGGTTTAAAATAACCAAAGTTGGGGCTGGGCGCAGTGCTCATGCCTGTAATCCTAGCACTTTGGGATGCTGAGGCAGGAAATCCTTTGAGCTCAGGAGTTCGAGACCAGCCTGGGCAACATAATGAGACCTCGTTTCTACAAAAAAAAAAAAATAAACAAAATTAGCCAGGTATGGTGGTGCGCACCTATATTCTCAGCTACTTAGGTGACTGAGGTGGACGGATCACTAAAGCCTGGCAGGTCAAGGCTGCAGTGAGCTGTGATCACACCATTGCACTCCAGCCTGGGCAACAGCAAGACCCTGTCTCAAAAATATATATATAAATAATAAAATATATAAAATAACAAAAGTCTACTTCTCGTGTCACATGTACATCATATCAACAAGGTCCTCTTTTCACCATGGTCTCTCAGATATCCAGGCTGATGGAGGAGTTCCACCTCAAACGTTGATAATCACCTTACCATAAGGAAATAGAGAGCCCTGAAAGGGGTCAGATCAGTAATTAAAAGCTCTCACCTAGAAGTTACATGTTCCTTCCACTGTCAACTAGGCACAGGGCCCCACTGGTCACAGGGATGTCAGGAAGTGCAATCTTACGACACGCCTAGAAGTGAGAAGAGCCAGAAATATTTGGCAAATAGCATCATATTAGGTAAGCAATGGAAAAATATTCATGAAACCCAATATTAACTTTAAAAAGCATGTGGAGAAATACTATCCACTGTTTTATCCCAAGTATCACTTGGAGTATGTGGGTATATCATAAGCTGGAAATAAGAATTATCTTAACAAATGGCAGTTTGTTAGAAATTTAATAAAATTTCTCTTAGAGACTGTACTACATTTGCTTAGGAAGACATTTCATTAAACATCTTGGGGTGGAGGTATGAGCCTGAAAGCAAGGTCTATTGGAGGATGAGAACATAAGAGAATAGCTAGCTTGCTCTGTATTGGAAATAAAGAGGAATTATGGATGAGGGAAAGCAATGAAGAAGGAACGTAGAAAGGAATCGGAGGGAATTGTCAAGCACCATCAAGTATGGCCCCAGGACTTCCAGATATCTTAAAGCAGAGTTTCTCAACAAAGACACATAGAGAGGATAACTCATTTGAGGAGGGCTGTCCTGTGCCTTGCAGCATCCTTGGTCTCTACTAACTTAGATGACAGTAGCACTTGTAACAACCAAAAATGTTGTAACAACCAAAAGTGTCTCTAGTTGTTGCCAAATGTCCTCTGAGTGGCAAAATCACCCTCTGTTAAGAAGGTGCCCTAAACCTTAAGTGGAGTCTACCAGATATGCAAATATTTTATATGAGTTTTTCTCTTGGGATATGCAAGGAAGGGGCAAATTCCACAACTGGGGTCAGTGCGAGTCACAGAGTAGAGAGCAAGAATCCAGCACAAAAAGGAACGAAGAGCCCAAAGTGGCCACCTTCCCCTCACCTCCCAAACCCCAGAAATTCATGTAGCTTGCAGTGGGCATTGTGTGCTTATCCTGAATGTGAAAAGGGGAGGGAGGTGAACTAAATTTCCAAGATTTAAAGAGACAGGGAGAATATAAATAGATACATACATACGGAAAGTAAGAAGGCATAGGATAATACACGTTAAGGCTTCCTCCCTAAGGTCCATTCTTTCTCTTAACACCTCCACCTTTGGGTGAAGACATGGTGTTTGGGTGCATCCTTCTGCCCCTACCTCCCAAGGATCTAAGTTGTTCAAACAGGGTATGCTCGGGTCTCTTGTTTTAGTGATTAGTTCACAAGTGGGCCAATCCAAGTAGAGCTCAGGACTCTTGTGCAAAGGTATGAGAAGTAGGGCTCTTCCTCCCTGTGAAGATGGATGTGAGAGCCTGAATCCTAGTCTTGTTGCCAGAAGGAAAGCCAGCCTGAGAATAAAGCCAATCAATATAGAAGAGTCACTAGAGAATGATGAAGAAACTGAGCAGGAGGTCTAACCAAGCCAGGCATGAAACCTACCCTACCACTGAATGTTTCAAGTATATAAGCCAAAAAATTTCCACTTCTTGTTTAAGCAAGTGTGAACTAGGTTTTCTGTTACAGAAGGCCTTCTCACTGATTAACATACAGATAGATAGGATATATTAAATATATATATTCACACATACATGTAATTTAAAGGTCTAGATCAAAAAACATCAAAAATTAACAGTGTTGTAGATTGTAGGAGTGTGGGCAACTTTAATTTCCCCTTTATGCTTATCTGAATTGTCTATAATAAACATTCATTGGTTTCACTAGCAGAAAGAAATCATTCAAAATAATGTAGTATTTATGGGTGAAGTGGCATTGTTCTGGGATTTATTTTAAACTACCTTAGCAAAAAGAAAAGGTTGGAGGGAGATAGATTGAACAAATTTGGCAAGATATCAATATTGATATTGATGCTAGGTGACAGGGACATAAGGTTTCATTGTACTATTCTAGCTTTTATAATTTTGAAAATTCACATAATAAAATGATGAAAGAAGGAAAAAGAGAGGGAGGGAGGGAGGGGAGGAAGGAGTTGGGGAGAGAGGGAGGGGGAATGCGCAGAGGTTGTTCTAATTACCATTGCTGGCTTGGCACTGTGCTGCATCTGTCCCGCTGGGTCCTGAGTGTGCCCGTCCATTGCCTGGAGACTTCCCGTGGGTGAACACATCCTTCATAACTTCTCTGTCCTTCATCTGGATTGCACTGCTTTGGAGGTGGCTGTGAAACCTGTTGGACATCAACGCACTGCTCAGCAACCTCCCCACCCACCCCGCTCCATCACCACCAACAAAATTTGTATATTTATATTTGTATCAACTCTGCAAAAAAAAACCATATATATATATCTTCAATGTTGGACTTGTTGTCTTATTTTACAGTAGCATTTGAAATAATGTCAGATGTCCCCACTGTGATGGGGAGCTTCTGTGAATTAGATTAATTCCATGAATTGGATAAAATAAATCCAGACATTACTGAAATTAACTAATTTTCTTTATAAAGCGTCTGATGACAGTGATGAAAATCGGGCATCATTTAACTGTGTGCAAAGTTCTTTTCCTGCAAATAGAGACAATTCATTTAGAGTACAGCTTCATTTTCTTACATACAAAGAAAATTTAGAATGAAAAGGATTAAGTGGATTTAGAAAAACAGATACCTAGTCAAAGTAAGAAATTATGCTTCATGGGGTAATATGTAACCTTCCTGCTGTAGGTTCATGTGTTGACTCATTGAGACTACTTGTTATTTGTTTTCTAAGGTTGCATAACCAATTACTACAAACATGGTGGCTTAAAACAACAGAATTTATTCTTACAGTTCCGGAGGCCAGAAGTCCAAAATCAAGGTGTCCACAAGGCCACACTCCCGCTGAAGGCTCTGGGGGACAATCACTCCTTGCTCCTTCCAGCTTCTGGTGGCTGTCAGCTTTCCTTGTGGCCACAGCATTCCATCTCCATCTCCATCTTCATCTTCATATGGCCTTCTCCTCCATGTCTCTGTGTCTCCTCTTCTCTGTCTTATAATGACACTTGTCATAGGATTTAGGGCTCACCTGGATCATCCAGAATGATTTCATCTCGAGATCCTTAATTACATCTGCAAAGACCTTTTTTTTAAAATTAGGTCACTTTCACAGGTTCTGAGTATACATACCTTTTGGATGGACTACCATTCAACCTACTACACTACTTAACTACTAACTTGGAAGCAGATGTTAACATTTCTTCGGCAGTTTTGACAACGTTACCACTGTAGCACTTTGAATGCCAACCAATAGTTTGTGTCGCTTAACCTTTCAACATCAACTTTCTTAAGAAATAGAAACTCAGCACTTAATTTTTTATTAATCATGCACTTAATTTTTAACCTCCTTGCTGCTGAAAGCATTTACTGTAAAATTTTAGGAAAATATTAACAAATAAAAATAAAGCAATATTTGTGATGCCCCCCATACAGTAAGTAACAAGATTACTCCAACAAGAGCATTTGGACTATGCCCTACAGATTGACTGCTCAGATCCTATTTCCCCCACATTTTTTACACACACATAACCTAAAATCTGCTTTATTTCCATTGGATGGTGCAGACTAATGGTCTACCAGCTTTGCACCTCTCATAAACTGCAGCTGGAGCCATGGCACAACTAGATGGCACACCAAGTGACCAGCAGGGGCAGTTGCATCAAATACCTCCCTAGATCTGAAGGAATTAGCTGTTCTGAGCTGCTCATACCCCACTGCACTTAGTTTTCTCACTGAATGCCCTGCATGCTATCCTTGAAAGGGAGATGCTAGTTATATTCCACCTAGAAAGAATGGGAAAAGAAACCCAGGAGAAGAGAGTGGGATTATTTCTGGTCCTTTTTCAAAATTACTAACATGAAAGTGAGAATTCCAATCACTGCTATACAGCCTTGGAAGAAGTTCTTCTAATCAACAGGTTTACCAAATACTTGGCTTCATTTAACTCAATTAATAATAAAAATATTTAAAATAAAAAATCAGTCTGGGCACAGTGGTACTCACCTGTAATCCCAGCTACTTGGGAGGCTGAGCTGGAAGGATCCCTTGAGGCTGGGAGTTTGAGACCAGCTGGGGCAACATAGTGAGACCCCATCTTTAAACAAACAAATAAATAAATAAAAATAAAAACATAAAAACTCAGGAAAATTATAAACCACATGTAAGGGCAGGATAGTAGAGACAAGTTAGGACCATCCTAGGCAATCAGAGACTAGAACTCACATAGGTTTTCCATCTCTATAGTTTAACATTTTCCAGAAAGTCATACATGTGCAATCTTCCTTCTGAGTCTGGCTTCTTTAATGTGGCATAATGCATTTGAGATTCATTCATGTTGTTGCATATATCAATAGTTGATTATTTTTATTGCTGAGTATGGGTGTATCAAAATTTGTTTATCCATTCACCTGTTATAAGGCATTTGACTTGTTTTCACTCTTTGGTGATTACAGATAGTACTGCTATAAATATTCACGTACAGGTTTTTGTGAAAAGATAAGTTTTCATTTCTCTAGGTTAAACACTTAAGAGTAGAATTGCTGAGTCATATGGAAAATGTATATGTAATTTTATAAAAAATTGCCAAACTATTTTTCAAAAATGGTGGCTGTTCTTTGGCAGTCCTACCTGCAATATATGAAAATTCCAGTTGCCCTGAATGCTCACCAGCACTTGGTACTGCCAGGCTTATTTGATTGTTTGTTTTTTAACCACTCTAATAGGTATGCAGTGGTATCTTTTAGGGTTTTCATTTGCATTTACCTAATGAATAATATTGAGCTTCCTTCCACATACTTATTTGTCACATATATGTCTTGTTTGGTGAAGTGTTAGCATTTTCTGCCAATTATATAATTGAGTTTCTTTCTTTCTTATTGAGGTTTGAGAGCTCTTTATATATTCTGGACATAAGTTTCTTATCAGATATGTGATTTTCAAATATTTTCACTCAGTCTACAGCTTGTCTTTTTGTTCTTTTAGCAGTTATTTGCAAGAGATCTCAATTTTTATGAAGTTCATTTATCAATTTTTAATTGATCATATTTTTAGTATTATATCTGAGAGAAAGCTTTCACTGAACTCAAGATCACAAAGATTTTCTTCCATTTTTTCTTTTAAAAATTTTATGGTTTTTTTATGTTTAGCTCTCTGACCCATTTTAATCTTTAAAAGGTACGAGGTTTAGGTCTAGGTTCTTATTTTGTAAATGGACATCCTATTAGTCCAATACCGTTTGTTGAAAAGACAATCCTTTCTCCATTGAATTGCTTTCCATCTTTGTCAAAATCAACTGATCATATTTATGTGGTACTATTTCTGCACTCTCTATCTGTTCCATTTATCTATGTGTTTATCCTTTTGCCCATACCACACTGTCCTAATGATTATGATGTTATAGTAAGTCTTCAGTTCAGGTAGTGTGAGTCCTGTAACTTTGTTCTTTTTCAAAACCATTCGGCTATTGTAATTCCTCTGCCTTTCCATAAAAATGTTAGGATCAGCTATAAAAATCCTGTTATTTTACTTGGGATTTCATTGAATCTATATCAATATGGGGAGGATGGACATGTTAATAAGACTGAGTTTTTCAACCCATGAGCAGAGTATATTTTTGCATTTATTTCCATCTTTGTTGATTTTTTTCATTAGCATTTTGTCATCTTCAGCATACCAACTTACATGTACTTTGCTAAATTCACAACTATTTCATTCTTTTATTTTTTTGGAGCTATTGTAATTGATCCTTTCTTTGTAATTTCTATTTGACATTGTTTACTGTTAGTACATACATATATGAGGTTTTTAGATTTACCACGTATCTTGCAACATTGCTAAACTCATTAATTCCAGTTTTCCAGAAGATTCATTGGGATTTTCTATGTAGAAAATCATGCCATCTGTGAACAGAGGCAGTTTTATTTTTTTTCTTTCCATTGTAAATGCATTTTTCCCCTTACTATACTATGGCTGGGACTGCCAGCATGATATTGCCTTATTCCTGATCTTAGGGGGAAAGCATTCTGTCTTTCACTATTAAGTATGTTAGTTGCAGGGTTTTCGTTAATGCCATTCATCAGATAAAAAAAATTCCTCTATTTCTAGTTTGTTGAAAGTTTAAAATACAAATAGGTGTTGAACTTTGTCAAATGCTTTTCTGCATCTACTAACATGATTATGTGTTTTTTCTTCTTTAGTAGGTTAATAGGGTATTTGCACCGATTGACTTTCAAATGTGAACCAGACTTCATTCCTGAAATAAACCCTACTTGGCCAAAAAGTTTTTATATACATTACTAGATTTAATTTTTTAATATTTTGAGAATTTTTGTATTTATGTTTATGACGGATATTGGTCTGCAGCTGTCTCTCCTGCTGTATCATTGTCTGGTTTTGATATCAGAATAATTCTAGCCTCATAAGATGAGCATCCACTTTTACTTTTCTGAAGACATTGTGTAGAACTGATATTATTTTTTTTTTAAATAATCGCCAGTGAAACCATAAGGTTTTCTTTGTTGGAAGGTTTTTAACTACAATTTCTTTAACAGATAAGTACTAGTGAGGTTTTCTATTTCTTCTTGAGTGAGCTTCAGTAGTTTGGGTCTTTCAGGGAATTGGTCCATTTCATCTATGTTGTTAAGTTTATTTACATAAAGTCGTTCTTAATATTTTCTTATAATTTTAACTTCTATAGGGTCAGTAGAAAGGCACTTCTTTCACTCCTGATTTTGGAAACGTAGTCTTCTCTTTTGATCAGTTTAGCTGAAAGTATTTCCTTTTTCATTTAAAATTTTTTTGAGAAACAGCTTTGTTACTTTGGTTCTCTATTGTTTTTCCTTTTTCTGTTTCACTGATTTCGGCTTTAGTCTCTTATTTCCTTTCTTGTGCCTGCATTGGACCAGTTTGCTCTTTCTTTTCTGGTTTCTTAAGGTGAAAACTCTTAATGGTTACTCTTTTATGGTGTATGTTTCTTCTATCCTCTTATTTTCAACCTATTTGTATCTTTGAACCTAATGTGTGTCTCTTATACACAGCATATAGTTAGATAGGACTTTTTATCCAGTTTTTTTAATCCACTGATTCTTTCTTCTGCCATCTCAATTCTGCTGTTGACCCCTTCTAATTAATTTTACTTTCAGTTATTGTACTTCTCAATTCTGAATTTCCATTTAATTCATTTATACAGTTTCTGTCTCATTGAAAGTCTTTATTTATTGAATCATTTTAGCCATACCTTCCTTTAATTCTTTAGTTTCCTTTAGCTCTTTGAACATATTATAATACCTGCCTTGAAGTCTTTGCCCTCTAAATCCAACATTTGATACTAAGAGATAGACAGTTTCTAATGACTACTTTTTCCCCCACTGAACATGGGCACACTTTTCATTTCTTTGAAGGTCTCATTTTTCATTGAAAACTGAATATGTGTGTGTGTGTGTGTGTGTGTGTGTGTGTGTGAGACAGGGTCTGTCTCAGTCGCCCAGGCTGGAGTGCAGTGGTGCAATTCACTGCAGCCTCAGCCTCCCAGGCTCAAGCAATCCTCCCACCTCAGCCTCCTGAGTAGCTGGGACTACAGGCATGCGCCACCACACCTGGCTAATTTTTGTGTTTTTTGTAGACATGGGGTTTCACCATGTTGCCCAGGCTGGCCTCAAACTCCTGAGCTCAAGTGCTCTGCCTGCCTCAGCCTCCCAATGTGCTGGGATTACAGGAATGAGCCACTGTGCCCAACCAAAAAAAAACTGAATATTTTAGATAATATATCGTAACAAAATCCAATATATCATTGGATTTTGCTTTTTCCTTGCTGGAGGTTGTAGTTGTTGTTACACTGGCTGGCTTTTTTGGCTTGCTTATTCCTTTGCTGAGTAATTTACCTGTACTAAATCTGTGCAATCTGTTTCCCTTGAAGTGTTCAGCTGTTGATATCTTTACATTCTTTTTGGTGGTGGTGGTTTTAAGCCTGGCGCCCTATGACATTCATCCCTGTCTGCATAGTGTAATGGTAAGACAAAGAATAGAGAGAGGCTTTGCTCAACCACCTCGAGCCAGTAACCTTTCCATTCCTTGTCAATGGATCTGTGTGTGGGTAAAGGAGAATATTAAAAGATCAAGTATTTCCAGCCATTACTTTTCACTGAGCCCTTTTCCGTCTCCTCTGTGTATGCACACAGCCTCAGTGCTGGCCAAGACGATGGCTGGCTTGAGCACTCTTCTGCCTTGCTGTGCATCCATGCAGCCTCAACTTGTTTGCCCCAACCACCACTACAACCTCAGACCCAAACAATCGGCGTGTTTACTCCACCAGCAGCAACACCGGGTGTGGGCATTGCCCACTATTCCAAATCCGAACCAAGTGGGCTCCCTTTGACTATGATAGAGAAGCTTCCAGTCCTCATCTGGCAAAAGCTATCCCAGGCAGAACCTTAGCGTGAACTGAACTTGTGGAGTGTGGTGAGGTGGAAGAGGAACAGGAACATCTGCAGGCCAGAACACTACAGATTCTCCTGTTTCTTATCCAGTGTTTAGCAGTTTTTCAAGTATAAATGCTTCTCAGATTGTTGTGTGCCTTTGGCCAATTTCCAGGTGCTGAAAGGTTGTTGTTCTTTTTTCCAATTTGCCTATGTTTATAGTTACTTTAATAAAACAGAATTTGCCACTCTCTTCACTCAGCCACAGCCAGAGTGAGCCACCAACTTACTTTTGAAAGATACAGAAAGAACTTGCAAAACCTTAAGTTCTAAATTATATCTCTATAAGTTATTAAATATTTAATGTCTACATGTATTTTATATGATTGTAAGTAGTGTGTACATATTGTTTTTAATTGTTTTTCTTTAATTGTTATTTTATATGTTCATTTTGATGCACTGGCATAACTCACTCACAGAATGCCATCATGTTCACATTCCATGGACAACAGTGTACTTTTAAAAGTCTTCTAACACATGAGCCTTTCAATTTTGTATGTTGGCTTGGAAACCAAACTTGTTCTTTTCAGGTTGCTCAGAGAGCTATTCATAAGCTTTGTGAAATAAATACTCTCGTCCCCCTATCAATGGCTTCTTATAGAGTCAATGAGAGTAATCTCTCACAGATTGTGAAGAAATTCTAACATTTAGAACAGCTTGACAGGCCTTAAAACCCACAAGCTTACTATGCTGATGAGTAATTGCAAAGCTTATAAAGCCACATTATAAAATGTACCTGTGATTTATAATTCAGATACCAGGTATCTTAGTTCATTTTCTGCTGTTTAACAGAATATCACAGACCAGGTAATTTATAAAGAAAATAAGTTTAGTTGGCTCATGGTTCTGGAGACTGGAAAGTCCAAGGGCACCATGTTGACATCTGACGAGGACCTTCATGCTATGTCACATCATGGCAGAAGGGCAAGCAAGCACATGAGACAGAGAGACGAAATTGGGCTGGATACATCTTTTTTTATCAGGAACCCATTACCTCCATAAAGGCATTTATCTATTTATGAGGACAGAGCCCTCATGGCCTAATCCCTTTTTAAAGGCCTCACCTCTTAATACTCTTATAATGGCAATTAAATTGCAACATGATTTTTGGAGGGGACATTCAAACTGTGGTACTAAGTATCTTATTCTGGACACAGATTTTCATAATGTATCTCACTCTTTCTATAATTTTTACATGTCATCTATATCTAGCTTTATATCTATTCATCTCTATACAAAGTGAATTGAAGTCATTTATATTCATAGTCCATACTTTATGACAATCCTAGAAATGGCTGGATACATGCTGGGTAACCAAATGTGGAAAATCAAATGTGATCACTACAGTATAACTGTTAACACTTCAACTTTTCAAGGTATACTAATCCTATATTGGATAAAAATGCCTTAAACTAAAAAGCACTTTACAACCAGAATTCCATATTTCCTAAAATTTTATGGAAGAGCGTATTCCAAACGTATTAGCTCTCCATTACACACTTATTACTGCATATACTAAAGTCATTGTATCTTGCTTTCTATTTTCTACTCTGTTACAGCATAAATCAAATTGATTTGGCGTGGCCTAGTGTTAGCACACAATAATGTGCCAGAAAAAAAGTGTTTCAGGGGAGGCAAAAAGAAACATAAAGAGGTGACAGTTTTTCCTTTAAATCCATATACAGTAATAAATATATCAATGCTACCTATGGATTTTACAGAAATTTTTAAAAGTCTTTTTATAAAATTCATGTCTTAGTCCTCTAAACATATTTCATTACTGAACAGCTGTTTATGGTTAACCAAAATAAGTCCTTACCGTATTTTAATACATTGGTTTCCCCAAATCAGCACATTGCAGGCCTCATTTAGGTTTCCTTAAAAAAATCAATCACACAAACATTGGATAGGAGATATGACCTATGGGCAGTACCTGTGAAACTGAAGAACTGGTCACAGATTCTTCAAGGGTCAGCCCACAATATTACTGCCACAAAAACCAACAATGTGGATGAAAATGCAGAGTCTGACCATAAAGGAATAGTCCTACTGGCTGCACACCAGCACCAAACACATTGGAAAGACTGGGCTGAGTTCCAGGCACATGCTACAGCCATACACAGGAGGCCAACTAAAATAAGAAGGAGAATTAAGTAAAGAAACTGAATGCATTTTAGCACTGAGGAGAGAAAATCAAGGAGATTTGAGAGCAATATTTGAATATTTGAAGTGCGGCTGTAGCAGGTTCTGTCCCCATAGCTCACCACCATCCAGCTTCTCCATCCTACTCACTTCCTCCATGCTAACCAGATTTGTTTAGATGGCCCGAGAGACCCCTGGATCTTAGTAAGAAGAGACCTTACCTAAGTGCCAGGCATAGAATCATGATGGGTCTAAACCAATCATAGTGATCTTCCTTGTGACCTGTAATTGATCTAAGGGTGACCATATCACAAAATTCTGGCTACAGAAGTCAGTTGAATCATGCCCTTGGAAAGATTTTTGCTTACCTTATAAGAAGGAAAGTTGGCTGGCATGCACTTCACTTGTGAGTTCTTTCTCTTTCTTGCTGCCTGAGGATACAGCAGTCAACTCATGACTGAGAGGTGCCAAACATAAGCACCAAAGCCATTACACTAAGAATGTCAATGCAGCAAGATAGAACGCACCTTGAGAGCTGTACCAGCTGAACTGTCTGTCTGCAGATATTTTGCTTTACGAGCAAAAACAAGTTTCCATTTGTTTAACCACTGTAGTAAGGTATTCTATTCATTGTAGCCAAACACACTCCTTTTCTTTTTTTTTTTTTTTCGAGACGGAGTCTCACTCTTTCACCCAGGCTGGAGTGCAGTGGTGCGATCTCGGCTCACTGCAGGCTCCGCCCCCCGGGGTTCACGCCATTCTCCTGCCTCAGCCTCCCGCGTAGCTGGGACTACAGGCGCCCACCACCTCGCCCGACTAATTTTTTGTATTTTTAGTGGAGACGGAGTTTCACCGTGTTAGCCAGGATGGTCTCGATCTCCTGACCTCGTGATCCACCCGTCTCGGCCTCCCAAAGTGCTGGGATTACAGGCGTGAGCCACCGCGCCCGGCCACACACTCCTAAAAGATACTATCATCATGGGGAAAAAAATACATTTGCTCCTCAGAGCTTCTAGAAAGCAAAACTGAAACCAAAGAGAGGGAGTTACAAGGAGGAAGATTTTCGGTCAATATCAGAAATCATTTTCTACCAAATAGAATTGCTAGAAAAAGAGGTTGACTTGGAGTCAATGATCCCTCATCACAAGCACATTCAAGAAGGTGGCTGCCTGCCTGAAGAAGAAATTTCTGCATGAGTCAAGAGGTTCCCAAATCCCTTTCAACTCTAATTATTATATCATACCTTTACATTTGAAAAAGCACTACTAATATTTGCTAGTCATATATAAGAAAACTGGCTTTAAAAGAGTGACAGATGGCCAATTATTCTTTTAGACTGCTCAGGATTAAAAACCATGCCTTCCTGACACCAAGTATCTCAATATTTGGAAATATGCAGATGTCGTTCCAAGTTTCTTTCACTTTGGCATTTGTGTTGAACCAATCAGTGTCCCATAATTTGTTGCTACAGATTGCATTTGAATTAAAGACTGACTGTTTGATTTAAGACTATTCTGGTCAAATTTCCATTTTGAGAACAATGCTTCACTCTGAATGGGTCACCTCAATTCTGATTGCTGAATGCCAGAAGAGCTCATCTTCTGTTGTGGCAACTTCTCACAGCCCCAGATATACTGTACATTATGTCCTGTAAAGGGTTTATCAATTCTTCTTTTAATCATGCTCAAGGATACCCCATGAGAAGCTACCTCCATATATTATGACCTATTCTACATGTGGTCAACAGGGTTGAGACAACATTTTAATGGCTACATTCTGGCTTCTTTCTAGAAATTCACTGAAGATGAACTGAATGTTAAGTTTGACTGACAGGATGTGACACTGAAGAAATTACCACGAATTTGTCATTTTAACTGCATGAACCTGTCATTTTAACTCCACACTCAGATCCCACAATATTTATTGAACATCAGCCACAGAAATGGTAGTTTTTTGTAGAGACTCACTAAAAGCTGTAGAGACAGCTAAAATGCAAAGCATACCAGGATAAGGGAGATGACAGAGCAATGGTAATGATGCCTTTTATTTGTCTGCAACACTCTTCAGTTCATATGTCAGGACAGACAGCATTGTTCCAATTTTAGAGATGAGGAAGCTGAAGCTCAGAAACATCCAGATTAACTACAAGCAGGCAGAATGAAACAGTGCTTTGTAGAGGTAGGAACAGCTCCACGATCCCTTATCTGAAACCCTTGGGAGCACTCGCATGTACAAAGTCTTCAGCTTCTAGGGAGACAATGTACTGCATAATTGGTTATTAACACCCACATCAGAGCCCAAGCATCTCTCTGTCATTAATATATTTATGCAGCAAAATTATATAAATATCCACACTTCATGAGATAAATAAAGATTGCAAAGGGCTTTGAGGTCAGGTAAGTGATGTAAATGCTTTCCACTTTCAGAGCTTTTGGGATTTCAGAAGTACAGAGAAGGAACCATGGGCCCGTTCCAGCAGTAGAGAACTAGTCTATCTGGGTTGGAGGATTGAATCGAGGAAGGTGTCACAAAGAAAGTGACATCTTAGCTAGACTTTGAAAAACCAATAGGATTTCAAAAACCAGAGAAGTAGTATACACCTCCTGTAAAGGAAATTAAATTGCTTAATTCCTTTGTGAGACAAAGTATTGCTCTATTTCCCAGGCTGGTCCTGAACCCCTGGCCTCAAGTCATCCTTCTGCCTCAGCTTCCCACAGTGCTGGAATTATAGGCATGAGCCACTGTGCCTGGCCCTAAAGGAAATTAAACAAAAACAAAACAGGAGACATGGTGCAGGGAAGGCATTTCAGGTTATCACAAATGGTCTCCACATGATGTTTTCCACATCCCCAAAGGCCCAGCAGTCCACTAGGGTGACCAACCATCCTGGTCTGCCCAGGACTCTCCTGGTTTTGGCATTTAAAGTCTTTGGCATTTAAAGTCTTTAGCATTTAAAGACCCCAGTCCCAGGTAACCTGGGAGAGTTGGTCACCTAACGGCCCCATGATCCATTTTCTTTGTTGATGAGTGTCTCATTCAGCAGATCTCCAAGTTGCAGTTTGGGTTTGTGCTGCCAATGAGAGCCTTCAACTGTGCCCAACATTTCCCAGATGCAGGCCTCATATGAGCTGGACTGAACCAAAGGCCATGGAGCCACTAAAAGGAGTCTACAGCCCAGGCGCTGGGACTCATCTTGGTTGTGCACCTCTGGAGCCAGACACAGCCCACAAATGAGCGTCACGGTGATTTCAGATGTAGAAAGTGGAAAGAGAGCATTTTAGCTCACTTTTTTTTCTGTACAAATAAATTATTCTTGGTAAAGAGACTCTGAATTTGAACAACACCTTTATGGATTATTTGGGGATCATTTCGTTGATGGCTATTGTTCAAAGGTGTCAAGGAAGGTCAGCAAATCCATCCCAACAAATGAAACTTTCAGCTGAAAAACAGTGTTTGAGAATATCCAGATATTCATTCTACTTTTACTCCTAAATAACTTAGCTAGGTACTCACTGTAGATGAATTATTTTTTGCTTTCCACAGTTTTGTCTTGCAGTCTCAGCCTCTATGTTGATCATTTGGAATTAAGCTTAGCGTATGAGGCAATGTTCGTACAGCATGTCACACACAAAAATGTAAAGCTGGATCTAATAGAAATGATAAAAGCCAAATCCAGACAACATTTTCTCCAGAAGAAGCAACATGTCAGAACAACTTGGCTAACACCTATTTTTGGTCATGAGGATTATATTAATTATCACCAAGTGCTGTTGTCCTTTGTTACTGGGACATTGCATAGTGTTTTTCCTGTCTCTGGTTTCCCAAGGATGGAACACACACTGTCACTACATGTTACACAAACCTGCCTGAAACC
The DNA here is from genome assembly GCF_009828535.3 of Hylobates moloch. Classification (NCBI taxonomy): domain Eukaryota; kingdom Metazoa; phylum Chordata; class Mammalia; order Primates; family Hylobatidae; genus Hylobates; species Hylobates moloch. The sequence goes on from NW_026652280.1 coordinate 57,297,019, forward strand.
TGGATCCGGGCAGCTTCACTGGTTTAAGTCTGGACAGGACAGAGCCCAGCCAGACACCTCCCTAATCTTAACGCCCTCATGGAAAGTGTTGATGGGAACTGTTTTAATTCCAGTGCTCACCAAGTTGTACATAGTCTCTAAGTGACACAACCATTATTTACAAATGAGGGTGTGTCTGCATTGAGATGTTTTTATAGTTTTCAGAAATAATCATAACCACAACCTTGGGCAACATAAATAAGAAACACTGAAAGAAGATACAATATACACTCACCAAGCAGGCTTTACAAAATCTGATGTATTTGGCGTCATTTTGTTTTCAAGAAGAGAACTAGAGTCATGGAGCCAATTGAATGAGAAGGGGAGGAAATTAGGAAATAAAGACCTAACATATTACAAAATAACCAAGATATTCATAACAGCTGGAATAAGAAATAGCATAAAATTGATACCTAAATATGGTCCGAATTCAAGGAAACCTCCCCCCAGCTCCCACCACACACACAGACACACACTGGTAAAATAGTAAATGTCAAAGGGTAACTTGCTATCTTGTCCACTCATTTATATATTTATTCATGTTCGTTTAACAAATATTTATTCAGAACCTAATAGGTGTCAGACATTAGGGGAGACTGTTAAAAAGATATGATTCTTGCCCCTAAAAAGTTAACACTCTAGCAGAAAAAACAATCAGATAAAGATATTCAAGGAATAACATGGTGAGGGATGTGACTTCAATAAATAACAGTCCTTCCCATTCAGAGAGAATTTTATACTTTACAAGATTCTTTGACATCTTGCGGTGTCCTTCTGAGTCATTGTGTTTAAGGTATGTCTCTTAAAAACAGAATATGGTTGAGCATATTCTCCAACATGATCTGAGATTTCCTGTCTTTTAAATGAATAATTTGCTTACTGATATTTCAACTTATTTCTACCTTCTAATGTTGTGGGTATTTTATTGCTACATTGCTTGTTTCTTCTTCTCCAGGTTCTTTCCTCCATGGGATCAAGCTTTCTTTAATCTATTTTGTTTCCTTCTCCTGACTTGAAGTTATACATTGTATTTCTATTCTTCTGGTACGTTACCACTTAAACGTTTAACATGAGCAAATAATAAAGTCAAAAATTACCAATGGCTCTCTCCTCCTATTGGACAAGAACAAGGTGGGGGCCACTCATGCTTTCTTGCTTCCCTATTATTAGATAGTGTTTTAATTCCACTTCATTTTCCCCTTTCCCCTTACTTAATATTATTGTTACCTTTTTTGTTTTCTTTAAATATCAATGCTTATTTGTTTTACTAATATGTTTAGCAATTTCTTTGTTCTCCATTGGTTTCAATTCCCTTCTTACCGAAAGACAGGCATACCCTGATAACCGATACTTAGATTAACATTTCCCTGTTTTTAATTCCCAAACTTCATAAAACTTACATATTTCTAAGCACGATGTTTTTTGACTGATATATTTATAGAAAAAGTTCATGTACATCTCCACATTTCATCAATATTTTAAACAAAACAAGATGCAAGAATAGTCATGGGTTTTATTTCAAATACAATTGGTACGATGTCAGAATCATGGGAAGCCATGTTGAAAAGCCTGCTGACAGTCAGCAAAGTGTATATCTCATATGTTGGTGATGTTAAAGAGAAGCATCATGACATTACTCCAGACAAGTGTTTAATAGCCATGTTCACTGTGTTCTGCTCAGGAAGTGATGTGTTAAGCATTTATTTATTTAAACATTTGATGGTTGTCGCTTATTATGTTAATATTTTACTGTATTGATTTGCATTTTAGGAAATGGTTAGTGGTTTGGGGTTATCATGTAATGAATTATAATTTTTCCTATTTGAAATAATAAAAAATAGGCTTGGTAATAGTTTCATTTAGAATGTCTGATTTTGGGGGAGGAATTACTGGAGTTAAATGGGAAATACACGTATATTTTTAAGTAACCCTTTCATGGATTTCAATTTATTATTGGCAACTACTTCATTCTACTTTTACTCCTAAATAACTTAGCTGGGTACTCATTGTAGGTGAATTAATTTTTGCCTTCCACAATTTAATGATATCCTACCATCTTTTGGTATTGTTTTTGAGAATTCTATTCTCAATCTAATCATCATTCCTTTGTCAATAATCTGTCTTTCTTCTCTGGATGCTTTTAATATTTTAGTTCTCAATATTTGCAAACTATCCATCTGACAAAGGATTAATAATCTATATACATAAGGAACTCAATTCCATAGCAAAAAACAAAACAAAACGAATAAACCAGTTTTAAAATGAGCAAAAGACCCAAATAGAAATTTCTCAAAAGAAGACATACAAATGGCCAACAGGTACAAGAAAAAATGCTCAACATCACTCATCATCAAGGAAATGCAAATCAAAACCACCATGAGATATCATCTCACCCCAGTTAGAATGGCTATCATCAAAAAGACAAAAAATAACAAATGCTGGCAAGGAGGCAGAGACAGAGGAACACTTGTACACCATTAGTAGAAATGTAAAGTAGTACAGCCATTATGAAAAGTTCCTTAAAAAACTAAAAATAGAACTACCATATGATCCAGCAATCCCACTACTAGGTATATATCCAAAAGAAAGGAAGTCAGTACATCTAAGAGATATCTGAACTATCACATTTATTGCAGCACTATTAATAATAGTCAAGGTGATGAATGGATAAAGAAAATGTGATATATACGTATATTTCTTTATATATGTATAGGAATTTCTTTATATATATATAGGAATATTATTCAGTCATTAAAAAATGAAATCCTGGCTTTTGCAGCAACATGTATGAAACTGGAGGTTATTATATTCAGTGAGATAAGCCAGGCACAGAAAGGCAAATATTGCATGTTCTCATGCCCATGTGGGAACTGAAAAAGTGGATCTCTTGGAGATGGAGAGTAGAATGATGGGCCGGGTGTAGTGGCTCACGCCTGTAATCCCAACACTTTGAGAAGCCAAAGTGGGCAGATGGCTTGAACCTAGGAGTTCGAGACCAGCCTGAGCAACATGGCAAAAAAAAAATTCTCTACAAAAAAATAAAAAAATTAACCAGGCATAGTGGCGCACATCTGTAATCCCAGCTACTTAGGAAGCTGAGGTGGGAGGATCGTTTGAACCCAGGGTGCCAAGGCTGCAGTGAGCTATGATCACACCACTGCACTCCAACCTGGGTGACCGAGTAAGTCTTTGTCAAAAAAAAAAAAGAAAAAAAAAGAGAGAGTAGTATCGTGGTTACCAGAGAAAAGCAGATAGAGAGGATGAAGAGAAATTGGTTAATGCATGCAAAAATACAGCTCAATAGAAACAATAAGTTCTAGTATTCAATGGTGCAGTTGAGAAATTATAGTGAATAATACCTTATTGCATATTTATAAATTGATAGAAGAATTGTAATGTTTCCAACACAAAAAGAAGAGAAACATTTGAGGTGATTGATATCCCAATCACCCTCATTTTATCACTGCATACTATATACATGTATCAAAATATCACATGTATCCCCCAAATAAGTACAGCTATGATATATCAATAAAAATACATATAAATAAAATATAGTGCTGCATGTTCTGCAGTTTTCATTCTGATGTGGCAAGGTGTGGATTTGGATTTATATTTACAGTAAGCCCTTGAATAACGTGGGGGTTGGGGCACTGGCTCCCCAACCCCCTGCAGTTGAAAATATGCCTATTACTTTTGACTCCTCAAAAACTTAACTACTAATAGCCTACTGTTGACCAGAAGCCTTACCAATAACATATACAGCTGAACACATGTTTTGTATATGTGTTATATACTGTATTCTTACAGTAAAGTAAGCTACAGAGAAAAGTTATTAAAAATCATAAGAAAGAGAAAATATAATTACTATTCATTAAGTGGAAGTGGATCTCATAAAGGTCTTCATTTTTATCATCTTCATGTTGAGTAGCAGAAGAGGAGGAAGAGGGGGGGTTGGTCTTGTTGTATCAGGGTTGGCAGAGGCGGAAGAGGAGGAGGAGGTGGAAGGGGAGGCAGGCACACTTGGTGTAAGTTTTATTGAGAAAAATCTGCATGTAAGTGGACCCACACAGTTCAAACCCATGTTGTTCAAGGGTCAACTGTAAATTCTGCTTGAAACTCATTCATTCACTTGATATATACTTATTGTGCCCCTACTACTTGCTAGATCCAGGCACTAGGGATCAGCAGAGAGCAAATCAGACAAAGTCCCTGTGTTCATGCAGCTTACCTTCTGGTGGGAGGAAATGGAAATTAACTAACAGTCTCATGCAAATACATTATGTCTGATAATGATAAGAGCTATGGAAAAAAATAAATTAGGACATGGCCGTAATGGGTGCGCTGGGAGAGTACTATGTATAAGGTGGTCAGGAGGTCTTTTTTGATAAGCTGATATTTGAGCAGATACCTGAAGAAAACAAGGACACCAACTATCTAAGTATCTGGGAAAAGAGCATTGCAGCAGAGGATACAGCACAAGCACGAGCCTGGAGGTCAGAGAATGCCTGGTGTGCTCAAGGAAGAGCACAGAAGTCAATGTGTCTGGACAGGAGTAGTGAGAGGGAGAATGGATCAGGTCAGACACGTGGAGGGGTGAGTAATGCACACAGATCCTCCAGTCCATTGCAAGGACTTTGGAAAGGCTCTGGGAAGCCACGAAACAGTCTTAAATAATAGAGTATGACATTTGTCTAAAAGGTTCACTGTGACTGCTGTGCAGAGAACAGACATTTTATTGTGAAGGGATGCAAGTAGGACAGCAGAATGACCAGTTGCAGACTACTGCAGCGGTCCAGAGGGAAGATGATGGAGGAAAGATGATGGACCATGGCAGTAGTGATGGAGGCATTCAGAAATGGTCAAATTCTGGGAATCTTTTCAGGATAGAACTCGTGACATTTGCTGAATTGGATGTGGGGTATGAGATACAGAAGATGCAAGAATCACATGAAATTCTTTGAACCAAATAACTGAAAGAATGAAAAAAATCTTTTTGTGACATGGGCAATTGTTAAGAACAGTTTAGGTGGAGGGGGAGATGCAATGTCAGGGGTTTTCCTTTGAAGACGGTGAGTTTGAGATGTCTGTTAGATGCTAAAATGGAACTGTGGTATAGGAGGCGGGATATGGGAATTTGAATTTCAGAGAAGAGGTCCAGGCTGGAGAGAGCAATGTGGGAGTTGTTAGCAGTAGGACTCGCAGCCACAGGACTGGGAGGAGATTGCCTTAGAGAGTAAGGAAGGAGCCTACACCCTCAAAAACTTCATGTTTAAGGTCCAGAGGTAAAAAGGAACCAAGAAGGAAACTGAAAAGGAACAACCAGAACAGTATGAGGAGAACCCAGAGAAAGTGGTCCCTAGAAGCCAAGTGAAGAAAACGTTTCCAAGAGGAGAAAGCACTTTTCTTTGTCCAATGCTGCCAGTTGCACATCATGAAGATGGAAAATCGGCCAGTGGATTTGGCAATGTGGGCAGCCTTGGTAACCTTAATAAACTGTTCCTGTGGGGTGACCAGGATAAAGTCCTGATTAGAGGGGTTTCGAGAAAGAATAAGAGCAGAGAAAGTATACGTGGGGACTTTAGCAACTCTGAATGAGTGTTGCTGTGAAAGGGAGCAGAGGAATGGAGTAGTATCTGGAGCAGAGTAGCAGACAAGGGAAGTTTGTTTTATTTTACTATGACAAGTTGTTGCAATATCTTTTCTTGCTGATGGTAATAACATAATTAAGAGGAAAAAAACTGAGAGGAGAGAGACTGCAATTGCTGGAGTGTGCTTCTTTATTCTGGGGACTCAAATTTTTCTTCGTTTCTAGAAAATTATCAGCTTCCTAGTCTTCCAATATTACATTTCCTCAATTCTCTGAATATCTTCATTCCAGAGCTCTCATTCAGATTTGTATTGGGTCTCCTTAGTCTATCAGGCAAGTCACAAAAACTCCCTTCAAATTTCCATTTCCTTATCTCTCTGTACTATATTCTGGGTGATTTCTTCAGCTCTACCTTTGGATTCAATAATTCTGCCTTTGACTAAGACTAGTTCGTTCTTTGACCCACCTACTGAATTCTAAATGTCAATATTTTTCCTTTTCACAATTTCTATTTTGTTCTTTTCCAAATCTGCTTATTCTTTTCTTAGAAAAGTCATTTGCTTGTCTTATAATTTCTATCATTTATTTCTATTCATTTTCAGCATTTCTATTTTATGTCTCTTTTGGATAGTTCTGTTTTCTCACAGTCTTGGTTACCGTGTTCCCATTTATTGCATCTGCTGACTCTACACCACGGTGGGTTTGTCCCTCATGTAGTTTGCGATTTATTTTAGCTCATCTTCAGCAAAAGGTGTTTTTCAGTTGGAGTCCCATGTACCCTTAGTTGTGGAAAGATCTCTTCAGATATATTTTTATCTTTGCTTCTATTAAATCCCAAGTTTTTGGTCTGACCCAAAGATATTTGTTTGTACAGTTCCTTTACAAAGACCAATAGCCCTTTGAGTATCTTGAATTGAGGGTCTGACTCCCAGCCCTCAAGCCATGCCTTGTCATGATTAAGCATTAAACTCCCAGCCCGCAGCTCCTGAGACCTAAGCCCACAGCACACCTCAGCATCAACTGTAGCTCTCTCTTCTAAGTTGCAGTTTTCTTTTTGTTTGTGAAACCCACAACTTTCCCTTTCTTGCTTGCTTGAGTATATAATTTAAAGTGTTTTCTTGACACTCTTTACATTTAACATGTTTATGTACTTGCAATAGGAAAAATGTCCACATAAGGTCAGTCTATCAAATATGGTAAACTCCAAAGTTCAGGATGATGTACTGGTCCCAGAACACTTTGACCGAACTCAAAATTGAAGCTGACCTCAAAATCCTTCTCAACCTAAGAAACAACTACCACTGTGTCAGAGTTGGCATGGGAAATGAAAACTTTTCCCATCCCTGTGATGCTACACCAAAAGCAATTACTATTTTGTCTTTGGGCAATTAAGAAAAGATTCATTAGCAGATCTCCATCAATTCATAGAGAGAATTCCTGATATCCAACCCTTGGGTATATTTCCTAAAACTAGAGGAGTCTCTAAAAGAGGATCAAAATAACAGTGGAGCGACATTCCCTGAGTGCAGACAGATGCCCCATCAACCAAGCTGCTTGCTTCCTCCAGTGAGCTTGCACTTTGTGGAAATGCAAACCTAATCTTGTCTTCAGAGTATCAATAAGGAAGATGTTTGAGTTTTGCCTTGGAAGAAGCTCTGCAGTTTTTGTGTTTGTTTGTTTTTGTTTTTGTTTTGAGACGGAGTCTCGCTCTATAGCCCAGGCTGGAGTGCAGTGGTGCGATCTCAGCTCACTGCAACCTCCGCCTCTCGGGTTCACAAGTCTGCAGTTTTTAAACATTGGAGCATAAGAAGTTATTGATGTTTTTGTGGATTTTATTACTTTTTTTATTTTTTCTTTCTAATCTGAATACTTTTTTCTACCCCTGAATACTTTTAATTTTGAATAGATAGCCCTTTATGTACTGAAAAATTTTATTTTAGGTTAAGAGATTATAATACAGAAACATTTTAATGTATGCCTAATATATTTTTACCATCCCTAGTAAAATAGAGAACTCACAATTATCCCACAAATCCTCTATGTTTATAAAGTTGATTTTTAAAAATCTAGAGCAGAAATTCTACTTTGCAATATAGATAATCTCATTCTATTACTTTTAGTATATTTCCAAGTCTACTTACAACTTGGATTTTACTGAAAGTGAAAATATCATTAGGAGATAAATTATGTTGAATTGGGCAATAATTGACATGCAAAACAGAAACATTATTTAATGTTTTAAATATAATTACCTCAAACTCCTCCTGTTTATGGATTGTTCAGGTTCCTTCATCTTATAGCTGCATCTACCACTTCCAGTCTTTCTTGGGGCACTGACTTAACCAAAGTATCTGAAAATCCTGAAAGCAATACAAAAACCCATAGGATGAGCAGCACAGAGCTCATCTTCCCTCCTGCCATCTAGAACCCAAACAAGAGAAAAGTGAAACCACGGCCCAGACACAGAATAAAATACAAAGCTTCTCCATCCCACTCGCACCACTCCACTCTCTATATACACATGCATGTGTATATCAAAGGTAATAGTATTTATAATATATATAATAATATATAATGTTCTATATATACCTACATTATATTCTATATGGACATATGTAAATATATAGAGAGACATATATATACACATGTATAACTTTATAATGTCATTTGACCAACAGTTAGGCCTTAGGGACATATATCTAATTTTAAAAAATAAGTCAGTTGTAAATTATTATTTAATTCAAGAAAATTAACTCTATCCATGATATTTCAAGAAAGCATTAATTTCATGTATGGAAAATTGCTCATTTCATAGACACTAAAAGGCCATTTAGGAAGGTGAGTGAGCACACAGACTTTGGTGTCAGCCACTCTGATTCCAAATCTGACTTTACGACTCACAAGCTGTATAACCTTAGATAAATATTAATCTTTCTGGGTTTTCCTGTAAAATGGAGCAAATAATAATACCTCTCAGAATTGCGACAAATAAGATAATATATGCAAAGCAATCAGCCATATATCTGGAACGTAGTAAAAACTAGGAAAGTTAGTCATTATCCTTATCATTTTTAGGAGAGACACACTCTTTAACTCACTATTTTATTTTACTCCAGGCACAAATATCATAATGCCTTTAAAGCAGTACTGAAAATGTAAAGCAAAATCATTGACTGAGAATAACATTACTTGTGTACATTCAAAATAAATGTCTCCTTTAACCCTTTTTTTGTTTTGTTTTGCTCTGTTTTGTTTTTCTGAGACAGGAGCTCTCTCTGCTGCCCAGGCTGGAGTGCAGTGGTGCAATCTTGGCTCTGCCTCCCAGACTCACACAACCCTCTCACCTCAGCCTCCTGAGTAGCTGGGACTACAGGTGTGTGCCACCACACAAAGCTATTTTTTTTTGTATTTTTTGGTAGAGATGGGGTTTCTACCAAAAATACAAAAAAAGTATGTATTGCCATATTGTCCAGGCAGGTCTCGAACTCCTGGACTCAAGGGATCCACCCACCCTGGCCTCCCAAAGTGCTGGGATTACAGGCAAGAGCTACCACGCCTGGCCAAACCATTGTATTCTAAAGGAATGTCTTTGGACCACATATTTACAATGCTTGTTATCATGAGGTATTAGAGGTGGGTAATAATTTCTGCTCCAAAGAAACAGATAAGTGTCATTCAAATATCACTATCCCAGTTATGTAAAAAAATAAAATCTGTGACTAGGATGTGAATATATCTGTGCTTTCATTTGGGTCATCTATATTTTACAGTTTTGTTTTTGTTTCTGTTTGTTTTTATGTTGTCTATTTTCCAGAAATGGAATTATACTATACATTCTGTACAATGGCTTGCATTTTGTCTCACTTACCAATACTTTATGGAAATCCCTTCAATTCAACTGGTATAACTCCATTTCATTCTCATTAATGGCTACATAATATTCTATTACTGGACAACCACTTTGTCACCAGGTTTTTATTGTTTTACTCTGGGGTTTTGTTTTTCCGTTTGCTACTATGAATAATTTCTCAATATGTTTTCCAGCTATCCAATCTCTGGAAATAAAAATTTTTAAAAAGGAGACTTCTTGGTCAAAGAGCATATACATTTTTTGTTTTTTTTTTTGAGACGGAGTCTCGCTCTTTCACCCAGGCTGGAGTGCAGTGGCGCAATCTCGGCTCACTGCAAGCTCCGCCCCCCGGGGGTTCACGCCATTCTCCTGCCTCAGCCTCCTGCGTAGCTGGGACTACAGGCGCCCGCCACCTCGCCCGGCTAATTTTTTGTATTTTTAGTAGAGACAGGGTTTCACCGTGTTAGCCAGGATGGTCTCGATCTCCTGACCTCATGATCCGCCCGTCTCGGCCTCCCAAAGTGCTGGGATTACAGGCGTGAGCCACCGCGCCCGGCCGAGCATATACATTTTAAATTTTAATACATTCTACCAGCTTGCCTTCCGAAAGAATCTAAAATTATTCACATTTCTATCAACACAAAAATGCTGAAAAGATTTGGAAAGGATCTAGAAGGAACACCAACCTTGACCACTGTGGGGAGGCAGGGAGAAAATTAAAATTTAAAAAAATAATAATGAAGCTTTCTATGGTTATTCAACTAACAAAACGTGAATTGTATTAAAGGTTGTAAATATGAAGACTACACAAATACATGAAAAAGAGAAAAATCTGAAATAAGATCACAAAAACATGCAAAAATGTCTTTTGCATGTAGCAATGTGCTGTGCTAGTATAAAGCGTTATTACAGAATGAAAGAGTAGTGCTTAAAATTATATTTCCTCACCATTGTGATCACATAAAACCTATGTCTGGCCTGGTGTGGTGGCTCATGCCTATAATCCAGCACTTCGGGAGGCCGAGACAGGTAGATCACCCGAGGTTGAGAGTTTGAGACCAGCCTGACCAACATGGAGAAAACCCCATCTCTACTAAAAATACAAAATTAGCCGGGCATGGTGGCACATACTTGAAATCCTAGCTACTCGGGAGGCTGAGGTAGGAGAATCACTTGAACCTGGGAGGCGGAGGTTGCGGTGAGCCGAGATCATGCCATAGCACTCCAGCCTGGGCAATAAGAACAAAACTCTGTCTCAAAAAAACAAACAAACAAACAAACAAACAAAACCCTATGTTTAAGTATAAATAGAAATACAGTTTATTTGGCGACAGGATTATAAAACATTTTAAATAAAATTATTTTAATAATTAAAATTCTTACATAAGAAATAGATCAAAAGGGTATGGTGGTTCTCAATGGGTTTTAATTTTTGACTTACCTGCTTTTTGTGTATTTTCTTTCAAGAGCTGTAGTATTTGAAAAATTTTTTTCAATTTAAAGTTGCCTACTTGCAGTAGAGGACATCTGTACCATTTGGGGGCTTATTCAAAGTAAGTGGTTCATCTTTACATATTGTTGTTGTCCTGTGTGTCCTGATATTGCTTCTGTGACTCGTGGCCAAATACAGCTCTGTTAGGAAGAGACTTCATCTACCTGCTAGCTAGTAAGCACACCGCCAGCTCTTCTCCAAGCCTGGCTCCTGCTTTCCCGGCACACAGATAGATGCTGCCCAGTGCCCACCACAGGAGGTGTGAACCTTGACCAAATTCTAGTAAATGGGATGCGAGCAAGAGTAACCCACGCCATTCCTAGAGAAGTCCACAGTAGCCTCCCCACGTGCAATGCTGCAGGCTCTTTTCACTTCTGCCAGCTTGGTGAAGGTGAGCACCGTGACCCAGGAAGCCTCCCTCATGTTGATGGGGAGCCCGGATGCTACAGAGCCCAAGTATGGACAGCCTGTGCCCTGTTACTGCTTGGAGGAGAGCCACCTGCTGATCAGAAATACTCATTTTTGATCTGATGTGAGCAAGACATTACCTCTGAAGCTATTGATGCTTGGGTATTTGCAAAAAGGAAGAAGGAAAGAAGGAAGAAAGGAAGGAAGGAAGGAGGGAGGGAGGGAATGAGGGAAGGAGGGAGGGAGGGAGAGAAGGAAAGAAAGAACTCAAAGAAAGGGAAAGAATAGAGATGTGGAATGACAGCAAATTTGGTTTCAAAGTACTATAAAAGTCAACTTTGAATAATTGGTTTTCTACAGCTATTCAGCATCAGTGGTGTTTATATAAGAGTAGTTTCCTTCACAGACTTTAGCAACTCATGAATCACCGACCTTATCCTCACTTAGAGACAGCTATGGGGACAAACGAAATGAACATGCCATGGGAGTGAACGGACCTGAACTCCCCTCCTGACTTGTTCAAGGACTCCCGCGGGCCGACTGCTCACGGTTCGACCTTTATCCTCGCCATGAGAGCTTCTGGGAGCCAGCAGAATATCATTTCCAGGTGTGAGGGCGCTACTCACTATCTTTACTTCCCCCCAATATTCAGATATTACCAAGATCCCCATCATTCTCAGACACATTTTACATTAACTGTACTGACAAACTTGAACAGAATGCGTAGTGCATGTTGGAGACATATGAACCAGGCAGTGGAAAGGCCTGGGTGCCAGGCCCAGCTCTCTAAATAAACAACTCTGAAGCCTGAACAGAGCTCCTCAATCTCCCTATGACTATTTTTCATCTCTAAAATAAACATTAAGGATATTACAGGCTACCTACCTCATGTTGTGAAGGGTGAAGTGAGATCACAGGATTAAAGTAAGATGCAAGGTATTGTATTTATTTCTAGAACTGGCAGAAATACAACACTTACTGACTTCCCAGCATTGAGGAAGTTGCCTGAATACTGTTTCAGATGACTTTTATCTCAAGGATTTAGAAGATCCCTCGAACTGTTCCTTGCTTTGCCTAAATGAGCCTGCCTATGGTCCATCTCTTCAGCTAATGAGGCGTTGATATAAATCTGGGACCACAACTTTAAACCTCTATAAATTCCTATTCTCATCTTGACTACTAATCCACCAACACATTGGATCAGAATACTCAATAGTTACTATGTGAATAGGTCTTCTGCAAACCATTTCCTATTCTTGTTGAATGTCCAGGAAACTTCACGCACTTATCAGAGGACGTTTTCAACATTAGAATGACACATCCCTTTCCCTGGATCATCTTGTAGCTGCTTAATGTCATTTTTCTCTATCATGTTTTTTTGGCCTCTACTCTAACACAATGTCCCTAAATCCTAAAAATGTTCAACTCACCAACGTCACTGAGAGGCCAGATTTGGAAGGATGCTTGCAAGGGAATGCAGGAAGTTCAAATTTGGCCGTGCTATTAAGTGTATTTAGAGGAACACCGGTTCATGGTCACATTCTGTACATCTGCTTGATGTATTAACTTGCATTTGGGAGTCCAAAATTTCATCTGTAGCTGCTTCCTGTTTCCATTTTTTAAGGAACCACTCAGATCTCTCTACAACTGCACTATCAGCTAGAGGTGGTGAAACTGGCTGGTAACTCTCTCCATTTCTTGAAGATTAGAAGAGGACACTTACTCACCCTTAGCTTCTGCAAGATTCTGACTGATGGACAGGAAAGCAGACGAGTTCCGAGTGTGGCAAAGCTCCCCTTATGGTTTCATGTCCCAGATAGGATGCTTAGAACACTGAATGTGGGGCTCATTCTCACAAAGACTTTGTCAGTAAAAATAGCTTCATAACGGTCAGGACTGGAGTTGCGTGATGCTCTCTATGGGAATTTCAAAAGGGCACAGTTGGATGCCTGAACTTGGTGCTATTCCATGATGATTAAGAGTAAGAAGAATTGAAAATTCTAAGAAAGCTGAAAGACAAGAGATAGGGAGCGGGAGAGAGATAGAAAAAGGGCAGGAGGGAAAGTCAGCACGTCTTAAAACTCCTTGAGGCTAGAAGTTTTGACGTTTACTTGTTTGATCTGAAGGTCTGAATTACACACATCAAAGAGGTGGCATGTGAGGCTTGGATGCAGTTGGAGCAATGTGCAGCTACTTTTTAAAAGCAATAAGTAAACAGTGAAGAGCACAGGCACTGAAGCCAGACTGCCTGCGTTTTAGTCAAACTCAGTCCCTAATTCACAGAGTGACTTTAGCAGATTACTTAAGTTCTGTGCCTCAGTTTTCTTCTCTGTAAGGTGAGGATCATCAGCATGCTTATTTCGTAGAAGATTAAACTAAATAATGCATATAAAATGCTTAGAACAGTGGCTGACACACACAAAGAGAGCTATGTGCATGTTTACACCTCTTTCCATCATCACTTTAATACCACACTGAGATGCCATCTTACACCAGTCAGGATGGCTCTTGTTAAAAAGTTGGAAAACATAACAGATGTTGGTGAGGATGTGGTGAAAAGGGAATGCTTACACATTGTTGGTGCAAATATAAATTAGTAAACCTCCAAGGAAAAGAATATGGAGATTTCTCAAAGAAATAAAAATAGAACTACCATTCAATCCAGCAGTCCCACTACTCGGTATCTACCCAAAGGAACAGAAGTCATTCTACGAAAAAGACACCTGCACCCATATGATTATTCACAATAGCAAAGATATAGAATCAACCTAAGTACTGAACAATAGATGATTAAAGAAAATGTGGTATATATACCATGGAATACTCCTCAGCTATAAAAAAAGAATGAAATAATATCTTTTACAGTAACATGGATGGAACTGGAGGCCATCATCTTAAATGAAATGACTCAGAAACAGAAGGTCAAAAACTGCATCTTCTCACTTATAAGTGGGAACTAAACAATGGCTACACACAGACATAGAGTGAGAAAACAATAAACACTGAAGACTCAGAAAGGTAGGAGGGTGGGAGGGGGTTAGAGATGAGACATGACCTAATTGACACAATGTACACTATTCAGGTGATGGTTACACGAAAAGCCCAGGCTTAGCCACTATGCAATATATCCATGTAGCAAAACTGCACTTGTTTTAAATATATAAAAACTAAACTAAACTAAAATAAAAATGTCTGCTACCCAAAGCAATCATCAGATTCAATGAAATCCCTATCAAAATACCAATGATGTTCTTCACATAAATAGAAAAAACAATTCTAAAATTTGTAAGGAATCACAAAAGACACTGAATATACAAAGCAATCTTAAGCAAAAAGGAACAAAGCTGAAGGCATCACACTACCTGACTTCAAAATGTACAAAGCTATAATAACCAAAACAGCAAGATCCTGACATACAAACAGACAAATAGACCACTGGAACAGAATAGAGCCCCAAAATAAATCCACGCATCTACAGACAACTGATTTTTGACAAAGGGGCCAAGAGCACACATTGGGGAAAGGGCAACTTCTTCAATCAATGGTGCTGGGGAAAATGAATATCCACAAGCAGAAGAATTAAACTAGAACCCTATCTCCCACCATACAAAAGAAACGACTCAAAATGGAGTAAAGGCTTAAATGTAAGACCCAAAACTATAAAACTTCTAGAAGAAAACTTAGGGGAATCACTACATGACATTGGTCTAGGCAAGGATTTTTTTGGATAAGACCTCAAAAGCACAGGCAACAAAAGCAAAAATAGACAAATGGGATTACATCAAACTACGAAGCCTCCTGACAGCAAAGAAAACAATTGACAGAGTGAAGAGAAACCTACAGAATGGGAGAAAATATTTGCAAACCAGACATCTGACAAGGAGTCAATAACCAGAATATAAAAGGAACAAAAACAACTCAATAGCAAAAATTAATAATAATAATCCATTTTTGAAATGGGGAAAAGATCTGAATAGACATTTTTCAAAAGCTGACATACAAATGGCAAAGAGGTATATAAAAAAAGTTCACCATTAATCATCAGAGAAATGCAAACAGAAAAACCTCAGTAAGATAGTATCTCATTCCAGTTAGAATGGCTATAATCAAAAAGACAAAAAAAAAACAAGTGTTGGCAATGATATGGAGAAAAGTGAACCCCTGCACACTGTTGGTGGGAATGTAAATTAGTACAGGCATTATGGAAAACTGTATGGAGGTTCCTCAAAAAATTAAAAATAGAACCATCATATGATTCAGCAATCCTGTTACTGGATACACATCCAGAGGAAATTGAATCAGTAAGTGGAAGAGGTGTCTACACGCCCATGTTTACTGTGGCACCATTCACAAGAGCAGAGATATGTAATCAACCTACGTGTTCATTACCAGATGGATGAAGGAGTAAAGAAAATGTGGTATATATACACACATGGAATACTATTTAGCCATAAAAAAGAATAAAATCCTGTCATTTGAGACAACATGTATGAGCCTGAAGATACTACGTTCGGTGAAAGAAGCCAGGCACAGAAAGACCAATACTGCATGATCTCACTCAGACGTGGACTCTAAAACAGTTGGTCTCATAGAAGAGAGCAGAAAAGTGGTTACCAGAGTCTCGCGAAGGTAGAGGGGAGGAGGAGGTGGGAAGAGGCTGGTACAAAGTTATAGTTAGATAAGAGGAGTAAGTTCTGGTATGCTATTGCACAGTAGAGTAACTACAGTTAACAATCATGTACTGTACATTTCAAAATAGCTAGAAGAGAGGATTCTGAATGTTCTTACCACAAAGAAATGATAAATCTTGGAGGTGATGAATTTGCTAATTACCCTGATTTGATCATTACACAATGTATACATCTATCAAAACATCACATTGTACCCGAAAAATATATACAATTATTATGTGTCAGTTAAAAATAAAATAAAACCGTTTTTTAAAAAAGTCTTGTTTGTGGCAAGAACTGATGAATCCAAGATAAGCAGGCAAAGAAGAGTGAAGGAGGCTAGGCCCAGAGTAGTGACGGGAGAGGAGCGAGGAAGGCAGTGGGGGTCGTCTCAGGCTGTGTGCAGAGGTTCAGCTGATTTATCTCAATTCCCTTCACCTTGACATTTACTCAGCATTTACTTGCCACACATTGTGCTAGACACAAGTTAGGAGTCAATAATGAAGAGGATGTGATGCCAGGCTCAGCTATAAGCCTTGAACCAAATCCCAGGTCAGCCAAACTCTTCTGTCACTGCCCTGCCTGTTTCTACCTCGAGCTCTTTGCAAAGCTGGTGCCCCTTCATCTCCCACCACCCAAACCTGACTTGCCCTTTAAGGGCAATCCCCAGAGCTCCTGTCTCCTGAAACGTTTCCCAAACACATGAAGGTTCTTTAAGCCTCACTTTATTTAGTGCCGTTGCTTTTGCTCAACCATAAAAATAATGATAGTGATGGCAGGGCGCAGTGGCTCACGCCTGTAATCCCAGCACTTTGGGAGGCCGAGGCAGGTGGATCACAAGGTCAGGAGATCAACACCACCCTGACTAACACGATGAAACCTGTCTCTACTAAAAATACAAAAATTTAGCCAGGGCTGGTGGCGGGCGCCTGTGGTCCCAGCTACTCAGGAGGCTGAGGCAGGAGAACCGCTTGAACCTGGGAGGCGGAGGTTGCAGTGAGCCGAGATCGTGCCACTGCGCTCCAGCCTGCACAACAGAGGAGACGGTCTCAAAATAAATAAATAATAAAGTAAAATAAAATAAATCATAGTGATAACAATAGTTACCACTAACATTTGCCAAATATTTACGACGTGCCAAGCCCTGTGCTACAGTCACTGTGCCCTTCCTAATTTCTCTATTGTCAGAGCCACCAGAGCAATTACAGACACTTGATAGGATTTGAAGGAGGGCTACAGATTATTGGAGAAAAAGGCTTCTTTCTTGCTGCTCAGCCTAAGCGGACCTCTCCATCTCCCTTCCCCCAACACACACACACACACACACACACACACACACACACACACACAGTGACATGAGCCAGGGAGCAGAGGATACCACATACGGCAGCAAGGTTAAAAGTCCAGGCTCATGAGTGAAGAGATCTGGGTTCAAACACCAGCTCTGCCACCATATGACCTTCAGAAAGTCATTCAGCTTGTTCAAGCCTTTGGTGTGCCCTCCTCAAATTGGAGATGATACTACAAAACTACCTTGAGGAGCAGCTCATACTAAGTGCCCCATTAATGGTTCATAGTAACTATTTTCAGAATCCAACATTTAATAGAGCTGATTTCATTTCTTGATTGATTTTGCCAACGGCTTTTCAGCATGAAATCACGTAGGAGGCAGAAGAGTACAGGGGCTAAAAGTAGTACTTTAAATTCACTTCTGTTTCCTTGCAGTGTGACCTTGGGCAAGTTACCTAAGCTCTTTCTGACTTCATTTCCTTACCTATAAAATTGGGATAAAAGGGACCCACCTCACTGAAGTTCTGTGAGAATTAAATAAGATCATGTATGCAAGGGCTTAGCACAGGGCTCAGTACATCCTAAATATTTGGCAAATGTTAGCAGTTACCATTATTATCACTATCATTATTATTATGGTTGAGCAAAAGCAAAAGCACTAAACAGAGTGAGGCTTCAAGAACCTTCATGTGTTTGGGAAAATCCTCATTTTCTTTTTATTTCTTACCTTGTATAATCCCCACCACTGTCAGGTAGGTAGGCAGAATCATCTGCTTACTTCTACCTTGTGGACCATTTATTCCATGGAGCACTTATTCCGCGTGTAACTTGATCTCCTTCCTTTTGTAGAACATCAAGAGGAAAATAACGTATGGTGTATGTAATAATATTATTTCTTTCTAAATCTGACGGAGCAGGAAGATAACACAACGTTTAATGCAGGCTTGTTGTGTAGCTGTCTGAGTAGAGGGTTCCAGGCCATAAAACCAACACCATTTACCCATTTCCTTTGAAGCAAAGTAACTGTTCAACGTAAAGCGGAAAGAATCTTTGGGACAAGTTTATCGCTATGATCAGCCTATTAGTCTAACATGCTGTCATCCTTCCCGCACTATTTACTCAGGCACACTAAGTGCTTCTTGGTTAACCCTGCCCAGTACTGATCATCTCCAGTGGCGGGGGGCTATATGTTTTTTTGTACGTTGTTCTTATATAGAATGTGAAGGATACACGATTACCTTGTGCAAGGGACAAAAAGAACATAGTGGTGTCGGTTCCAACAGCTTTTCCCATGTTTTCATTCCCAGCAAATACCATGTTCTTCCATCTTTCAGCAGCTCATGTAGGGGAACGAACAAAATGTTCTGCCACGAACTTGTTTCAAAATTTCTACTAGGGCAGCAGTTTGAGGGATTTAGCAGGAGAAGCGAGGGGTGTGTTATTCTGGTCATGCGAAAGAAACTTGGAAAACAGAATCAGAAAATGAGGGCGGTGGGGAGTGGTGGCAGAGATAACTTGGCAGTAAAACAAAAGTGAACCAACAAAAACAACACAACCTAAAAGGGAGTTGAGGAGGCCACTGGAGAAAGGGGGCATCACATTGACAACTTGGCCAGAAATCTGGACACTGTAAGGGAGGATTTAGTGCTGGGTCGTGCCCTGGGCTGAATTTATCGCTGCTTGCCTTGTTAACTCGCCTCATGTTTAAAGTCAAAACTGCCATAGGCTGTGAGGGATTTCCATCTTTGTCATTTGTATGATCTGCCTCAAAATACAACCTCCCAAGTAAGGAGAATGATTCCCCTCCTGCCAGGAAGAAGAAAGCAGAGAATTGAGGGATGCCGAAATCGATTTTTAAAGGTTTTGGGTTTGGGGCGGTTCCGGATGAGGCTCCATGCTCTAAGTGAGCGAGACGGGGAGGTGGGAGAGGACTGAGCGCTGTGGAAAGGTGGTGGGGACGCAGGTGAGGGCGATGCGGGGAAGCGCATGGTCCTGGGGCCCGCAGACCGGACGGAGCAGCCAGCGTCGCTTGTCTGGGCTTGTGGTTGCGAACATAGAGTGGAAAGAGGATTCTGCGCTCTGCTCCCGCCCCGGGAGATTAAGAGTCAACCCTACCATGCAGCCACGTTTTGCCAGTTCCAGGTAAGTAGGAAAGACTGACTCCCAAGCACAGATAATGTTACAAATGAGGTGCGTTGCGAAGCCAGGAAGCACAGCACCCTTTCGTGTCTAGGCAGCCAGGAGCCCAGGAATGCACCCGAAAGGCGGGGAGTCAAGGTCCCCCACCGCTTCTCCAGCGCCAGGAGGCCGCAATTTGTAAAGCGAAATTAAAAATGCACCACGTGTCGGCCCGGAGGCTAACGATGTTTATACAGACATACCACACCGAGGGAACCGGCCCAACATTCCGCACTGGGCGCGGAGAAGAGGGGCTGAGGGCGCGGCCGGCCCGCCCCTCCCCCGCCGCCTTCCTGCGCCGCAACCTGGACTTGACCCCCGCGGCGGCCCGGGCCGGCGTCGCCGCGCGCCTGCAGACCCGGGCGGCCAGACGCGCCCACCGCCCCGCCGCGCGCGCAGACCCGACCCCGCAGCGCGGCCGGACCCGGGCTGCTCCCGGCGGGGAAACGTTTCCAATGCCTGGAGCTTTTTTTTGATAGCGAGGGAGATGGGTGCGGCGCTTGGTGGGGGTGAGGGGAGCAGAGAGACAGAGAGTTTGGTCCCCAAGTACTGAGCTGTGAAAGAGCAGGGGCAACTCCAGGGCGGAGAATTCAGAGCGGAGAATTAGAGCTGCGCACGCCCCAGGTCGGTTGCGACTCCGAGGTCCCCGGGCCTCAGCAGCTGGGTGACGCTGGACAAGTCTCAGCAGCTCTGGGGGCCTCAACGTCTCAACTGTAAACCCTGGGCACGCGGCTAGCGCCAGGTCCTCTCCAGCCCTAATATTCTGTGATTCTAAACTTGTCTGATTTGTCTCATATGTACCAAGGCTCGTAGCAAAAAGAAAAAAATACTGCATAACTATTTAATAGGAATTAGCTAAAGCACAGCTCTAGAGAGAGACACACACAAAAGTTTCAAATAACTCGGAACACTAGAACCTAGTGAATTTTACCTTTACTAAACTTTAGCGATTATTTATTTCTTTCGTAACAAAGGTTATTGATTAGATTTAGTGCTGAAAAAAAGAACAACGTGCGCTTCGGTCATTTGTCTTACGGAGGAAACATAAATCTATAAATCTTCCTCCTGTCTCTAAGAAACAAAACTCTCTTCATTTCCAAAGTATGCAGATCTTCCAAAGGCGTATTCTTTTTTCTTTCTAAATCTTTGCTCTTAGCCTCCTGAAACCAGTGGCTTTCTTTTCTTAAAATTTATGTGATCTTTAAATAAAGGGAGATAGAAAAAAGCCCCATTCTGCAATTGCAGTCTGAAAAAAGCTACGTCCAGGAAGAGATATTTAGATTTTATTTTGAGAGAGTTTTTAATCTGAAACAAAATGATTTCTCATCTCCTAAAAATGTATGCAAAATAATTTATAAAATGTTACACAAATTTACAGTATGATTCTTCAAGTATCTCTGGAAAGAGGAACATACAGTCTTCTAATTACCCCACGGAATGTACCACATGTGGGTGGGTGATTCAGAGGCTGGCTAATCTCGCTTCCCCCGCATCCCCCAAAACAGTAAACACAAGGATTAGATTTCTGACATCTGTCGTTTTAAAAATAATGAGTGGAAAGGTGATTGACTTGAACTCTTAATTATTACCAAAACAAGGTAACAAGGTGTTCTCTGATTGTGTAATGTTCCAAGTGCAAAAGCTCATTTCAGTGAACAGCCTCCTAGGTGATCTTCTGCCTAGCTCAGGGTCACCTCCTCCACCTCACTCCTGCCCTCCAGAATTTCTCCCTCTCTAACCAGCGCAGTCCCATTGTGGCCTCGGACAGGCAGGAGTCAAGGGAGACACGGAAGCACTCAGGCTCCTCCCCCAGCTTCCCAGGGACAATCCTTGCAGCGGGAGAGTTTGTTGTGCTGACCTTGTGAGCGAGTGACCCACAGAGAAGGACACTGTGTGCGGTCACTGAAGTTTTCTGACCTCATTTGTCCACGTCGGTATCAATAAGTCGGCCAGGGGGAGGGGAGAGAGGAAGTGGAAAAGGACGATTATGAGGACATACAGGACAAGGGACTGTGTGCAGCTGCTCTGCTGACAAGGAATAGTTGGAGCTGTGCTTCCTTGAAGGAATTGTGTTAAATTGAAGGTTGGCCTGGTGTTCACAGCACTCCCACCAGCCTTTCTGCTCACTTCCCCACCGTGATCTCAGCCTCCTATCTCCTTGGAAAGTTCCTACGCCAGGGCAGTGTTTTATGCCCAGGACACAGATTCCAGGGCCAGATGACTTGGGTTTGAATCCAGTTTCATCACCTGCAAAATGGAAATTATAGTAGTTCCAGCTCGTAAGAGTGTGCGAGGTTGAACTAAGTTATCACATCCTTAGAAGTGTGCCTAGCACTGCATAAAGCCTTCTAGATACTTCCTTCCATGGTTTTGTTCAGGTTTCCTCTCTCAGCTGGAGGGCTGCCAGCTTTACTCACTCACTGCTGCTTCAAGCTGCTCTGAGCAAGGATCAAACCTTGGCTTCTCCAAGAAGCAAAGATGTGTTATCAGATTTGCCTTTGAAAAGATCTCATGGGGAATCTAAGGTGTAGAAGACTCCCAAACGATCCTTACTGGGAAGGCTACCATTTATTGAACCCAACTCGATAAATGCCAATTTGTACACTATTCCATTTAAACTTTACAACAGCCCCAAAGGAAGTATTTTTATTCTATTTTATAAGGAAGAAACAAGGACAAAAAGAGGTTAATGGCATTCCCCTGATTGCACAACTAGGATCAGAGCACAACAGTAATAAATAACATTAACTAAATAGCTGACATGTGCAAGGTATTGAACACCTTGCCACGTCTTCATTCATTTAACGCTCACAGCAACCCTGGGAGCCAAATACTATTATTCTCCCTACTTTGCAGCTGAGGAACTGAGGCAGAGAGGCCTTATTAGCAAACCCCACAAGTAGAAAGTGGTAGAACTACATTTGAGTGCAGGCCTGCTGGCTCCCAGCCCATAGATCCAACCCCAGTACATGCTCCCTGTGCTCCTCTGCCCACCAGTGACCGGAAAGCCCCAGCCACGCCGACCTCATTGCCCCTGGCTGTAGTCACCATCCAGAAAGTCCTTGAGAACTGCAGATCTCAGTTCTGTGAGAAATAAAAACTACCATATGTCATTGTTTTTTGTTGCGGTTTCCAGGAATCGTAATATCACGTCTATGTATTGAGAAAGGATGGCTTTTTCCTGTCATTTGCAAGGGATTTTTTTTTCTCCTCCTGAATATTTAGGAATAGGTGGCCCTCAAAACTTTCCGCCCAGCCTGAGCTGGCTCAGATGTGTAAGTGCTGGGACCACGATGAATCTTCTACAAGCCTCCAGAAAAAAAAGTTCCTGTGACCAGCTGGCCAGGGAAGAAGGGAGAGGCACAGCTCCTCCTGAGCAGGCAGAAACCTAGCACCCACCCCTTGAGCCACAGCTCAGCCTCAGCTCCAGTTCCTCACCAGCCCTTCTGCACCTTGACCTTAAACTCTCTAAACTGCATGTAAACGCTTGCCAACCAGAGCTTCCTGTTGTTCTTTTGCAAAGTGAGCCATTCACATGTTTTTTCCCTTTTCACCAAACAGGCTTGTGTTTAGAAGTTATTTGAAGCATAAAAAGTAAAAGTTCAACCCTTTCACCCTCCCAAAGGTATTTTTCCAGAGTTGAAATAAGCAAATATTTTGGTAACGATTTGGTAAAGTACAATGAATTTCCTTTGGAATTGGTCAATAAGTGTGATTTTCTGTCTTTTCATTTTATTATTAATATATTGGAAAGTTGAGAAGCCCTTTGTTTATGCATGCAGCCACTCTCTGTACCGACAGGAAACACTACTGCGTGAGATGACAATAACCCCTGTTAGAGGCTGTCCTGTCAACAGTGAGTGACACTGTCAACTACTAGATAAAGAGATCAGGATCTGACCCTAGAGCTTAACCTAATTCCGTTAACATATAATGAGATTCGTTGGTGCTAGTTCAGCCGCGGATAGGTGAGATGAAATAATAATAATAATAGTTAACACAGACAGGTGCTGGGTTACCTTACATATATTAACTCATCCTCAAGCAACCCTAAGAAGTATTATTATTATCCTTATGTTACAGATGAAGCACTGAGAAGTTAAGTAACGTGCCCAAAGTTACACAGCTGCTAAGTGATGGAGCTGAGATGTAAACTCGGGCATTCTATATCCATAGTCCATATTCTTAACCACCACAGAATGCCGTGTTTCTCGCGGTATTTTGAGTTTCAGTAGGTGATTAATATCTCAGTAGGAGTGAAACAGAAAACACAGGCAGTCCAAAGGAGTCTTAAGAGAAAAGTTTCTGATGCCAGGCTGCCTGGTCCGATCCTGACTCTGTGCTTGTTAAATGTGCAGCCTGTCTTGGTTTCTTTATCTTTCTGTGTGTCACCCACTGTCAAATGGAAATGCTAAAGGAACCTTCCCATAGGGCTACGTGGGGATTAAATGGCCTAAAACAAGAGTGTGTGCCGTGAAGACTAGCCATTGTTATGGGTGCATGGTCACTTTCTGAAATGCAAGGGTCTGAGTGTGTTTGGAATTCAGACTCTTTCCAATTTTAGAGCAATAGATCAGTGCATACCTTGTTTTATCTAACTCCCCAGTAGGGTCTAGGAGTCTTAGGTGTCATCCTATAAACAAACACATTAATAATTCTGCAGCAACATGTTTGGCTCTTTAAGTGGACAAATGAAGGTTATAATAGCTTCATGGGAGTTCAGGTTTGGGCACCAAATGTGTTATTTAAAAAAAAAAAAAGAACAAAAACAAACAACAACAAGAAAAACCTTGCAGTGTTCAGGGCTTCGTGGGTTTCGAATGTGGAAAGGGACTGAGGGCTGTATCTGTATTGTATCAACCATGAGGTCCAGAGCATTTGGGCCCACAGGTGATTTGAGTGGAGACAGTGGTGCAGTGGTGCTAAGGAAGGAAAGCACAGGAGGTGCTTTATAATCCCCCTCATGGGGGATCTCTAATGAAAATAAAGATGTTTAATTTTTCACTCTCAAGAAGAAGCCCGCCACCAACCCCATGAATTCAAACCCTGGTGCTTGTATTTGTCATCCTGTGGCCTCACTGCACACTGGGAGGAAGATAACCACATACAGGCAAGACCTAAGAGGTGGCCGTGGGGGAGAACAAACATCAGGGGCCCCAGGAGGGAGAGTCTCATCATTATGGGGGCAGAACTGACTCTAAAAAGCCAGAGTGAAGGGCAGCAATGTCAGCTCAGCCCAAGAACAACAGCGATGAGTTGGGGGAGCTAGACCAGCGCTCCACCTGCAACACCCCTTGTAATGCTGGAGCAAATGAACACTTATTGGGGGGTTAATGGCAAAGGCATCTACCAAGAGGTGGATGGGGAGAGCAGAGGGGCTTTCCCTTTCCCAGCAAGGAACTCTTGCCTTCCCCGCTCAGAAAACAAGGGATTTTGTGAGCCTTTTCACATATATCACTGGTTGGTCTGTTAAGCCCTTGAGGAATACCTGGCATCAGCTGGTGCTGCATGAGCAACATTTGATCCTCAAATAACCTGAAAAGTATCCTTCCCACTGTATGGATTTAGGACTATTCCATAGGTTTTTTGCCCATGATCTTGAAGCTAATAAAGGAGAGAGCTGAGTTTCAAGCTCAAGTCTCCTGACTCCTAGCTGGAGCTCTAGCTCTGCATTTTACCCAGAATGATGGCCAATGCCTCGGGTGCACAGATGGGAAGAAGTGACAGTATTAGGGATTCAGAGCTGCCATCAGTAATTCATTTCCATTGCTATTACTGTAATTCAGCTCTCAAAAGATCAGCCTGCACTTCTAGTAAAGGAAGAAAAAAAAGCACCAACACACGCAACTTAGATTTTCAGCTCAGAAACGTTGTGCCCAACAGCTACAATAGGCCATTTTGATTTGGAAAGTGAAGCACGCAGAAGCCCTGGTTATTACAGTTAATTTAATTTAATTAAAACCGTAAAAGCAAACCGCAGTTCTGCAGTGGGTTTTGACCATCCTGATTGCTTGAAGGAGCCACAGGAGTCATGCTCTTAACTGATGGGCAGAGGCCCAAGTCGCCACCATTACTCAGCCCTCCACTAAAGGGCCTCTTACCTTGGCTCAGCCTGTGGTAATTTTATGCACTGACTTATCTTGTATATCCTTGTGTTTTGAAGGTGATTTGCTGTGGTTCATTTCCAGCTGTAGTAGGAATGGCACTTTTAAGCTGGGTGCAGTGGCTCAGCCTCTAATCCCAGCACTCAGGAGGCTGAGGCAGGAGGATCACTTGAGCCCAGGAGTTCCAGCCCAGCATGGGCAACATAGTGAGATCCAGTTGAATGAAAGAAAGAGAGAGGCGCGGGTGGGGGAGAGGGCGGAAGAGATGATTGGGAAGAGAGAGAAATTAAGAATTATACTTTTATTCTCTTCCTTTAAGAAGCCCAAAATGCTGAGGGCAATTTTCCATTTCCTTTCCTTTTTCTCCTTCCTCACTATCTCTCAATATTCTGTCCCTCTCTGCTTCTCCACTCTCTGCCTATTGCTTTCCTTGTCAGCCAGCCTGCAGCTGGCCCCAAACCCCAGTCTCCCAGGAAGGCCAGTGGCCTCCTTGGCAAGGCCCAGCCAGGCCCTGTGCTCGATGTTGGGCATGAAAGTTAGCCCTGCCCTCAACTTACCCGCTGAACAGATGGGAGGGACAAGCAAGCAAACAGGGATTCAGAGTGTGGTGTGATACACACTATAGCGTGTGGGTCACCTGCCATTTCAAGGGCACTGGAACTGGAGGGACCCCTATCCCTGGATAAGACCCAGAGGTTAGGAAGCCTGTGGGCCTACAAAGGTCTGCTAGTGGCTCCGCAGCCTTGCTGAGCCGGCTTCCCAGGCCCTGTGGGGTCCAGCCTTTCAGCCTATGCCTCCAGCCCCCTCTCTACCTCTTCCCAGCACATCTTCTGTCTTCTCACCATGTGGAACTCTTCCTTTCATGCCTCAGCCTTGGCATATGCTGTCTGGAACACTCTGCCCACCCTCCCACCCTCAACTGGCTCATGTCAACTCACTTTCCAGGTCTCTGAGGAAATGTCCCTTCCTCTGGGAAGCATCCCTGGCCCACCAAGTCCAGGTGGAATTCCATTTACTGGTTCCCATAGCACCCTGTACATGGGTACCTGACACTTATCACACTACCTTGTCACCACCTGTTTGTTTGTATTCCACCCTGGCCCCCAAGCTCTGTGGAAGCAGGAATAGTATTCACATTGCTTGTCTCTGTATCTCTGTGCCAGAAGCAGTGGCAGGCACAAAGTAGGTGCTTATACACGTATGCTGCATTCATCAAATGCGCCTGGAGTGGTGTGGGATGAAGGCAGAGGGGTAAGCAGGAATGGATCAGGAAGAGCCTGGAATGCCATGCTTACAGAGGAGGAAGGGCAGAGGAGAAGACTGTGAGAGAGCAAGGGAAGAGAGAATGCCCGTGAGAGAGAGCCCTTGGTGACAGGCAGTGAGTGCTGCCAGAAACATCTGCAAGTCACTCCCTGGAACCAGGGCAGAGTCAGTGCATCCCAATTTGGTTGAACTTCCTTGAAGAAAGAGAGAGGAAACCTAGCCAGCCCAAGCCATCTTGAACTCTCTTTATTTTTTATTTTTTAAAAATTTATTTTTTTTTTTTGAGACAAAGTCTCGCTCTGTTGCCCAGGCTGGAGTGCAGTGGCACGTACCTCCACCTCCTGGGTTCAAGCCATTCTCCTGCCTCAGCCTCCCAAGTAGCTGGGATTACAGTTGCCCACCACCACGCCCAGCTAATTTTTGTATTTTTAGTAGAGACGGTGTTTCACCATGATGGCCAGGCTGGTCTTGAACTCCTGACCTTAAGTGATCCACCTACCTCGGCCTCCCAAAGTGCTGGGTTTACAGATGTGAGCCACCGTGCCTGGCCTTGAATGCTTTTTTAACAACAAGATAGCAGATTCCAGTGGAGCTGGCTACTACTTGGTGTCAGCAATTTCTTCTTCTGTCTGTAAGTTGAAGTAGTGTTTGCTCATATCTTGAAACAAATGAGACACTTCTGGAGACATGAAGAGACATGAGAGTCACACAGAGGCCCAGCTGTCTCCCTTTTGGGAAGGGGTGGCCATCACTGAGCACCTGCTTCCAGTGGCCATTTCCCGGTGCCGTCTGTCCCCACAGCTGGCAGGGCTGTCTCAGTACGAGGCTGCCCCAGATGCCAGAGCCCACTGTATCTGCACACAGGATGGGCCTGTGTGCAGCCCCCCAGGGGAGGATTAAATTCTCTATCCCCTACCCAAGAGCTGATGACAGGGATGCATGACCTGCCCTGTTCTCAGAGCTCTGCTGCAGGACTTTGCTTCGTGTTACCCCCTTGCTGGGCCCCCTTCCCTGGCCTGTCTCATGTTGCTCATGCCTGCTGGTCTTTCATGGGAGCACTCATAGAAAAATAATCTGCATGACTGTCCCTATGTCACAGTCTCCATCTGGGGAAGCCCACCTATGCCAGACAGGGTTCCCAAAGCTCATGACAACAATAAGCATTGCGCTGGAAGCAGTAACACCTGTCACACTTCAGCCCAGCCACTCACACACACACTATTTCCATCATAGGCAGGCTCCTCAGAGTTAAGGGCATACACTCGGAAAAGTTCCAACCCTGATGGGAGATTTCTAATGAAAAAGAGATGTTTAATTTCTCACATTCAAGAAGGAGCCCATCGCCAGCCCCATGAATTCAAAGCCTGATGCTTGTGACTGTCATCCCGTGGCCTCACTGTGTGCTGGGAGGAATATAACCTCACTCAGGGACAGAACGTGTCAGGGAAAGGACGGCATGGGATACAGTTCCAGCTTTCACAAGAATGCAGCAAGCTCTCCAAATGCACTTGGAGGGAGAAAATTATGTTTGGGGTGTGTCTATTTACATTCTTAAAAAGATAAAGTTGTAAAAGATCAGTAAGTCTAATTTCCTGTGGCAGGTATTTATCAAAGGAAAAAGTTTCCAAGGTTTCCAAGTGGAGAGGAGAACCCTAGCCTGCTGCAGGGTGGCTTTCTGCAGTTAATTGTACTGGGAATCATATGAGATCGTTTGCACATTATTCTTTGTGACCTTCACCTTAGGTTTACATTTCAATATTTCACATTGCTACACTGCCCCATTAAAAGAGATGAGACAGTTAGTTAAGAACTTGAAAATAAGGGCTTTAAATAAACAAAAAGGAAAAATAAAATTTTGCCCCAGTGTCCCTCCAATGAGAAACAACTAGAAATTTCTCAGGGATTAAATTTCTATTTAATCCCCTAGGTTTGGTTTTAATATGTGAACATTTAAATCATTTTCGGGTAGCTATAATTTTTTCCCCAATCTGGCATTCAATAAAGTAGTCATCATTTTTTCTCCTAATCTGGCATCAAATTCAAGAAAGATTAGAAGCAGCGTATGTGATCACATGCTGTTGCAGGTGGCAAAGCCACGCCCCTCACTCTGCGCACAGCCTGGTCCTGGGCTGGGGTTGGTCAGACTCAGCATGGGGTAGTCCCAGAACTGACTCACCCCACCTGACCCTAGGTTCCTATGTGGGCTTCCACTTCATTCTAGTGCCCAGAGCCCCTTCTAGAAGCCAGACAGTGGATTTCCCTCTAACTCCTGTGGGTCAGCTTCCATGGCTAGTGAGTAACTCTGATTTACTTAGTGCCAACGTCATGCCAGCTACTTGACTGGGGGCACTGGGCCCACCGCTCCTCACAGATGCTCCTCGAAGAGGCTGCTATCATTCATCCCTTTGTTGCCTGTAACTTGGAAGCCAGGTGTGCCCTGCCTCTGTTCATGTGTAGCTACTGCCTCTTTGTCCAACATCAATCCTGACACAGCCCTGAGCTCTTCTTCTGGTGATCACAAAAGATTCCTTCACACCAAATTGTTTAGGAGCCTTGAATATTTGAAGGATCAAGAAGAGAGGACACAATACACCCTGCACAGACCCTACCGTCCCCTGCCACCAGTGTCTTGGGGTGTCAGCACAGGACAACACGGCTTTCCCACAAAGCACAACACTCTCCCTAAGTCTAATTCTGGTAAAGCCATTTGAAGACAACTGCCCTCATCCTGCAAGATATGGATGGGCAAGCTGAGGTGGAGAGGGCCTCAGCAATTTGCTCAAGCTCACTTGGCTAATAAGAATCATAATGGGAATCTGATCCCAGGTCTGCCTAAAACTTCACACTCTAATAAGTCATGCTGCCTCTCCGAGACCAAATCAATAGCCTGGCACGTGATTTCTTCTCACAGTGCCTACCCTGCTTTACCCTTTCCCCCAAGCCTTAAAGTTGCCCCCTATTTCATCCCAATAGCTGGAGCCAGTTCCCACCTGCAGGCTCTGGGACCCCCACTACCTAACACACAGAGCACCCCCTTGGCTCTTCTCTTCCCATCCCCACCCTGTCTCTGTACCTCTCTCTGGGCTCTACCTACTCCCCTTGATCTTTGATGGGGACAGATTGCTTGGCCTGCCTCCAGTCCCCTGTCCCTAAACCTTCTATCTGTCTGATCGGGCTTCTTTTCATCACCTGTAGCTGGACCCCTCCCCTGGGCCACCTCCCATCCTCCCTGGAGCCCATTTACAGGCCACCCATCTCTAAACCCCTTGCTGATTGGATTCACTGTTTTCGGAGAAAAACACATCTCTCATCTCTGCCTTTCTTGTCCTTCCTCATTGCCTATAGCAGGCAAAGAATGTCTGCCTTACCAAGAATGATTCAGTTCCTCACTTTCCCTAATGACCAGGGTGCTCTAGGGAGGGCCTCGCAGTGTTTAATGGAGTGACTGAGACATCTCTACCTCCCTTCTCTCCTCTTTTGCTCCATATCAGCTGAGATGGCAGCTGCCCCAGAAAAGATTTTTGGCTGATCCATTTTCTCCATGCTCCCTTGGATTTTCCCATGCAAAGCTAAAAATAGCAACCCATTTCTGTTCTTAAACTAAAAGACAGAAGCAGACTCCCTTTCATCTGGGCAAGGAAGTGACACTTGTGCTGATGGTGTGGGCAGGTACTGGTGCCCCAGCCTCGGGGAGGAAACAGAAACCGCAGGAAGGAGCAGGGAAGGAACTCTTAGGAAGGGGTTAGTATGCACTTAACATCAAAAGGAATACGCCACTATCATCAAGAGTAGCAGCTCTGAATATTCGAGGAGGAGTTGGAATTCTCAGGCGATCTGGCAACCAGTTGGGGCTTTCCAAAGGGTCTCATGTGGTCCACCAACGCACGTGTCCCTGGATGGCCAGCTGAGGGGTAGAGTTCACCACTTATGTAGCTGCATCCCCTGGGAGGTGCCTCCAAGCTCTGAAGGCTGCAGATCAAATTCAAAGTTATCCCTGGAGGTTTGAGTCCTGTGTTGAAAAGCTGTGATATATGCATCTCCATGGCACCAGCCAAATTATGCAATTGCTCCAGTTTCATCACTGTTTTCTCTCTCTCTCCCTCCATGATGTCCTTCCTCCCAGGCTGACTCCACTAGTAGCATCTCTTCCTCCTCTCAATTTCTGTCTGCACCAACCACTGGGCATTTAATCATGTAGGACCTTGTGGCATTCTCTGTGTTGTTAAATGAAACTTTTATCAGTTGCAGTTTCCTTTGAAGAGGGGTGTGGGGTGTGTGTGTGTGTGTGTGTGTGTGTATGTGTGTGTGTGTGTCCCGGTTCAGGAGCAGTGGGTGAGCACTACAGAATGTTGAGGAAATGCATGCTTATAGATGCATAAGCCGAGGGACTCGGCTCCTCATTCTAGATCTGACATCACTTCTCTGGAGAAGTGATAAGTTTCTCTGAGACACCCTGGAAGATGTGCTCAAGAACCTTGGGGTGGAAAGAAATGATCCCTTCCCAAATTTGTCTGTAGTAAGGGAATTCATATCTTCTGAGTCAGGGAAAGTTGGCAAAAATTGAAACAGACTTTAGAAATTTTAGACTTTTAGAAATTTGGACTTTAGATTTTTAGAAATTTTAGAGATTCCTAGGAAGCAAGTAAGCTCAGAAAATGTGATTAGGTAAGGGCCTGAGTGGTGGTAAAATAAATCAATGTTAGATAATGGATGGATGGATAGATAGATCGATGATTGATAGATAGATAGATACAGTTTGAGAACATAGAATTAAGAAAGATCCCTGGATGGATGGATAGATTGATGATTGATTGATACTAGATAGATAGATGATAGATGATAGATAGATAGATAGATAGATAGATAGATAGATAGATAGATAGATAGATAGATAGATAGATAGATAGATAGATGATGGATAGATACTGTTCATGAACATAGAATTAAGAAAGATCCCTGGATGGATAGGTAGATATAGATAGATGATAGATAGATAGATAGATATAGATAGATAGATAGATAGATAGATGATAGATAGATAGATATAAAATAGATAGATGACAGGTAGATAGATGACACTGTTTGTGAACATAGAATTAAGAAAGATCCCTGTTTGGAGGGGCAGGAGGAGCAGGCAGTCGAGGAGAGTTTCCTGATGTGAGCCCAGAAAATCTCCAGTGAGCAGAGACAATCGAGAAGTCCACCCGATTTCAAAACGGTGCTCATCAAGATCTGAGAGTCATCCCACCAGACCACAGCTCCTCAGGCTGAAAACCGAAAGATGCTGCCTGGAGCCCGTGAAGAGCTCCACGAGTGAGATGACACTAACAGTGGGTAAGCAAAGCATCCGTTTAAATTGGGAAGTGAACGTCTGTATCCTATCTTCCTGCCCTGCACTATCCGCTCACCCTCTTTAAAAAGCTATATGGTCAAAAATGGCCAACAGACCTGGTGGGTCCTTCTTTCCTCTACCTGCCCCACTGCCTCCTCACAGCCTAAAGGGGCCTCTGTCTCCTCTAAACTGCCATGGTTCTTTATTTGAACACCTCATAATACTGAACAACAGTTATGCACATACCCTTTCTTTCAGAATAATGACCCCCAAAGATTCTAAACCCCAGAGAGACTGTGAAGATGAGTTGAAGGGCCTTGAGATGAGGACTCTCCTGAGGTACCTGGGTGGGCCTGATCTAATCATGGAGACACCTGTCCCCACTTCCACAGACCACAGGGACATGGTGCTGCAGGCCAGCGAGGGTCAACGGGGGAGTGGTGAGCGGGGGAGTGGTGAGCAGTTGAGTTGTCTATGATTAGAGCAAATTGGTTGCCCTTCAAGAACTTCCTTTCACCCCACCCAGGGAGGCTCAGTGCTCAAGAATCCCAGGGCAACTCTGGCTGGGCTCTGGCCTCAAGCCTACAGCTTGCTTTTTATGGGGCTGACATCCCATCCCATTCTGGAACGAGGCACTCAGTCCATTGTGTCTAGCGTGATAATGGATATGTGGGGTCATCTCTCCCTGGGACTGAGATGACCTCACACAAGGACACAAGCAGCACAACGGGCATTCCCCACAGAAGGCACCGAGCAGGGCCAGTCGCTTCTCATGACAAGCATCATGTCATCAGTGGCAGGGCCAAGGTCCCCTCGACTCTGAAAGGCCAATGCTTTGAAATATCCTTTAGCACCCCGGGCATTAAGTCATTTCAGGTCAAGAGCCAGAGTGCCCAGTGCCCACTCAGAACCCTGAGGAGCCCTGGCCTGGGAGCAGGTGAAGTTTGAGCCTGTCTCTGGAGGGGGTGCACAGCTAGCCCTGTCTCAGGCCGGGACATAAAATATTCCCCTTCCACCTGCTCACATGCCCCAAAGAGAAGCCCCCCCATCTCCCCCGTTCCTCCACAGCCCAACCCCTCAGCTTGGGCCCTCCTTCCTTTGCACCTGAACCCCTGCGGGTTGCTCCATGCTCTTTCCAGCCCCAGGCTCAGCAAAGCTCCCACCACCGTTCTTCCTTGCCAGAGTCCCCGCCAAGACAGGGGAGCTAGGCTCAATCTGTCCTGCTGACTGCCTGCGCCCAGCCCTTGGGGACCCTGCAGGCCTCTTTTGCTGCTTCCACTCCCCAGTCCTCCCCACTCCCCCTCTAGCTCCACTTTGTTCCTCAAGCCTGACCCCGGGGCCAACTTCTCCAGGAAGTTTTCCCTGACAACGCCCTGCAGCCCAAGTTGGTAGGCTTGGCACGGCCCCCTCTAAAGCACAGATGGAGCCAACCCGGAATTGTCTATCTGACCCTGCTCTCTGTGGGCATCAGCCCTCCTCACCCTCCCACTCTCCCAGCGAGCAGACTGTGAGCTCCTGAGGGTCAGGAAGCTCATAGTGCCCTGTCCTAGTAGCCCCGTTTCAGTGAAAAGCTTGGTGCTTATCAGATGATTGTCAGAGCTTGTGGAATGCACAGGAAAGCAAGACGTTCCTGCCAGGGAGTTCTGCCATCCCAGGACAAAAATAATAAATGGATTGGGGGTATGCTCCCCTGGAAAGGGCCCCTCAGGGCCAGGCTGCACTTTATTTTCTCTTTTCCAGCACTACCTCCACCCAATGCTCTCAATACAAGGCACTTGAGTTTTGTTTTCACTTTTTAAATTATTTTTTAATTGACAAACAAGAATTGTATAATTTATTATATCCAACATGTTTTGAAATATATATATATATGTTGTATAATGGCTATGCTAAGCTAACTAACATATCCACTACCTCAAATACTTACGTTTTTATGGTAAGAACACTTAAAATCTGCTCTCTTGGCAATTTTCAAGTATATAATTCATTAACTATAATCATCATGTTGCACAATAGACCTCTTGAACTCACTCCTCCTGTCTAACTGAAATTGTGTGCCCTTTGACCAACATCTCCCTCCCTCAGGCCCTAGTAGCCATCATTTTACCCATTTTACCCTCTGTTTCTATGAATTCGATTTTTTTAGTTTCCGCATATAAGTGAGATCACATGGTATTTGTCTTTCTGCACCTGGCTTATTTCACTTAATACGATGTCTCCCAGGTTCACTCACATTGTCACAAATGACAGAATGTCTTTCTTTTTGTATGGCTGAAGAGTACTCTATTGTGTATTATATATTCTTCTTTATCCATTCATCTGTTGATGGAACTTAGATTGCTTCCACACCTCGACTGTGGTGAACAGTGCTGCCATGAGCACGGGGTGCAGACATCCCTCCAAACAGGGATTCCCTTTCCTTTGGGTGTAGACCAAGCAGTGGGACCCCCATGCTGCTGAACACTCAGGCTGCAATGTTAAACCAGACAGATGTTGTAGGAACACTGAGCCGTAAACAAACAAATAAGTTCTAGCACATAGAATCATAAAGAATGTAAAGCTGGGGGCACACAATAGCTTTACAAAGTGTAAGGAAAGCTCAAGGTGCTGAGCTGTGTCGCAAGACCATCATCCTGCATTATCTAATGGGCAGGGCCCACCTGTGTGTACTGAATCTCCTTCCAGATGCCCCTGCTGTCTCTCCTCTTTCTCTCTCTGTCTGGTTCTCTCCAAAAGACTGTGGGGCCGGGGTACCTCCCTTGTCTCTCTGCCTCCCTCCCAGCCCCCATTGCCACTCACCTCCAGCCTTGGCTAGGCCCTTTCCATTGCTCCTTAACCCCTTATTCTCCCTGTACCCCAGGAACTCCTGCATAGGCCTTACCCTGGAATTGCTCACATCAATCCCTCACCAGCTCTAAGGATATGCCTTGAGTCTGGGCTACAGGAAATCTGCAAGACCCTTCCTTCTGCCTCCCGGCACCAAGAAGCCCCAAATTGAGCCACATGTCTTTTTTCATTACACATTCATTCAATCACTCATTTTCTTCATTTGTTCCTGCCTTCATCCCTAATTAGCATTTACTAATGACTGTACTATGTGCTAAACATAGGGTGCCAGGTATCTAGAGATGAGTGCCACTCTTGTCAAGGTGCACGCTCAGTACCCAATAGGGAGCTTAGCATAGGAGTAAACTCACCAAAATTCACCAGGCACAGTGGCTCACACCTGTAATCCTAGTGCTTTGGGTGGCTGAAGCAGGAGGGTTGCTTGAGGCCAGAGGTTTGAGACAAGCCTGGGCAACATAGTGAGACCCCACCTCTACAAAAAAAAAATTAAATTAGCCAGGCATGGTGGCACATGCCTGTAGTCCCAGCTACTGAGGAGACTGAGGTGGGAGGATCGCTTGAGCTCAGAAGGTTGAGGCTGCAGTGAGCCATGATGGTCCACTACACTCCAGCCTGGGTGACAGTGTGAAACTTTGACTCTAAAAAATAAAAATAAATGAAAAATAAAAACACTAACCAAAATGCAGGGAGCAAAGAGTGCTGAGATGGCTATAGGAGTGCTGAGCATTTCATTGCTTTCCTGATGAAAACATGCCATCTTTACCCTGTCACAGAACAAATGGAATATCTGTCTCTTTCATGATTAGCAAAGCTGATTTCATGTGTTTCTGAAAAGTCTATCACAGTGAAAACATTTTTACCTTCCAGGAAAGTGGGGAGCTATTTGCTTCCAATGTTTATGGAGATTGATAGGAAAAGAGAAAATTGCATTATAGGTTTATATGCTGTGACAAAAGTCTATGCAAGGTCCAGTTGGGACAAAGAAAGGATAATTCAAGTCCAGGTAAAGGCAGGTGATGGGGAAAGTAGGGCTGACCTCTCTGAAGACATCATGCTTGAACCACATCCTAATGAGTAGAGGTTGACCAAGCTGGCAAGGAGAAGGAGGGAAAGGGCTTTCCAAAGCATCAGAAAGACCATAGCAAAGGCATGGACCCATGAAATTTCAAGAACTTTTCATTAATACCTATTACTACCTAACAAATTACTCACAAATGGAGTGGCTTAAAACAACACACAGTTATGATCCCACAGTGTCTTGGGAAGCCACCTGGTCATTGCTTAGCTGGATCCATCCTTCAGGATCTCTCACAAGGTGGCTATCAAGGCACTGGCCAGGGCTGGGATCACATCTGAAGGGTCAAGGCGGGGATCCACTTCCAAACTCATGTGGTTGTTAGAAGATTTCAGTTCTTCAAGGGTTGTCGGATAAAGGGCCTTAGTTCCTTGCTGGCTGTTGGCCAAAGGCCACTTTCATCCCCTGGCCAAGTGGACCTCTCCAACACAGCCACTTGCTTCATCAAGGCACACAAACCAGGAAGGCAACAGGGAGCATCCACTAGCAAGACAGAAGCTACAGTCTCTCGTAAGTTAACTATGGAAGTGACATCCCATCACTTGTCATTCTCTGTCAGTTAGAAGGAAGTTGCTGGGCCAGCCCACACTCAGGAGAGGGGATTCTACAATGATGTGGCTACTGGCAAGTGGAGATCACTGCGGCCAGATTAAACCCTGCCTCCCATCGTCCATTTGGGGAACTACAGATTGTCTTGTACTTAAGGGGATGATGCAGCAACACTAGAGGCAGCAGGCAGGCAAATGCAGACCAAGAGGGCCTTATACAGCATGCTAAATAACTAGGGTATTTGCCCTGTAGAAGATGGGACTTCCTTCTTTTCTTTTTACTCACCTTTTCCTTTGGCTTTGTTTCTCAAATCACTTTTGCTGTTACTGTTTCCTGAATTCCCACCTTACACATTCTATACCATCACTTCCCCTTACTCTTTGCCATGTTTCTGTCCTCCAGTAGGCATCAGCACAGCTGTTATTCAGACACACCTAAGATTTTAACAATGCAACTGAAATCAGTTTAACTTCCCTAACCCAAACAGGTGACACCCAGAAATCCATTACTTAGATTTCAGGAACAAGTTGTTTAGGGCTGCTCAAAAAACCAGAGAAGAGGTTAGACAAGTGTTGAAACGCCTTCTTGGGAACCCAGCCCTTCCCACAGATTCCTGTGTTGTTCCCTAATTGAGAGGCTGCCACCAGGCATTAGTTGTTCCAAATCCATCATCAGCTCCAAAGCCCAAACTTCCCAAACCACAACCAACTTTCCCTGAGGAAATGGCCTCATGTCATAATCCTTCATTGCCAAAAATGTCTCCTGATTATGGTTGCCTATTCTTTCCTTTCATCTCAGTTGAAAAATGTTCACAGTTCTGGCTTCTAGAGATTTCTACTGGCTTCTTTACCTTGATCACTTTTTCTGCACATGTGAGAGTGTATCCTTGCCAAAGCTCATTTTTCCATGCTTAATAAAGCATTTGATGGACTACTTTTTTGGCATGAACCCCCTATCTTCCATCCTTTGATCTGTGAGCTCTACATGGACAGAACTGTATTAATAAGAATTACCTTTCCAAATACTGTAGCCATGTCCAAAAATATAACACTCTAGGGTTCCATTGGAAAGCCCTGGGGACTCATTTCCTATGATCCTTAGATCCTCTTGGCTTCAATCCTTGCCCCATCCATTATTGATCTCCCAGGGAAAAGAATAATTGCTGCAATACATTCATGGATTTTGATTATTTCCACCCAAGTCCTTTTTGCAGCCATCCTCACTGGTTACTGCATATCATTTGGAGGATGGCTGCCTTTTACAAATGGATCGAGACAACATTCCAAATGCAGCAGCTTTGATCTCTTGGCCAGAAGACACCCGCTTGCCTCTTATGTCGTTTTTACCTTAGGTTCGGGCCAAAATAGTCCCAGAGCATGTCTCCCTGCTGGAGTATCACTCCTTGTCTCTTTTGTTTCCTTGGCTAAACGTTATCACCTTCTCCTTCCCACACTTTTGTCTCATCATTCCATGCAATATTTTACCTTGGACCAAGAGAAATTCTGCAGCTGACAGGCGATTGTATTGTCTTTGAAGTGTGCTGGCTCTAGGCTCGTCTCTGGCTGGAGAAACATCTTACTGGAATTGCTGACAAGAAACCTTTCTGCTTTTGTTTCCTTTTCTGTGTTTACCCATGAATGAGAATGTCAGTAATCAGGAGGGAAGACAGTTGGTCTTCTCTGTGGATCAGCTGAGGATGCATTTTCCCCCGCTTACTCCTTTCCCACAAAAAGTGACAATACTGAACAAAGTTCCTCTCTCTCTAACTACCTCCATTTCCCAATCTCATCTCCTCCTATCACCAACTCCCAGTGTTAGTCCTGCTTGGGATATGAGCTGAAGTTTAAATCCACCTGGCAAGCAAAGCCTGACCAGCATCCACCCTGCACCCCTGCCAAAAAAAAAAACAAAAAACAAAAAACAAAAAAAACACAGAAACAAAACAAAAAACATTTCCTTTAGGTTTTACCTGGGCCCTTGCTCTCTTTGTGGAGACAGGCATGGGCCTCCGTGGGTTGCAAGGAGATTTGTTTAACTGCTTCAAAGCTATGATTTGCATGAGAAGGCCCTGAAACAAAAGCCCCTGTGTGTGTAAAAATGCTACAGGATTAGGCCTGTGTTTGGGTCTCTTCTAAAAAGAAGTGTGATTACACAAAAAGCAAGGGCACCCAAGAGCTAAGTGAGCTATCAAATGACCTAACAGACCCGGCTAAGAAACATAATCTGGCACATGGCGCCCTTCCGGCAGTACCCTGGTCAGTTACACACTTCACGACTTCCCTCATTTCTCTACAAGTCGTGCCTTTGTCTCTAATAGGCGGTCTGCAACCAGGCCTGCTGGGCAGACAGGAATGACGGGCAAGAGTGTGGGACAATGTAAAAATGGAAACCACAGAGTGCCTGATGCCTACAGATACCCAGGGAATGATACTGAATGCATCCTTTGACCTAATGAGACCACAACCCACCTGTTACCAAGCCAGAATGAATAAATGGAGTTGGAGTCGCCCCTAAGATTCCTGAATGTCTGATGGCAAACCCTGCCACTCATTCTATCTCCACCACCTGAGAAAGCGGCCTGTGAGGCATAAAATCTTACTAATGAACAAAATCTTACAGGATAGTTCCTGTAGTCCCACCTTCTCCTGGACATGGACTTCTGGGAGGTTAAAGAGAATGACTGAGGTCACACAGCAGTCTGTTCCAAATGGATTGAAAGTCTAAATTTTAGTGTGTGACTTTCATTCCTTCAGATGCAAGCTCTAATGATGGCATCCTTGAAACGTTTCCCAATGAAAACTAAGTCATAATTGTGAAGTCCTCATTATCAAAGAGCCTTCACGAAAGCTCATATGCACAGGCTCTGCCTGAGAGCAACGAAGCAGAGTAGCTACCGTCTGCCTACTGGGTGACCCTGTGTTTCCCACGGAGACCCAAAACTCAGCACATCCACAGCTATCTTTTCAGCGTCCTCTCCAATCTCCTCACCTCCATCAAAGTCCACCACTTCGATTGATAACACCTCATATGCATCCTGGTAGCCTCAGCTCTCACCCCGGTTACTGCATGCAACAGCCATCGGGCACTCTCCCTGCCTCAGCCTCCACTCCTTCCAGCCCATCCTCCACACTGCAGCAGACAGTGAACTGGTGTGGGGTAAACTCAGCTAATAGCAATAATTTAGGCACACTTTTAGAATGACCCTGGATGGCAGATGCACCTGAATGTGTGTTCCAAGCAAGGGAATCTGGGAGGGGCCAACCTGAGATTTGTTCCTCGTCTATGAGGAATATCTGAGCACCTTGCCTATGCAATGGATTGGGATTGGGGTCCTGAGTTTTGGGTTAAATGAAGGTTGCCAGGTTGTTAGGGGGATGGTGTTAAGTGAAAATGCTATGTAAACCGCACGCCGTTTGCAGGGGCTGCCATTTTCCTGCCAGCCTGCCACCACTGGACTGTAGGAAAGTGGATATGTGGTCCAGCCCTCTGCCACTGGACTGTTTCTGTACGTCAGGTGGTTCTCCTGTCCAGCTTGCCACCCCTGGACCCACTCTCCTCTATGTAAGCCCCTAATGAACCCCCATGTCTCATGTGCTGGCTCTGGGTCTCCTCTTTGGTCTCTTGAACATGGTGCCTTCCCTACTGGGGTTAATAGGGGTTCGCCACAGCAACTGTCCAAAAGGCAAACTTGGTCCTGCTGTTCTTCTACTTGCATGTCCCCCAGAGCTTCCCCAGGTCTAAGCAGGAGAATGCTCATACTACACAGTGCTGCAACCCCAGCCTTGCCTGATCTGGCCTCTACCTTCCTCTCCAGCCTCATTTCTCTCCTCTCCCACACATGCCATCCTCATACTCTCCATCATCTCTGTGTCTTTGCCCATGTTTATTCTCTCTTCCTACAAGGCTACCTCTTACTTATGTCTCCTGGACTTCAGTCTATGCATCCACTGAGGCTCAGTTCAAATGGCATCTCCCGCAAGTCCTCCTTTACCACCATAACTCTTGGAGCAACTTATGCATACCCGGGTCACACTGCTGAATTATTGCTTACATTTCAGTGTTTTCACTAAACTACAAATACCTGAAAAGTGAAGACAGGTCTGTAACCAGCTTTGTATCCTAGTACATTGCCTGACATATAGGACCTACATGAGAGATGCTGGTTTATTAGAAGAGATGAGTTGACTTATTGGGCACCTACTATATGTCTGGCACTAGCGCTAGAGAAACAAACAAAACAGAGAAAATATCTCTGCCCTTCTGAAGCTTATATTATGTAGGAGGATCAGTCAATAATCAAATGCATAACTAGATAATGTCAACAGTGATAAGAGCTAAGAGGAAAAATAAAGTAGGTGAGGAGATGGGGAATTACAGGAGGGCTGTTTTAGATGGCGGAATCAGAGACAATGACTCTGAGAAGTGACCATTGGTCCTGGAACGAGGTGAACTACAGAGTCTCATTATCGGGAAGAAGAACATTCCAGAAATAGGGATGAGTAGTACCAGGGCCCTGGGGCAGAACGGTGTTTGGCATGTTGGAGAAATGGAAAAGAGGCCCAGCGTGGCTGGTGTGCAGTGAATGAGGGAGAATCGTAAAAGTCAAGTTGAAGAAAGGGCCAGACCTATAGACTGCATGGGCATTGTGGACACACATATGCACATCTCACAGAAGAAATGAAAACAAAATTCAAAAAGGTGGTTATTTATATACAAGGAGGGAGGGCGTACAGGCAGGGGAATAGAGGTTGCTCTGGGTTATTGTCAGCATCTTAGTTTTGGGGTTGATTGGTGGCTTCATGGGTTTTATAATATGCATTTCTGTATTGGGACTAACTAGCAAAGCCATGCAAAGATGATAATGTGTCATGAGCCAAAAATCATCACTAGTCTGATTCTGCGCACTGGAGAGATATAAACTAATTTGCCTGGGGCTAAAATGTTCATTATTCTGAAATAATTGTCTATATTGCTTGTACTTAAAGAAAACCTCCCAAGTTAATGCCTGCTTAAATGAGGAATTCTCTTCAAAGGTTTTGGTGGATTCCTTTTCCCAGTTGCTGCCGTTTTAAATACTTTCCAACAGGATGCATGGAGCAGCACGTGGCCCATGGTCTGTGGACCACAGCATCCCATTGCAGGAAGGCACTGGGGCCAGACAGTGCTGGGCAGGGTACACAATCTGACAGTGCAGGGTAAATGCACCTTAGAGCAAGAACTTAAGCAAACCCTTACAGTGACCCTGTATGGCAGACACACCTGAATGTGTGTTCTGAGCTAAGAAATCGTGATGTGGACAACCCGGAAAGTCGTTCCTCTCTATAATAAACATCTGAACTCTCAGCCCGTTCCATGGAACAGGGGCCATACAGGGGATTGAAGCCCTGAGTTTTGGGTTAAATGAGAGTGGCCAGGTGGAGGTCATTATGGAGAGGGTGTTAAGTGACATGCTATATAAACGGCATGCAGTTTGCAAGCAGTTGCAGTTTTCCTGCCCAGCTTGCCACCACCGGACTGTAGGTAAGATGGTTATCTCGTCCAGCCCACTGCCCCTGGACTCTCTCTCCTGTATGTAAGCCTCCAATAGAACCCCAGGTTTCTCATTTGCTGATGCTGGGTCTTCTGCCTCTTGAACCTGCTGCCATTCCTATTGAGGTTAATAGGGGTTTGGCAAGACAGCCGGCCTAAAAGCTGACCCAGACACTTTGACGACTCCAACACTCACTAGAGGATGTCAGAGCACAACACTGGAAGTCAGACAGAGCTAAGTTCAAGTCCCATGTCTGCTGCCACTAACTAGCTGAGTTTAGGCAAATTCTTTCATCTCCCTGAGCCTCAATTTCTCAGCTGTAAACTGGTCTATATCAGCTCCTCAGGGCTGCCGTAACAAAGCACCATAAACTGTATGTAAGCCCCTAATAAAACCCCATGTCTCATGCTTCAAATAACAGGACTTTATTCTCTTACAGCTCTAGAGACTAGATGTCCAAAATCCAGCTGCCTGCAGGGCCACGCGCCTTCTGAAGACTCTAGGAACGAATGGCCACCTCGCCTCTCCCTAGCTTCTGGTGGTTGCTGGCCACCTTCAGCATTCCTTGGCTTACAGCTGCCTCACTCCAGTCTCTGTCTCCATCATCACCTGTCGTTCTGTCGTTCTTCCTGAGTGTCACTGTGTCTTCACGTGGCCTTCCTATAAGGACACCAGTCATTCGATGTAGAGCCCATTCCAATCCCATATGACCTCATCTCAACTAATTACATCTGTGAAGATCCTGTTTCCAAATCAGGTCACATTTTGAGGTTCTAGGTGGACATGAGTTTTGGAGGCATACTATTCAACTCAGTACCTGGAGATGATAGTATCTAACTGAAGGGGCAACAGAAGAATTAAACCCAATAATGTACATAAGGCACCTAGTGAAATATAAGCAATCGATACATTTTAGCTGCTAATATATTTATCATCATCACCATCATCATTACCATCATCCATCATATCAGGGAATGGATTATATTTCCAAACCATAATATTCCACCCCACTTGCTAAGGTGACCACAAGTGAAATTGTCGAACAGGCCAAGTTCAAATCTTGGCTCTGACAGCAAACACCTGTGAAACCTCTGGCAAGTTACTTAACCTCCTCTCTAAGCTTCAGTTTCTTTATCTATGCTTATGGGATTATCTGTCTGTCTGCCTGTCTATCTGTCTGTCCATCTTGTACTTACATGGCATTTACTATGCGTCAGACACTGTTCGAAGAGATTTACAAACACTGTCTCAGTCAATCTTTGGAACAACGCTGTGAGTTGGGTACCATTATCATCTCCATTTTACAATTGAAGAAACTGAATCATCAGGTATTTAAGACAGTTGTCTGTGGTCCATAGGAAGTAAGTGATGGAACCAGAATTCAAACCCAGGCAGTCTGGCTCCAGAATTCCTCAAGGATTGAAAGACAAGGATTAAATAAAGCATGTAGCCCACTCTAGTACATAGGAAGCAGTCAGTCTGTGGTAGCAAAGTCACTGTGGCTCCCCGTGTGAGCCTTTCCCTGTGCCGACCTGGGACTGCCTTCTCTCTCTCCTCTTCTCTCAGTTCAGAAGCTCCTGTTGTTTCCCATGTTGACACTAAGCCAGAGCCAAGTCCCACATTTAAATGTTAGGCTGCTCAAGTTTCATTCTGTTTCCTGGGGTGTCTTGCTCTCTTTTTTTATTTTGTTCTTATTCTCTCAAGTGTTACGTGACCCTGGTGGCTGGCAGGGTAAGAGAAGGAGAGCGAGTGGCAGCTCTCTCTGGCAACTGGTGAACTGTGAGTGCCTCTTTCGTGGGGCGGGGACAGAGTTAAGCAATAGATTGTCAGACGTATCTTGGGGACATCCACCCATGGGGCCACTCATGCTAAGCCCAGGGACTTGTATGCCGGGCCTTTATACAAGATCCTTGAAAGACCCATCACGAAACAAAAGCTCTCTTAGAATTACAAATGCCACTGCAAGAGGAGGAAAAGAGAAATCCTCCTCCCCTTGAAAACGCTGGTGCCTGAGGGTGTCAGAATGTAGGAGCCTCAAGCTCACCCTGGAGCCTCCATCTTTGGGTTCATGGCTGGGCCACCCTTCCTCTGACCCTGCCAGGCCTCAACCTCAGCAGGAGGTGTTAACACAGCTCTAGTCCAATATCCTGGGGCTTGGCATCAACTCCCACCTGCTGCTAGTTGGCCTCCGTTGTGGTGCCCAGGTCCTGATATCTGGTGCAGAAGAAAGAAGGGGAACCCCAATCCTCTCCCACCCCTAGTTCTCCTCCTGCCTTTCTGGCTATTGTCAGGGTCCCAGCACAGACATGGCAGCCGCCCA
The DNA here is from genome assembly GCF_009828535.3 of Hylobates moloch. Classification (NCBI taxonomy): domain Eukaryota; kingdom Metazoa; phylum Chordata; class Mammalia; order Primates; family Hylobatidae; genus Hylobates; species Hylobates moloch. The sequence continues at coordinate 57,341,556 of NW_026652280.1, forward strand.
AGGAATTCACTCCTTAAAACCATGTGTGCATACAGGCAGGGTGAAGGACTGGACAGATCCAACTGTAACCGAAGCTGCATCAGCGGCACCAGGACAGAGGTCTCCAAGAGGGAAAGGAAGGGGCAGCCCTTCAACTGTGAAGCAAGCAGTCGCCGTTGGGCTCCACCCTTCCCCTTTTGGGTCCCTCGCACCTCCCTCCCAGGGGCCCTGTGTCCACGTGGAAGCGCCCACCCACTCAGACCAGCGCCTGTCTTCCTTGCTTCCTCAGGGGACATAACCTTCCCACGCCCCAGACTTTCCAGGGCTCACTCTCATTTTGGTAACAATGAAAGTGTTTAAAGAAACAAATCCCTGCTTAATTTGTCGACCTCCTATTGGGCTGCACCTCCCAGAGGCCATTAGGCCTCATCCCAGGTAAAATGTGCAAAGGGCGCGGCGGGTGGATTCCGAAACTTTAGGTAATTCCTAAATTCCTAACCGGCTCCCCTGCAGGCTGGCAAGATTTATGCTGAGTTTACACTTCCTGCTGTGAAGTGAGGGGCTTTTCTGTGAACTGGTTACTAAATCCTTGAGAGCACACTAACAGAAAGTAATGGAATCCTCGTGATGGGAGCCTTGGGGAAGCTGAAGTAGCCGGCCCATCCCACACGTGCCTGAGCTCCAAGCTGGAGTCAGGACCTAGGGCACTGGCCCTCCACGGGCTCGCTGTGTGCCCGCCACAAGCTGCGCGCCCCTCCCCTTTCCTCCCAGCCAGGCCAAGCCCAGCCGTGCCCGCTGGAGCTCTCAAGACTGCTCTGCTGGCCACAGGACCCAGACACTTCAAGAGCAATTCGGAGCTCCTGGGGATTTAAACGGACTGCACCCTCTGGGAAGCATAAATTATTGTCAGATTCTGTCCCTATCTGTATTCACTTTGTTTACCGTTCAATTCTGTCTGAAAAGCATGAAAAACCTCAGAACTTTTCTTACCTAAGACCCCCTTGTGCTTGTTGCTATGAATTTAAAGTTAAAATATATGTATATTATTTGACTATTCCATGTACCTCATATAAATTGAATCATATTATATACTGTATATCGTATATGTAATATATATGACTACATAGATGTAATATATTACTATAGATGTATATTTGACTATTCTATGTACCTCATGTCAATGGAATCATGTAATATATTAATATATTATTTTATATATTTTATATATTATATTAACAATATAATATATAATATAATAATATATCATGATATAACTGCATTTATATGAGGTACATGGAATAGTCATATAATATACATATATTTTAACTTTATTACATTATATTTATATTATATATAATATATACACACATAAAATTTCAGTCATGCATATACATATACATATTTATGTGAATATATCTACATACATATGCAAAATTCCACTTATATGAGGTATGTGGACAAATTTATGTGGACAAAAAGAATGGTGGTTACTAGGGGCTGCGGGAAGGGAATGGGGAGTTGGTGTTTAATGGGGACAGTTTCCATTTGGGAAGATGAACAGTTCTGGAAATGAAGGGTGGTGATGGTTGCACAACAATGTGAATGTACTTAAGGCCACTGAACTATCCATTTAAAAGTGGCTAAAATGCTAAATTTTATGTCATGTATATTTTATCACTAATATGTAATTATACATATTAAATATAAAATTATTTCAACCCTTATTTAGATATACCTACATAACTAGTGTCAGACAGTTTCCATTTAACTTTTTGATGTCTCTCCTCTTTCGTAGTTTCTGTCTTGGTTTGGGTCTTTTGCCTCCTAAATATTTTCTGGATTCGGCTTTTATGCAACCAGGAGGAGCACCATTCCGACAAAACCCCCAGTCCTCTCTTCCTCCTGCAGTCCCACAGCCACCCTCTTCTCAGTTGCTTTTAAGCAGAAAGCTTTACTAGTTAAAGTCTGTGATTTTCAGTGGTACATTTAATAATTCATAAATCACGAGAGGTTCAAACAAGTTCAAAGTTTAAAAGTTTAAAAGTTTTGCTGAAGCTTTAAAGTTTAAACTGTCAGAGGCTTTGACAAAAAACTTTTCCTGTCTGGAATACATAAAATTGTTGTGCCATATTATATTCAGGACTCTACGATATCTTCCTGTCCCAAAACGTTTCTCCTAAGAAAATCCCGGCCTTGTCCGCATTCCCTCAGTGATGGTGTGTTCACTGCAGGGCCCAGGAGGCTGACAGGCCCGGGGAGAGAGTGGGGGTTTATGACAATCTGCACTTTAGGGAAAAACAGCCAGAATCACCACTGTGTGAGGATTTCTCTTTAAAAGAATGGAAATTGCAAAATGAGATCCTGACAAATGTGTGTAACAAGGTCTTGGCGGAAGACAGTGAGTTGTGTATAATCTGCTATTTCAAAATCTGGAAGCAGAGAGACCAAATCTTCCGCTGGCCTCCAGCTGACCTCTAATATTTCAGGCGTAATTACTGCATTTGCATGTGCAATTGAGTGTCATGTCAGCCACCCAGGCCAAGGCGCTTTTTGGAGTTTGTTGGGACCAGAACAAACACAGACATTTCCATTTCAGACTGTGACCAAGCAAGTGTAGACCGTGGAGGTCATTTCTGACATCCTGGCCTTGTACCCTGATTCTGCACATACTATGCTGTTTTGATCACTCTGTTTCTCAGAAAACTACCGTGGCTCCAAGGGCGTTTCACGTCAGAGCCGACTGCTTAGTGATGAGCTGTCCAGGCCATTGTGCCTCACATCAGATACTCACTGCAGACAAGCAGATCCTCCCCTTCCCTCTGACCTGACTTCCTCACTGCCACCTCTGGCCCATCCATTTACCGTTTCTTTCTCCTTTTCTCAAACACTTCTACACATTCCTTCAAAATCCTCTTCTTCCATGTGATTCCACAAGCCATCAGCATCAATGCCAGGAACAACTTCGGTAACAAAAATCTTTTCCTAGTTTCCAAGATTTGATAACAGGATGTTGTAAAATTATTCCAGGACGTGAATGTCCTAATACCGGATCCCACTTTGGTGCCCTCTCTTTGACAATAATAACCACACTCTCACGTTAAGTCGCCTCCTTTGATCCCAACCACAACCCCTTTCGATGCCTTCACTTCCTGCCTGAGACTCGAATCCTAAGTCCTCTGCTGGGTTCCTAATGAGGAATCCTAATAAGGATTCCCAATGAGTAAACCCAACACTGATTTTCAAGTCTCCCACATGACCTCTTGGTGGCATCTGACACTTTCCAGCACTCTCTTCTTGAATCTTTCTATTCTCTTGACTTTAATTTGTTTGTTTCTCCTGTTTTTGTGCCTGCCTCCATGATTCTTCCAGGTCTCCCTCCCCAGCTCTCTCCTCCAGCATGGGAGTGCCTCCTCACCACCAGCAAGTTCTCAGCCCACTCCCCCTTCATGCCACGTAGCTGCCCCTGGTTGAGCTATAGGACTTGCTATAGGCTTGAGCTATAGGACTTGAGCTGTAGGCTTGAGCTATAGGCTTGATCAGTAACCTCTGTACTAGGGACTTGAGCTATAGACTTGAGCTACAGGCTTGAGCTATAATCCCTATACCAGGGACTCGAGCTACAGGCTTGAGCTATAGGACTTGCTGTAGACTTGAGCTATAGGCTTGAACTATAGGACTTGAGCTATAGGCTTGAGCTATAACCCTTATACTAGGGACCTCCATGTCTAGTCTCTACCCTTCAATGCCCACCTGGGTTCTGGCACCACATCTGCCCACTGGCTCTTCAAGCTAGAACCCAGCAAACTCAACCACCATGTATCAATTGCCTACTGTCTGAAATAAAAATCAGTCAGGCACACACCCTTCACATATCCACATCCATCTCAAACTCGGTATTTCTTTTTCTTTCTGCCAGTGCTTTTTTGTGTGTTTCCTATGTAGTCAAGTATCTGGCTGTCCACAGTTAGAAATCTCAGAGTCCCCCTTAACACCTTCCTCCCCCTCAAATTTCCCATCTGATCTGAGAGCAATCCCTATTGTTTCAATGCCAATAGTCTCCCTCCCGTCTCTTAACTCTTCCCCTTCCCCACTGCTACTTCCTGAATTCAACCTTTCATCAGCTCTTGTCTTAACTGTTGCAATCCTCTTTTCTCTGGTCGCTCTTCTGCCAGCCTTACCCTCTTCCAATCTTTACAAGGCAAACATGTGAAGAGTTGTGTCACTGCCTGATGCTCAACCCCTATTTCCCAAAGCTGTAGCCTACCCTCCTGGAAACAAGCGCAGGGCCTTTCCAGCCTGACGCATGGACCCTGTCAGCTACATAGTCCACACCAGCCTCCTCCTCTCTCTCCCTTCACCCTTCGCTCCAGCAAGACCAAACTTCCTGCTGTTTCTTGAGCATGCAAGCTTTTCATTCCTCCATGTCTTTGCAAATATAGTTTCTCCTACCTGGCAGGCCTTTATTTATTCTGCTTTCTGCCTGGTGAGCCCCTATTCATCCATTGGGCCCAACTCACTTCCACCATTAGCTTTTGGGGGTTTCTGTCTGCAGAGAGACACCCTTCGGTCCCCCATGCTTTTAGACCACCATGCTCCATGCCATGGCCCCTCAATTAGACAAGCTTTTCCTGCTTGCAGGACTCTGGACTGCTCATCAGCACTCCCTCAGCAACCAGTACAATGTGGCACAGCAGCTGCCAGTCTCTCCTTTGAATGAATGAAATCTTGTGGCACTAAATGATACCCTCTGGGTAACTAAATGCAGCTAGTTAGCACAATGCCTAATTTGGATTCTTTGTTCCTCTTCAATTGCAACCTGATAAAACTCTCATTATTCCTGGGTGGTGAGTGTGCATTCTTGGAGAGAAGAAAGAAACATTCTCAATTAATCCCTGCTCCCCAACAGGCTCACCTGCCTCATTCTGCAGGTGCAGATTGTGAGATTCATTTATCCAGCAGCACACATGCAGGTATCTTGTATAACATTCTAATTTCTATTAGAGTAGCCATAAATTATTTTATGCTAAAATCAGTCACCTATTAAATACTTTGTAGACAGTACTGCAGTTGAATTTCTGTGTTGGTATATGAAAGATATTTGTGTGCAGGATTTCCTTTGCTTCAATCCATGGGGAGATGGCATAGGTTACCCTTGCATAGTCATCAAGGGAAAAGTCAGGCTTTGAAGTCAGACGAACTGGGATTTAAATCCTAGTTTCATCAACACGTGACCTGTGACATGTCACTTAACCTCTCTGCCTCTGTTTTCTCATCTGTAAAATGGAAAAAGTGAAGCCTCACGGCACCATTTAAAAAATGAAATGAGATCATGTCTTTAGAGCATTTATCACAGAGGCAGCCCTCAGTCATAGTTATCACTTACTGTACTTAAGGCTTTATATATTATGTAACTATATACATACACAGGAGTATGTAAAAATATATGTGTACACACACATGCACATGTATAGTGTGTATATATACCACATGTATTTATACACACACATACACATTATACTGCCTGTAACAACATATAAACCTTACAACAACCCTATGATGGAGATACTATAATTATCTCCACTTTACAGATGAAGAAACTGAGGCAGGTTAAGTAACTTGTCCAAAGTCACACAGCTAGTAAGTAACAGATCTGAAATTTAAACCCAGGTAATTTAGATTCAAAGTCTGTGCTCTTAGCACTCCATTAAAATGTCTCTCAATGCCTCAATGCACTCTTCAAGTCAATGAATGTTAACCATCATCATCATCATCATCATTGTAATCCAGGATGCTAACCAGGCCTATCTCATATTACAAAAGTGCTCCAGCAAGCTCAGTCAGCTCTAGGATGGTAACTTTGTTGCATAAACAACACTGTACTAACCCTGGGGCTGCCCCGAAGGTCAATCTGGTGCGACACCAATGCATGGGTGGTAGGATACACTGTCGGGGGAGGCCCTAAATTCCAAAAGAGCCAAGCCAGGATGCAAACTGGCACGAAGTCAGAGTGTGTGTCCCTGGCACAACTTCATCCCATTGCTGATTGCCTTCCTTCTTTTATCTGGATAAAGAGAGACCAGTTGAATCCCCCTCCCGACCAGCTCCAGCCAGACTGTGAGATTTTGCAATCATGTCTGTCTCAGCTCACGGCCCCACAGAAATCAGACATAGAAGTACTTGCTTGGGTTGTCCACAATTCCACCCCGAGACAGGAAATGAGAACTTCTAACCCAGTGTCACCGTTTTGTTGTAAAAATCACAATCACTTGTAAAATGTATAAGTGGAATTAAATGCATCTTAGTGCCATGAGCTTGTTTACCAGAAATTTCATTTAGCCTTTGTTTTCTTTTCCTTCTTGTCATCACCTACGTTTATTGACCATCCTTCTTTACTCCCTTTTCTGCCATCCTCCATCTCCAAGTGTACTGTTTGCTTTGACCCCTGCTAAGGGTCTTAGTCCACTGTAATCTATGCAAAATATGCTTTTCTGGAGTATTTGTGCTTTTAGAACCAGGCAGATCTGCCTTTCAATTCTGATTCTATTTGGCATTAGGCAAGTTACCCTCTATAAAAGCCTCAGTTTTGCACATGTAAAATGATTACAATAAAGAACCCATGTTGGGAAAGCTATGCTGATCATATACAATCATAGCAGCAGCTATTTCTTCTTACTGAGAATTGGCACAAATCCTCGATTACTGTGCTACGTGCCTTTTCACAATCTTACAGATGAAACTGCTGAATGAAGGAAGAGAGTATGGCGTCCCATCTGACACTGGCCTCTTTCCAGGAGGCACCTCTCCACCCTGATAGAAGGGAATGAAGTCTATCTCATCTGTCAGACCTTGGACATAGCACTGTGGCACAGGCACCGTCTCATTTAATCCTCATAAAAATCCTACAGGGAAGGTATTGTTTCTATGCCCATTTTACAGATGAAGAACTTCAGTTAAGAAAATAACTTGCTCGAGGCCACCCAATGAATGAGTGGCAGAGGAGGTACTCTTAATTACCGTGACTATAACAATATAATAAACAGTAGTGATGACAACAAAAACAATTAGTGACTATCGTGCACTTACCATGAGCCAGGCACTGATGTAGGATTATTTCATGTAACCCTATCATCAACTCCGTGAGGCAGACACCATTCTTAAACTCATTTTATGTCAGGCGCGGTGGCTCACACCTGGAATCCCAGCACTTTGGGAAGCCGAGGCAGACGGATCACCTGAGGCCAGGAGTTCAAGACCAGCCCGGGCAACGAAGCAAGACCTTGACTCCTAAAAAAAAAAAAAAAAAAAAAAAAATTAGCCGAGCATGATGGCATGTGCCTGTAGTCCTAGCTACCTAGGAGGCTGAGGTAGGAGGATTGCTTGAGCCCAAGAGGTCGAGGCTGCAGTGAGCCATGATCTCACCACTGCACTCCAGCCTGGGTGACAGAGCGAGACCCTGTCTCAAAAAATAAACAACCAAAAAGAACAAATGTGAGGCTTGAAAGGAAATGGTGTTGAGTGACTTGCTGAAGGTCCTGTCATTGGCGAGTAGACAGGACTGGTGTGTGGAACCTGGTGGTCTGTGTTCAGAGGCAGAACCCATTCTATATTGTTTCTTCAAAATGAAATCATGAATTTCTGTGTATAAAGAGCATAGCCCAGTGCCTGGCACATACTAATTTCCAATATGCTATTATTATCACGGTTATTGTTACTATTATAATAATAGTATTAGTTTTCTATTGCTGTATTAAAAATTACCACAAATTTAGTGGCTTAAACAACACGCATTTTTCATCTCACAGTTTCTAGAGGCCGGGTGTCCCAGCACAGCTGAGCTGGGTGCTGGTAATTCAGTTCTGGCGTTATCTATCTTGATGGTAACATCAGACCTCACAAGGCTGCAATCAAGGTGTTGGCTGGCTTGCATTCCTTCTGGAGCTGAGCAGCCTCTTCCAGGCTTATGTGATCGTTAGCGTAATTCAGTTCCTTGCTGTTGTAGGACTGACCGAAGGCTCCTAGCTTCTAACTGGATGTTGGCTAGAGGCCACCTTCAGGTCCTAGAGGTCCCTGAGGTGGCCAGCCATGTGGCCCTCTCTGAAAGAAGCTCACATCAGAGCAACTGGCTTCTTCAAGGCCAGCAGGAGAATTTCTCCCTCCAGTCTAAGACAGACTCTGATAGTCATAATCACAGGAATGATGTCGCAGCGGCTTTGCCATAGTCTATTGTCAGATGCAAGTCATAGGTCTCACCAAGCTCGAGAGGAGGGAGTTACACAGGTTGGGCCACTGCGAGCCACCTTAGGATGTGGCCAGCACACATTCCTTGGCTTCAATTTTTATTTTCTCTCCCACTTACCTTAATTTCCTTTTCATCTCCGAAGAGTACCCTCACCCATTTCATCCTCACCTTCATAGCCACAACAAAGCATTTTCTTACTATAGCAGTAAAATGATCAGATTCATTCTATTTCCCAGATTTGTAGAAAGGTTGGGGGGTGGGGTAAGCACACTCGCTGTTTCTCTACCCTCTCTCACAACACTTCTGATGCCAATTCTGAAGAAAGACACTGTTTCTCTCCTACTGTGCTTGCATCAGAGCCCAGGACACTTCTGTGACCAGACCCAGAGGGGGTTTTCCCCACACACCATGCAGTTCTCCAGCAAACACCAACTGGGTATACTATACATCAATTCAATCCTGACATTATCTATCTGGAGTTAGCATTAGATCCCATAGGTTGGGTGTTAGGGACTCTTTGCCAGGAACTGGGGACAAAGACCAAACATCTTTCATATTATACCGCAGTAAGGATCCAAGCCGAGGCCTCTCTTTTTCTTTCCATTTTACAAGACCATAGTTTATTCATTTTCTTTCTTTCTTCTTTCTTTCTTTCTTTCTTCCTTTCTTTCTTTCTGTCTTTCTTTCTTTCTGCCTTTCTTCTTTCTTTTTTCTTTCTTCTTTCTTCTTTCTTTCTTTGTTTTTCTTTCTTTCTTCTTTTTTTTTTCCAGAATCTCACTCACTCTGTCGCCCAGGCTGGAGTGCAGTGGCAGGATCTCCACTCACTGCAACCTCCACCTCCTGGGTTCAAGTGTTTCTCCTGCCTTAGCCTCCTGAGTAGCTGGGATTACAGGCGCCCACCACTACACCTGGCTAATTTTTGTATTTTTAGTAGAGTTGGGGTTTCATCATGTTGGTCAGGCTGGTCTCGAACTCCTGACCTCAAGTGATCTGCCCACCTCGGCCTCCCAAAGTGCTGGGATTACAAGCTTAAGCCACCACACCCAGCCAGTTTATTCATTTTTAAACTGCTGTATTGATATGTAATTTACATACCATAACATTCAAAGTGTATAAGTCAATGCATATTTACAGAGTTATACAACCATCACCATAACATAATTTTAGAACATTTCATCACCCCAAAAAGAAACTTCATATCCTTTAGCAGTCACCCCCATTTCTCTTGTCTGCCTCAGCCCTAGGCAACAACTAACATATTTTCTATCTCTATAGATTAGACTATTCTAGACATTTGACATGAGTGGAACTGTACAATATGGGATCCTTTGTGACTGGCTTCCTTCACTTAACATAATGTTTCTGAGGTTTACCCACACTGCAGTATAAACAGTATTATAGTGCCCATGGAGGAAGTTTAGTATACTATAGACAAAACAGCTGGAAAATGAAAGATTTCAACTTATCAAAATAGGGTTAGAAATAAACATCTTTATTTACTTTTTCACCTCACAATTTTTTATGAGACCCTACTATACCAAAGGCCCTGGAAAGACGATAAGACAGGTAAAATTGAGTTCATCTGATAAAGAAAACCGACAAATACACAACGCTTTACCCTATAGGTCTGACTTGTTCTTCAACACATATAAACATCATAGAATCATATAAGGTGAAATTCAGGGTAAATTTTCTGTTATTTTTCTTTTTCTTTTTCTTTTTTTTTTTTTTTTTGAGACAGAATCTCACTCTGTCACAAGCCTGGAGTGCCACAGTGCTATCACAGCTCACCGCAGCCTCACTGTTCTGGACTCAGTCAATCCTCCCACCTCTGCCTCCCAAGTAGCTGGGACTACAGGAACGTGCCACCTCACCCAGCTATTTTTTTAATTTTTTGTAAAGACAAGGTTTCATCATGTCACCCAGGCTGGTCTCGAACTCCTGGACTCAAGCAATCAGCCCGCCTTGGCCTCCCAAAGTGCTGAGATTACAGGCACCTGGCCACAGTAAATTTTCAACTCACTAGAATAAACAGAATCCAAAAGTAGTTTCTCTGAGAGGTGAATTGTATTTTAGGGGAAAAAAATAATGTTAACCAATACTCTCTGCTTTGAGTTACATTGAAGCTTGATGATTTTTACGTTTTTAATGGGGCAGGCGTTGTTGGGAAGATGTCACATCTTGGGAGCGTGCCTGAGAGGCCTGGCTTGCATGTCATGTCAAAGAAATGAGGGGAAGGGCCGGCATTTTGGTGGGGGCTGGTGCTGCCTGCCTTGACATCAGCCCTGGTCATCTCATTCTGCAGTGATGTGGTCATGGATGTATGTGCTCCAAGCCTGGAGGAATTTCACTGTGCTGTAACAGTTTTTCATTTACCAGAGGTCAGGGTTTGAATATCAAAAACACTTCTGAGATTTAGACAAGCTGAGGAATGATGAGACTAAAGGTTTCTGTCAGCAAGAACTAACCTCTATGTGGGAACCCAGGATGTTGCACTGGAGTCACTAAAGGGCAAGTTCAAGAATCCTTAAAACGAAGTGGTGTCTATCAGATCAGCTGAAGGAAACAGTAAAGTAATGAAACATATACCGCAAATGTGATATTCGTAGTGTTTCCAAACATTCCTCTAGGAAAAGCAAGATGCTTGCTCAAGATTTTCAGACAGAGCCCCAGGACTTCAAGCTCTGGTCGTGGAGTGAGGCCAGAGTCTCACCATGGGACCAGCCCCTCCCACGGACAGCAGCCCTGGCCTCCCATGACCAGCTGCTACCTTGGAGGAGGCTGTCCTTAGAAGCAGTCTGATGGGGGCCTCAAGAAGATACCTCACCCCCAAGTCCTTCCCTTCCCTGGCTGCCGATCTGAAATTCCACCATTAGAAATGTATATCTTTGCACCAAAGCAAATGCTCCTAGTAAAAAAACAAACAAACAAACAAAACACACATCTTTTATCAGCCATTTACATCTCAGTGCAAATGTGTTTATCAGAGCCTTTGCCAAAGAGTCTTTTTTTTAGAAGGGAGGAGATGAAAAGAGCTAAGCACAAAAAAATGCCCAAGGATGAAGAAGTTACCAAAAGCCACAGAAGGGCAGAAACGGAAGACAGGATGCACCAAAGATAAATAAACTTGGCCTCTTCCCATGGGTGCCAACTTGAGAGGATGAAGAGCTGAATCAAATTTGTAGGAATCAACAAGGGGAAAAAGGGATGCAAGGTAATTGCTGTCATATGGCAGAACTCAGAACTGTGCCTCCGACCATAAAGAGGAGGGAATAGGACCTGGACGATGGTTTATAAGCAGTGTCCATCCTCTCTCCAAGGGGCAATCCCATGAAGAACGACAGCAATGTGGAGGATTTGCCTGTGCTGCCCAAACCAAGGAAGAGGAAGCAAACACCTGTCTTACCAATCACTGCAAGTCCTTTGTTTCACTTTAGCACACCACCAGGAGCCAAAGTCTACTTAATCGTGCACAGACTTTCTGCAGTTAAAGAAAGTAAGCAATTTTTGTCTAAAAAAATGTGATCTTGGGGGAAAAGAGGCCGTGACCCAGGATTCACACTGAGTTCCTGTTTCAGACCTATTAACAGGATGACCCCCAAACCTGGCAAGATGATGATTTGTTTATACAACGTGAATATTTCAAAACACTATCAAAGATTATAGCTCAGAGCTGTCTGATTCCATGGGAAATCAGGGAACCCCAAGAGAAGTCGTTGAAGAATTAATCAGCTGCTTTCAGAAAATCCTCTTGGCTTCCTCTAGTTGACATGGTTCCTGAAAACCATCATGCCTGTTTGAGGAGCTGAAATTACCTACACTTAGTGTCAGTTTAGGTTACTGGTGACAAACCCACACATAGTTGGACGGCCTATGTACAGACCAACAGCGCTTTGCGGGATTTATCTACCATTGATAAGGTACTGATCGATAATGAAGGGCGGGTTAAGGGAGACTCTTTTTTTTAACATTCTGGTTTTTTTTTAATTTCAATAGTTTTTGAGGTACAGGTGGTTTTTGGTTATATGGATAAGTCCTCTAGTGGTGATTTCTGAGATTTTAGAGCACCCATCACCTGAACAGTGTACACTGTACCTGATACTTGGTCTTTTATCCCTCACCCCTACCAACTTTCCCTGGCCCCGTCCCCAAAGTCCATTATATCATTCTTAGGCCTTTGCATCTTCATAGCTTAGCTCCCACTTACAAGTGAGAACATAGGATATTTGGTTTCCCATTCCTGACTTACTTTACTCAAAATAATAGCCTCCAGCTCCATCCAAGTTGCTGCAAAAGACATTATTTCATTTATTTTTATGGCTGAGTAGTATTCCATGGTGTATATATACCACATTTTCTTTATCCACTCATTGATCGATGGGCACTTAGGTTGGTTCCATATCTTTGCAATTGAGAGTTATGCTGCTGTAAACACGTAGGTACAAGTGTCTTTTTCATATAATGACTTATTTTCCTTTGGGTAGATACCCAGTAGTGGGATTGCTGGATTGAATGGTAGATCTACTTTTGGTTCTTTAAGGAATCTCCATACTGTTTTCCATAGTGGTTGTACTAATTGACATTCCCACCAGCAGTGTAAAACTGTTCTCTTTCACCTCATCCATGAAGGGAGACATTTAACATCAACCCTAGATGTGTATAGATCTACATCTTCCTTGTAAGATGTAGGTGTTCCTATGTTCTTTTTTTCCCAAAATATATGTGAATTGCTAAATTGAAAGAATGGGAGTGAAAGATTTAGATATGATGCTCCCCAAAATAGTTTTGCCTGCTGAAGATACAGCTGAAATGCCTAGAAAAAGAAGTTCCAATTCTCTTTAACTTGTCTCACATCCGATTCTCATTCCAGATAATTTTATTCTTCCGGACTGGGAGGAAAAGGCCTACCTCAGGAACTACAGTGTTAAAGATTCTCCCTGTAAATGAATGTTTAATGAACTGCGAAACCCAACATAAAAAGCACTTCAGATGGCCTCAGTTACTCCACAAGCCAGCTATGCCTGAAACACACAAGCTTATGCCTTGGTTGTCTTTTCAGTTGCCACAAGGAGCATATACATTGAGAGTATTCCTTTTCTCCTATCACAGTGCTTTAAAAAACAAAAATTAAAAAAAAAAAAAACTTCCTTTTTACCATGGAGAATCTAACTGTAATTCTCCTCTTAGAGAGAACTGGTTCTGAAATGCTTTTTAAAACGTGTTTGCAGCATCTAAAAGTTCCCTACCTCCCACACGTAAGTTCTCAAGTTTGAAAGAATACATCATTCCTAGTTTGATGTATCTCCAAAACCAAGAACACAATGCAGGGGAGTGTACACCGTATTTCACTCCACCGTGGAGTCACAGCTTTTTCTTAGACATGGTTTTAGCATAAAGTAAATTGTATTTCCAGGATTGCTGCCAAATCCAACAATACAAATAATGATGACCAAAAACAGCAGAATGCAAGTGAACCAGAAGTGATGATGTTTCATAAGGAAATCCCATAAATACTGTAAATATGCTTTGGTTTTACTTGAAGATTAATTAATTAAACCAAACTGGCAAAATCCCAACGTATAGAACTGTACTAGAAAAGAATTTAATAGAAACCCAGTGGGGATACAAATAATTTCTCAGTGCTTCTTAATGCAAATGAAGAACTGTATCTCAACAATCAATGATTCTGAAAAGAGTGCTCAGAAGAATCTATTTGTTCATTTTCTTCTTCTTGGTTTTTTTTTTTTTTTTTTTTTTTTTGGTACTGGCTATACAGTGATGATTTCCCAGAATCTCTAAGTTACTCCATTTCTGGATTGTAGGGATTTCTAGCAAATCATCATCATATCAGCATCAAATCATTCATAAAGCATCAATATGAATTTGCTCCCTGAATATTCTTCAACTGAGTGAAACGAGTTGAGGAGATAGAGGAAGATAACTAACATGTATTTCATATACGAACCGTGCTAGGCTGTTGCATGATTTTCTTATTTAATAATCATAAAACTGACATAGTTACTATTATCTCTATTTTACAGGTAAATAAACCTAAACAGTGAAAAGTAAATTATTAAAGTTCAAACATATTGTACTTTTTGGAAGTGGGAAGGAGTAAACAGGGGTTTTTGGGGAACATTGCTGTACTCTGTGCGTATTGCTATGTTCACCGTCATTCAAGAAATTCAGGTGAAGAGATTGGCTCAGCTTAAAACAGCTTTAGCCCACGAGGCCATGTTCTTCTGACAGCAATGCTACTCTAAGACAGAGCCGCATGGGTCTCAGCCTCTTGAGCATTACATCTTTACTGGGGTAAGGTTTGCCAAAATGTGGGAGAAAAGATTTTAAGCAATAGTATAACATGGTATTAAATAACACTGAATCAAAATTATTTTTTAGGCTTTTTAAAAATTGAGATAAAATACACCATTTTAACCATGACGAATTTTAAAGTGTGTCATTCAGTGGCTTTTAGTACATTCACAATACTGTGTAAACAGCACTTCTCTTTGAATCCTTCAGAATGTGTCAAAGAAAAAGCCTCAGTTTGTTACTGGAATATCTTTCATAATGCTCTCATACTTGATTATTTATGTTTAAAAAATAAAAGCAAGCTTAGAGGCTTTGGTAAACAAACATACAGCTAGAATGTGATAATATTAACTTGATTTGGGGTGTTTTGTGAAGGGTGCATTTATTTTTTATTTGATGTGAATTTCTATGTATGTAGTCACAAAATTTCCTTCTTAAATACATATTTAAGTGAAATGGTCAGTTGATTTAATAGTAGCATTAGTGGTAGGATGAGTAGTGTTAGTGGTAGGGTTGGTAGTATTCATGGTAGTATAGCGGTAGATATGGCCAGGAGTCAGAAAGGAGGAACATGAATGACAAAGTACTGGGACCACCCTTCTGGTGGTGGGACAGACAGCAATGGGAGGGTCGGGTGATGAGCATTTAGGAGGAGGAGCATAAGAAGAATGAAAAACCAGTTAAAATATCATGGGAATGATGGGCTAGGACTTGTGAAGGTAGAGTCTAATCATAAATCCCAGAACGCAGGCTGGTCCTGACTCTGCTTTCCTGTTGAAAGCTCACTGGCCCATCCTGCCTTCCACAGTTGTTTAGAAAGGATTCGAGGCAGCAAAACACCCTGCCTCAGAGCAGTAGGAGATCCATTTGCAGACTGGTCATGAGAACCAGGGGCAGAAAACCATGATGGCTCCTGGAAGGACCGACCGAAAGGAAGCTTAGAGAAGACGGGGAGAGCTGAGGGCACAGCTAACAACCGTGGGCTGTAATAGAAGGAAATGTTTCTTTTTTTTTTTTTTTTTTTATTGTACTTTAGGTTTTAGGGTACATGTGCACAATGTGCAGGTTTGTTACATATGTATCCATGTGCCATGTTGATTTCCTGCACCCATTAGCTCGTCATTTAGCATTAGGTATATCTCCTAATGCTGTCCCCGCCCCCCCCACCCCCCACCCCACAACAGTACCCGGAATGTGATGTTCCCCTTCCTGTGTCCATGAGTTCTCATTGTTCAATTCCCACCTATGAGTGAGAACATGCGGTGTTTGGTTTTTTGTCCTTGCGATAGTTTACTGAGAATGATGTTTTCCAGTTTCATCCATGTCCCTACAAAGGACACGAAATGTTTCTGTCTCCCAATAACTGGTAAGAAAGGAGGTAGAGAAGAGAGGCAAAGCCAGGGGCTGGAAAGGTGATTAATAAACAAAGTGCGTGTCCTTTTGCCCTCAGGCTCTCAGATGAAGGCATGTAGTTGGAGCCGCGGTGTAGGAGTGGGTGTGTGGAATGAGTTGTCTTCCCTCCGGTGGAGCTGCTCACAGGCCCATGTGTGCAGGAAACTGACTGCATGCCTCAGAAGTGAGGCTCTGCTGCTGGAAGATCCTTCCCTGCCTACAAATCTGTTTCTAATGATTCACCATTTGTAAATGGAACTCCCATCCAAGGGTCTTCATTAGCAAGAGGTTATCAAGAAGAAAAATGGGGCACCCAT
The DNA here is from genome assembly GCF_009828535.3 of Hylobates moloch. Taxonomy (NCBI): domain Eukaryota; kingdom Metazoa; phylum Chordata; class Mammalia; order Primates; family Hylobatidae; genus Hylobates; species Hylobates moloch. The sequence goes on from NW_026652280.1 coordinate 57,357,795, forward strand.
CTGGAGATAAAAATTCCTCATGCCTAACAGATTTTCAGGAAGATTTCCAACCCGCCTGACTTGAAAACAATGCACGTGCACACACACACACGCACACACTCACTCCGCCTAGTCTTAGCCAGAATATGTATTCATTCTAGGTATCCAACGTATATTAGACTACTACATGCAAGACAGAGGTTTGCATTTTAAAATGCAACTATACATGAAAGAAAACATTAAGCCTTCATTCCTGTAGAAACTGGTATAACACAGTACAATGAGAATTTCTCCCCTAACGTCTTGGAATATGAGGCTTTGATCCACGGAAATCGCATTTCCCCATGGTTACTACAGCATTTCTTTGTTTTCCTGCCTGCAAAACTTGTCCCATGAGCTGTTCACTGTCCCCTTGTCCACTTCTTCCCCTCCTGTACTCACTCCTCCCTTGCTTGTGCCCTTATCATGCCTCTCAAACCTGTCTTGTCAAAGTCATCAGTGACTTTGTGTTGTCAAACCTAATGGTCACATCTTGGTCCTCATCTTTTTTGACTGCTAACAGAATTGGATAGAGATGAACCTGCTAACTTGAGACACTTTCTTGTCTTGGATTCTGTAACACTAAACCCTTCTGATTTTTATCCTCTTCACTGGCCACTCCTCCTCAACCTTCCTCCCCTCATGCTGCTTCTACAAGTAGGAGAACTCTGGGGCTACACTTCAGCTCTTTTCATTTCTCTGTCTACAGGCTTTTCTTGGGTGAAAAAAATCCCATCTAGTCCCGAGGGATTCAATACCATCTCTCAGCTGACAACTCCAAATTACTCTCTCTAGTCTTGACTCTCCCTTGAATTCTGGGCTCAGTCATCAACTATCTACCTGATATCTCTCATTGTAGGTCCAATAAGCATTTCAGACTTAACCTATCCTAAACAGAACTTTGATTTCTCCTCCCATTTTTCTTCCTCTGTCTTTCCCTTCTCAATCAGCGCATCAACGTCTAAGCACTGATGAAAACAATCCATCATGGTGAAAATTGTGGTGAAAATCATGGAAGAAAGTGGTGAAAACAAAACCATCATGTCTTGACAAGATGATTGCCTTCTAGCTAGCCTTCCTGCCTCCACTCCTCTACTCAAAACTGCAATGACTAGCCAGGTGTGGTGGTGTGCACCTGTAGTCCCAGCTACTCGGGAGGTGGAGGTGAGAGGATGGTTTGAGCCTGGGAGGCAGAGTTTGCAGTGAGCCGAGATCATGCCACTGCACTCCAGCCTGGCTGACAGAGCCAGACCCTGTCTAAACAAACAAACAAAAAACCCTCCAAGGGCCAGGGCCACTAGCTCTATGATTTGCCCACCTGCCCACCTCCCTGTGGCCTTATCTCCCCTGCATCCTCTCTCCTTCACTCCCCTCCCTCCTTGGTACTTGCATACCACTCTGCCTGCATGCCACTCAGGCTTCAACCTCCAGGGCTCCACACTTGCCATTTCCTCTTCCAGGACACCCTTGCCCCAGAGAGAAATGTGGCTCACTTCCTCATTTCTTTGCTTAAGTATCACTCCATCAAAGAAGACTCCCAATTATCTTATCTAACTCTAGCCATCTGTGTCCCTGTCTATCCCTTCATAATGCTTTGCTTAACTTCAAAGCCCTGTCACTACCTGACATAAGATGTTTATTTATTATCTGTTCCTTTCTATGAGAGAATAAGGTCTCAAGAGCAGGGACCTAACCTTTTCTGTTCACTTCTCTATCCCCAGAGCCTAGAAGAGTGCCTGGCCCATAGTAGATGTTAAATCAATATTTGCTGAACGAATTAATAAATCTTCTTCTTTTCCCCTACTCCTCATGTTCAAGCCATCTGAAAAATCATTCTTTCATCTCAATCCCAAATCCATCCAACTAGGTAAAGCCACCATCCTCTCTCTCCAGGACCACTGCCTAGTGTCCTAACTGGCCTCCCTGTTTTCTCTCTAAAATCCATTCTCCAAACAGCAACCAGTGATTCAAAACACAAATCAGGCTCCTCACTGAAAACTTACAAAGGGTTCCCAATGCTCTTTGAATAAAGTGCAAATTTTGAACCCTGGTGTAAAGGCTATGAGAGGTCTGGGCCTCATGACCGCTCCCACCTCACTGTGGTCCTTGCCCCTGAGGCTTCTGCCAGCCTTCTTCTCCCTGTGCCTTGAACATATCGGGTTTGTTCCTGCCTCAGTGATTTGCAAATGCTGTACTGTCTCTCCAGACAGCTCTTCCCCCAGACAACCACACAACTGGGGCCCATCAAAGTTTAAGTGAAATATCACCTTCTCAAAGAGAGATCTTCCCTGGTCCTCCATCTAAGTTAGGCCCCAGCCCATCACTCTGTTTCAGGTTAGTGTGTCTTATTCTCTTCATAGCACATATAAGCATACTGTTTATTCACTTGTCCATGTTTTTTAACTTGATATTCTTAGTAAAATATTCTCCCTTGTTCCCCATCTATATTCTCAGTACACTATATAAATATGGTGTTATTGTTATTATTATTAGTAGTAGCAATAGTATTTGGAAATGGAGTCTCCCTCTGTTGCTTAGGCTGGAGTAAGCACAGTGGCATGATCCTGGCTCACTGCAGCTGATATGGTTTGGTGGTATCCCCACCCAAATCTCATCTCGAATTGTAACTCCCACAAGTCCCATATGTCATGGGAGGATCCTGGTGGGAGGTAATTGAATCATGGGGGCAGGTCTTCCCCATGTTGTTCTTGTGATAGTGAATAAGTCTCATGTGATCTGAAGGTTTTAAAAACAGGAGTTTCCCTGCACAAGCTCTCTCTTTGCCTGCTGCCATCCATGGAAGACATGACTTGCTCCTCCCCGCCTCTTGCCATGATTGTGAGGCCTCCACAGCCATGTGGAACTGTAAGTCCATTAAACCTCTTTCTTTTGTAAATTGCCCAGCTTTGGGTATATCTTTATCAGCAGTGTGAAAACAGACTTGTTTTCCTGGGCTCAAGCCCAGCAGCCTTGAATTCCTGGGCTCAAGCCTTGAATTATGGCAGCCTTGAATTCCAGGGTTCAATATTATTATTACTATTATTATCAATTTATTTTATTATTAATATTCATCAACTATTAAATTGAGTTAAATTTGGTAGCTTTTAAAATTTTTTCTTGGACAAGTAATTTTTCTTAATAAAACTATTTCAAATCTTGGGATGAATTAAAGATATTATTTGTATTAGTCAGGCTAATTAACTGCAGCAAGCAACACCAGAAACTGCAGCAAGCAACACCAGAAGCAATGCCAGAGGCATAAATCAATGAAAGTATATTTTACATACATTTTGATGTTCAGTGAAGAAGTTCTATGAGCAGCATTCCATACAAAGGTCACAGGACCCAGGTTCCTTCCATCTGTGGCTCTGCCATACCCTCCCTTCAAACCTTCCACTGGCATTTCCTCATCTGTCCTGTCAGCATGCAAAGAGAAAGAGCAAGGTTAGAACCTCCACAGAGATTTGGGGGGCCAGGCCCAGAAGTGGAAGACAATACCTTTTTTCACATTCCATTGATGAGAGCTTGTCATATGGCTCCAACTTAACTGCCAGGGAGGCCAGGAATGCCCAGGAGGAGGGGTCAGGACTGGCAAGCATCTCCTCAGTCTCTGCCACACCATTCTTGTTCTGCATGGAGCATGGTGACTTCCAGGTATCTGCCTCATAAGCAATCAAACCATAAGTTTGATTATGGCCTTTTAGGTACTTGGGGTTTACAGAAAGTGATGAATAAATCTCAACAGATAGGGAAGACCAAAAGGTTCCTGGCCCTGTCAGAGCAAATGAACATGAAACTCTGCCAGAACAATTCTAACCCCCTTCCCCCCACAGCATGTGCCTTCGTGTTTTTCTGCATTCCTAGGAGCACAATATTTGGGCCCAATTCTAGCCATAACACCAACCCAAACTTTGCAATGTTTAACAGCAACTTGAGACTCTGAATTTCAAGGCCTATTTTCTTGCTAAGACAAATGGATTTTGAGAGCCACGGGTTTTAGTTTTGGCTGGTGGTTTCTCCCTTTTAACTCTTCTTAGACTTCACTTATTTTTGTTTGGCTGTACATGATCTTGTCCAATATCATGGGAAACAGCCCACATAAATCAATTATCAATAGTTCAGCCAGGGTGGGAACAAATTAAAACAGACAGTTCTAAAGCAATATATTTAAATATTTTCTAATTCATTGTAAATTAAATCCAACTAGGATAGCCTGCATATCCCAGTGAGGAAACTTTTATTTTCTCGTCTTCTTTCTTGGTTTAATCTCATTCACTTTGGGCTTATTCTGTGATCTGCATCTCATAATTGTTTCCCTCAAGTAATCAATGGAAATAACAAGGCCATAAAGACAAGAAACAAAGATATATATCAGAACAGTGTGGAATTTCATGTATAAAATAATAAGATCCAAACCCCAGTTCCACACCATGAAAAAGTACGGGACATTAGAGCAAAATACATGAAATGAATGTGTTGACTCCTACATGGTTCTCATTTGTTGATTTGTTCAATAACAATTAAATACCAAATTACAGCCAGCTAGACAAAACAAAGAACAGAAAGCAGTTGAAAAGAGAAGACGTACAATTATGTAGCAACCTTAATAGAACAACTATGTAGCAACCTTTACATAAATCTTCAATTTGAAGTAATTTGACAGATACAGACCACAGTTCGAAATATCATCTCAGAAAGATGGATTGCTGTGGAATGGGTTGAGAGCGGGAAGTCTTCAGGAAATTAAAGGAAAGGCATCATGTGGATTGGGGGAGAGGAGTTTATGCAGGGAGGGCAGAGGATAAGCAGACATGAATATGGGAATATACAGAAAAAGAAGAGAGCATGCTGAAAACAATGTGACTGAAGTTGGGCATGCATAGTGGGATGCTCTCTGAAAGAAAGTTGAAAAATACGGTCCATGGAGCAAGGCTCACTGTTACTAGGCTGAGCCCAGACTTGAAGTAATCAGAAATAAGGAAATAGTGGAGGGTCTTAATCAGGGGAGAGAGATGATGAAAGCAGTGATGAATCTGGCCGCAGGCAGGAGGATAGATTGAAAGTGAGGAGACCAGTAAAGAGGCTGTTGCAAAAATTTATATGGGACTTGATAGAGACTTGGCTCTGAGAGGTGACAGCTGACACGAAGACCCAGGGACAAATCCAAGAGTCTCTGTGGAGAAAGGAAAGATGCTTGTAAATAAAGGAGTAAAGGAGAGGAAAGAGGAAATGAAAACCCTGGGGATGAAAACACGGGTGGTGGCATTGAAGACGAGAGGAATTTATCAAGTAGAGGATGCATTTTTTTTTTTTTCAGATTAAATTTTGTAACATATATTTATGAGTTAGTCATCCATGGAATATTTCTTTTTAACTTCTGATTCTAAGACACATGGTTAAAATTAAGGTTAATATTCTTGTTGGCTTTAGTTTTATATAACTTTGAAATTTACAAGGTTGGGGGGATTGAGAATACGCATCGAGATATTATATGTTGCCAGGTCATGTTTTAATCTTTAGCAGAATAGCAGGACAGTGCTACATGTAATCAAAACATATTTTACTAGGAGAAGCAATCAGAGCTCAAGACAAAAATGGTTCTTGGATAAGATAGCTGGTATAAGACAGCTAATTGATCTTTTAAGGATCATGTGAATTTTTTACCTGACATTTTCTCTTCTTTTTTATAGTTACTTCGGTAACAAACAGAAAGAGGCCCAACCGATGCCAAAATCCAAAGAAAAATAGACACTCGACCCAGAATAAGGTAGATACCAGGAAAGATGTTTTTAAAAACCTGGTGAAAAGCAAAGCATGCAAATTTCAGGAAGACAGAAATGTCTGTATGTGAAATGAACGTAAACATGAAGATCTTCCAGGAGCAAATGGGAAAGGCAAAAGAATAAGCAAAACACCCCACCCAGAACAGAGGCTTTGGAAGAAAGTTGTGGCAAATAAAAGTAACTGGAAATCTGGAGCTCCTCAGATTAGAAATGTGTAAATTACCACAAAATAAAATCAAATACAATATTTAGCAGAGACATTTTAGCCTTTGGCATTGTCAAAAGTACAATCTTTTCTCAGATTCTGGAGTTTCCAGTTTACTAGAAAAGTGTAACCTCCAGTGCCAGAACAAAGGTGGCCTGCCTCTTGTAATGCTATGGAGAGTAGAAGAGAGCCATTGGGAACATGGAGAAGTTCTGCATTAGAATTTTGGCTAGGCGCGGTGGCTCACACCTGTACTCCCAGCACTTTGGCAGGCCAAGGTGGGCAGATGACTTGAGGTCAGGAGTTCAAGACCAGCCTGGCCAGCATAGTGAAATCCTGTCTCTACTAAAAATACAAAAATTAGCCCATTGTGTTGGTGCACCCCTGTAGCCCCAGCTACTTGGAGGCCGAGGCAGGAGAATTGCTTGTACCCAGAAGGCAGAGCTGTTTGTTCGGGACCTCTGCCATGGAGTTCCCACAGGCAAGACTGCAGAATTAAATCGTTCCCAAAATGTAGATTCATAGATGGGATTATAGAAGAAGCAAGTTGGGGATTTATTTGAAATTAAGATATGTATAAATATTTCTAATTGACCTCCAATATCATTATTCCTTTCTTGCTCAGTAACACAATTCTCAATGGTTAGCAGGGCACCTGGCTGCCTAAAATAAAGACTAGTTTTTTTTGTTGTTTTTTTTTTTGTTTTTTTTTTTTGGCAGCTGAGATGTTGCCCTACCACAGAGTTTTGGTCAATGGATTATAAGAGGAAGTCGTGTGTGCAATTTCAGGGAGTATGCCCTGTTGCTGTTCCTTTCTCCTTTCCTGCTCACTGAAATCTAAGTGTGATGGCACAGGCTACAGAAGCCATCTCAGACCACAAAGTGAAAGCCACATGTTGAGGATGGTGAGGCAAGAAGAGAAGAGCCTGGGTCCCTGATGATAAGGGAGCAATCGTACCAACCATAGATAGTGTTTACTTGAAAGTGAGATCAACTTCCACTTTGTTAGAGTCCCTGACAATTACAAAGTTATCTCAGGACAACTCGAACTTACAGAGGCAGGACAGGCTTGACCCAAACCAAACTGATGTACAGCTTCTTGCACTAAAAAGCAGAAAGCTGCATTCAAGGTAGATATTAGGGTGAGTCTGATCAGTGCGAATGAACGTGAGTTTTAGTTTTAGCTTGACAGTGAGAAAAAAAGGAAAATGAAGTACCCACCTAATTAGATAACTGACAAGGCGGGGCTTGGGGAAAATGAAGCCAACATACCTATCACTTTCTGCTTAGAAACACACAAAATAAAAAGAGAGATTCGGCTCTTGAGCTGAAAGTGAGGGGCTTTACATAGCAATCATTAGCCAACAATGGACTAAGAGCTTCCCGGTTATAAACATGGGACAGAATGGAGGGTGTTTCCCAGAAAAAAAGTGCATTGTAAGGAACAAAATCAACAGCAACCTTGGAAAATGTTTGCAGGGCTAAGAAAATACAGTAGAATTTTCCTAGGCAGAAATTTCACAGTTAAATCATGAATATGTGGCAACAGGGTTTTACTATAAGCCAAACATCTATGAGCTAAAACTGGAGATATTAAATGCAAGTGAAGAAATCACAAGATTAAGCAAGGTAGGAAAATGACGGACCGCGTTTAATCGTGCAAACTGGCTAAACACCGTTTGGTAAGGAGCGTGGGGATCAAACAAATGACTGCTCTTTAGAATTCACAAACAAAGGAAATATCACAGCTAGGCTTTAAGAGCCAGATAAGAATTTACAGAGAAAGTATTTTCATAGGAACCACTATGTAATCATGGTTACAACACAATTTAGTTCCACATTCTGGCAGAAAATAAAAAATATCCATTATTCAGTTACCCAGTTTTAGAAAGGGAACTGTAATTAACTCACAAGCAGTGAATTGGAAACAACAACAACAAAAGCATTATAAGGAATCATATAAAGAAAAATTAATTGAGAAAACCAGGCTATTGTTTAAACATTACTAGAAACCAAAGGAAAGTACTTGCCAGAGATTTAAAAAAAAAAAAAAATCTGATCCTTAAAAAAAAAAAAGAAAAAGAAAAAATCTATATGACCACTAATAGTTAAAAACAAACAAAAAACAAAAACCACTTCTATTTTAGGAAGAATACTTTTTTTTTTAAATTTGAGACTGAGTCTTGCTCTGTTGCCCAGGCTGGAGTGCAGTGGCGTGATCTCAGCTCACTGCAACCTCCGCTTCTCAGGCTCAAGCATTTCTCCTGCCTCAGCCTGCCAAGTAGCTGGGATTACAGGAGTGTGCCACCATGCCCGGCTAATTTTTGTATTTTTAGTAGAGACGGGTTTTCACCATATTGCCAGGTTGGTCCTGAACTTCTGATCTCAAGTAATCCACCCACCTCGGGCTCCCAAATTGCTGGGATTACAGGCACGAGCCACCGCGCCTGGCCTCTTTTTTTTTTTAATGTAAAGGTTGACCAAGTGAGACTCACAGGAACAGGGGACACACAGATTGTGAGGGACAGGTGTAAACCAGAAACTGCTGGGAGCTTTCAGTGCTGGAGTAAGAGAAAGAGGAATTTCAGCTGGAAGTCTGTGGGACCTCCTTTGATCATGGTACAAAAGATTTAATAGATGGAAGTTAAAAAAAAGAGAGCGAGAAAGAGACTAAATGAAGATTTTAGGGAAGTTTTGTCTCCCAAATTCCATTTGAAAATACTGATTGGAAACACTAGAACAAGCAGCAATAAATGCCCAGAATGTTCTAGATGTGGCTGATAGAACAATGTCATCAGAGCCAGAGAGCTACTCAGGAGCTCTGAAGGAAGTATTTCCCAAAATGTATAAGAAGCCATAGTCAACATGTGACTTCTGATGGCCAAGCAAGCATCTCTTCTGCATGAATGTCTTCAAAAAATGCACAAACCAAACAGAAGCTTCACTTATATAACAGGTAAGCTAGAAGAAGAGAAAATCAAGGAGAAATCCTCCATATTTTTCAAATGTGGCAAAATAGAGGAAATCAGGCTAAAGGAATCTAGTATTTTAGGAGAGAAATAAACATGAAGACTAGGAGAATTCGTGGACTAAATTTATTTAGAGGTTTAAGATTCTCAATATGAAAAGAAATAATTTACATGGAAAGAAATAATTTAATTTTACCTGAAATATAACTTGGCCTATTTTAAAAAACAAAACAAAACTCAGATCTGACCGAGGCCTTACAGAGCAAAGTAGTTTATCTTGATAATTTCTTGAGGGTATGCAGAAAAGATGCAGCATTGCACGTCACATAGCGCAGTGCTAGAATTCTTTCAGTATCTCTCTTCTCAAAGAGCCTGAGTGTGCATGTGTGTGCACTTCACCCTCCTCACCCACATAGACCCGAAAGTTAGTTTGATGGCATTCAGCAAGAGAAAACCCCTCATTTGGCCCAAATATTAAGCATCTACAGTTCTTTAAATATGCTCTTGGGAATATTCAATTCACTCTGCCATGTAAGACAGAAAACGTTTCAGAAGAAAATCAAAACATCGTTCTATCTTTGCACACGTGGAAAAAAGTGATGATGGTAACAACAGCTAACACTTTCATAGCATTTGCTAATGCTTTATGTATATTAGCTCCTTTAATATGGCTTATTATCATTATCATCATCATCGTTATTCCCTTTATACACATGAGGAAACTGAGGCCACACAGCTTAAGTAGCAGGACAGGTTTCTGACCCTGTTCTTTCTTCTGGTTCCAGAATAAGCGTTTTGTTACCACCAGTATACGGACTCTCTTCTCTCCCCAGTGGCTTTCTCTTCCTGGGTCTTCTCTGTGGATGGCACCTTTGCATGGCTCCTACCTACTTCTCCCTCCCCTTTACCACTCAGTACCTGGGCCCACGTGGATTCCTCCAGCAGCTGCTCCCTGCCTGTGATTTTGCAGAAAACATGCATCCACTCTCACGCACACTCACGCTCACACATGTACACGTGCAAACTCACTCTCACACTCACACAAACTCACACACATACCATCTTTTCTCCACACAGCCAGAGTGTGGGGTGTCCAGCACTTCAAGCACTTAAAGTCAGCACTTTTGCTTCCTGTCTAGTAAGCGTAAACCAACAAGAAAATAAACAAGAACACAAGTATCCACTTTTTAAATGATTTAAAACACAGATGTTGAGTGCAGTGGGGTGTCAAGAGACTAGATATCACCATTTCTGAACACTTGAGGGTAAAATTAGGAACAAAATGTATTTGAAATCTTCCAGAAATTTGCTTCCTGTGGCTCTAAAAGTTGAAGTAAGAATGTGTCTTCTGGGCACGCTTTTCTTGGTTCTGGAAGGGAGCAAGTTGACGATCTCAGGGTAGAGGCCACTCAGGGTCCACGTGGCAATGGATGCCAGAGCCTGTCCCAAGCCCACCCTCCCAAGAATATTAGCACCAAAACTGGCCATAGAGGGAGCAAATTTTAAATGTAGTAGTGTTGGGAGCAGGCCAGTTTGGGGAGTGAGTTGGTGTGTGTGTTGCAGACTGGAGGGAACGCTGTTCCAGGAAGGGGAAGAGCAGGCCAGTGGGAATCAAATTCTTTTACCCTTTAAAGAACAATTGTGTGCCTGCAGCCGTGACCCAAAACAGAGACCCAGGCACAGCTCATTCCCTGGAACAAAACCAGCAACAGTGAAGTGTTCTTGGAACTCAGCAATAGGGCTCCTCCAGCCTCAACAGGGTACCTGAGTTCTGGGCCCAGCATGAGAAGATGGGCACCAATAAGGCCCCGCCATAGTTCCTGTCCATATAAGGGGAGGGAGGGGCTAAGAGAGGAAGATGGGACTTCCTACTTCTCTAGGCATGTGGGGAGTAGAGAAGGTATTAATTTCAAAAATATGTGAAATGTGACTTTATTTATTCCTCTGTGTGTGAAACGGGTCATATCAATGACATTGGCTATTATTATCATTTCTTCCTTCTCCCACTCTCCATTCCATCTCTAGAACCATGGCCTAGACCTACTCCCTTCTCAGACTTCCTGAGATCAACATTACAGATCACTGTTTGACCCTATTCTGCCGTGACATAATTTCTTCATCAAAGGACACCTGTGCTTTTGTGATATGTTTGTGTTCTAGTCTGGTCCTCAAATTTTCAGGACCACAAGATGCATTTTATCTGTTTACTCTGTATGATCCAATGGTTGTCAATTGATTTGCACTAATTAAACCCACAAAAGCCTGATTCATAAACTGAAAGAACAATAAATTACAGAGAAAAATTAAACTGGGGTGAGAAGCAAGGACATGCATTTGAAAGGCCACTGTATTTGGGGTGAGTCCACCCTAGAAGCCAAACAGCAAAGCAAAGCATGGCCTTGTCAACACAGAATCAATGCAAAGCTGTTTGTATGTTGTCGTGTGATATTTCTAGAAAGTTCTGGTAGACTGAGAATTTGCCTTTCATGATGGTTATGCTTGAAAAACCAAGTCCAGTATTTAGAATGAGATGGTCTTCTCCCTGGAGGGTGCCAGAGTGACATTGATAAACTGTTACAGCTCAACCCTCATTTTTCCTATTGTCAAACAAAGATATTCTCATTCTGTTTGTACTTGTCGTTGTGCTTAGATTATCAGACTTAGAGGTAACTTTTATCAATTATACTTTGATGGGTAATTTAGATTGTGGCAAATAAATCTAAGCATCGTAGCACAGCACCTAGGGGCTGGAAAAACATTGGCATTCATCTAGTTCAGTGGTTTTCAAATCGCATCTCATGGACCCAACGGGCTGCTGGATTAGGTAGCTAGAGGTGCGAGGAGGAAGCTGAGTAAGCAGGCTGAGGCCGGCCATCATCCCCTTGTAAGGAGCTTGAATTATTCAAAGTGCAGTAGTCACTGATACATTTTAGCATAGAGTGACACGATGAAGTTTACATTTTAAAGAATCAATTTGAGTGAAGTGATTGGAGAAGGCAAGCATAGAAGACCACCGAGGAAGTTATATAGCATTTGTCCAGAGCAGACATGGTGGTGTTGGGGACCAGGGTAATAGCAATAGAGTTAGAGAGAAGTGGAGGGATTTCAGATGTAATTTAAAGTTACAATCAGATACGACTTGCCTAGTGAGGAAGCAGAAATTATCAAGAATTCACTCATGTACCCCAACTGGAAAATTTATTGAGTACTAACAATGGGCTGGGCACTGGGCTAGGTGCTCAGCTAGACAACCAAGTCCCTGCTCTTCCTGGAGTTCATATTCTAGTAGAAGGAAATGGACAATAGATGAGCACACAGGGAAAAGCTAAAGTGCTCTGAAAGAGCTTGGGAAATTAATTGTAGGACCCACACTGTTTTCCTTCTTTCAGAGATCTCTGTTCTGAACCACCTGCTGTTACAATCAACCAGTTATCCAATCCCCTCAAAATCATTGTACATGTTTTGCCTATTTCTCAGTGTGGAAGATGGAAAAGTCAATTTACTCCCTGTTATTTCATCATGGCCAGAAGTAGAAGAAACTTTTTCTTGCATAAATGTGGTATAAGGAACAAAGGAAAGGAAGAAGTCAAAACTCATCACGCTCTGACTTAATAGCACAGTAGACGGTTGTGAGACAGAACCAGATGGCTTTGGATTTATTTTTGCTTCTTCCTCTCTTCCTCCCTTCCCTCCTTTCCTCCCTCCCTCCCTTCCTTCCTTTCTTTTGTATATGTGTGTTTTAAGTTTTGTTTCAAAGATTCCTGAGAGCAGAGTGATGTGGAAAGGATGGAGATCAATGGACTGGCTCTGAACATGTTGAGTTTGAAATGCCTGTAGTACCTGTGGCACAAGAAAGTTCCAAGAGGAGGCCAGGGATATTCTTGAGTACTTGGGCATATGAAGATATAACTCACTGAGATGGAGAATCTGTAGAAGGAGCAGATTTCTGGAGAGAAATTTAGCACTCAGATGTTGAGACACTAATTTTGAAACATCTATGAGACATTGAAATATCAACATCAAGTAGGCAGTTCAATATTTACTTGTGGAGCTCAGAAAGAAGAGCTAGGCTGCTTATATAAATTTGAGACTCTTCAACATAGAGGTGGCATTTAAATCATGGTAAAGGATATGGTTACTTTGGAAGAGACAGAGAAGAAAGGAAAGCAGAAGAGGAAAGGAAGGAAGAGCACAGGAGAAGAGAGACGATGAGAGGGGAGGGGAGAGGAGGGGAGAGGAGGGGAGAGAAGAGAGGACAGGACAGGAGAGGGGAGGGGAGGGGAGAGGAGAGAGCAGAGGAGAGGAGAGGACAGGGGAGGGGAGGGGAGGATCTAACAACTAGCCATCAGATTTTAGAGGAATAGCAGCGTTTAGAGGCTGCACATAGGAAGAGGGACCATCAAAGAAGAATAAAAAAGGACTGGCCACAGAAGAAAGGGGGAAAAGTATAGTGTATTTTCAAAAGAAAAAGTATTTCAGGAGAGAATACCAATTGGTTCAAATGCTGCTGAGAGGTCAAGTAAGGTAAGAATGTAAAAGTGTCCATTGGATTCAGTACTGGAAAGTATTTAGGATTTGAAAGTCACTAGTGAGTTTATTAAAAGCAGTTCCTTAGAAGAGGAAGTTCAACCACAGTAAAGTGAAGAATGAATGGGAGGTGATGCAGAGGCAGGATACGCAGAGAGTTCTTTCACGGGTATGGAAAACTAGAGTATTCTGGAGAGACATGGTGCGTTAGGGGAGGTTGATGTTTATTTTTAAGATGCAAGACACAGAGAGTATTTGGATGATAAAGCCAAGAGGTTAAGAATGCAGAGCGAGAGACTAAGAGGCAGAGCAAGGCTCTTGAAAAGGTTCCTGAAAGGTCCGGGATCCAGAACGTACTTTCTAATGGCCATTGCCGCACTCTCCTGTTAGCTCTAGCAGATCTCCCCTAATGGGTTAGGACTTCTCTCAAAGCAGGGATCCACCCCCCGCCCTCAGTTCTTTTCTGAGCCCAAGTATGGCATAACAAAAGCAAGTGTTTGAAATTTTAATACTTCTTCAATAAATTAATATGTACATAATGCCAATGAATGAATAAATGAATGAATAAAATTTATCTGATAAAATCTGCCCTGTAAAGAGAAGTAAAGGTATCTACGTATTTAATTACTCCTAGACCAGAAAATATTTTCTATAGCTTTTGGTGACTGTCCCCAGAGGAGAAAATAAGCACAATAAGAGCAAAATTTTTGTTATTAATATTTTAGTGACAAAGAATGTGCTTTTTTTCCCCAAACTAATCAGAACTGATGAATAGCTACTTCCTGTGTAGATCCAAAGGCTTCTTTCATATTCTAGGGCAAAGAGTAATTGCTATATTGTACATCTAAAATCCATTCTCATTTATCAAAAAAAAAAAAACCTTAGTTTGGAAAGTGCTACATAAATTATTACCATTATTTCCATAATGTCCCTATATGTTGACATAGTATTATTATGTCATTAATTCTCAATCATTAGGCAAGTAATAGAATCAAATCTGGGATCATTCAATGAATAATAAGTGGAGTGGAAGACAGCACGTTTGTCAGCCTAATTTGGGCTCATTTGGACTAATAGTCCACATCAGAACACTGATGACAGAGGTTCAGCTCCAAAGTACTTCGCGTGTCAAGGGGTCAGCTCAGGAATTTTTAATTCCTGAGATTTATTTACAAAGTGCATTAAGAACTGGCTGAAAAGATAGTCCCCTATACAGCAAGAAGATTGTATAGTTCAGGGACATGGCAAAAGGCAAAATTAGAGCATAGCATATACAACTAGAACTGAGAAATTACCCAGTCCTTCCCCTTCATGTTACAGATGAATATAAAACCCAGAGCAATTACATGACTTGCCCAAGGTCACACAGCGAGTTTAATGAGACATCCCCACAGGAAGTGGTATCTTATCTTAGTTCAGTGCTCTACACCATTTTACATCCCCAATGAGTTTTTGTTTCCGATGTCTTCTACAGCAAAAAGAATTGTCTTCAAATTCTAAAGTATATTTTAAAATATAAAGAATAAACTGAAACCCAACATAGATAAGGCATTAAGGGAAATCGGGATTTTTGAAGCTCATTTTACTGCAGACACTTCACAGCTGTTAACTCATTTAATCCTTTCAATTCCCTTTCAGGTTTTATTCTCATTTACAGATAAGGAAACAGAGGCTACAGAGACTAAGTAATTTGCTGCAGGTCACACAATTAGCAAGTGATGCATCAAGACATGAATTCAAGTCTATAATTCTAGGTACACTTCTCTTTCTACTATATCACACTTCAAATGAGATCACATCTCCCAGCCCATATAGATCATAACCCAAAGTACTGAAAGACTCTGAGATGTAATTACGCAACCACTGTTGGCAGTCTTTGGGGGAGGGGGGAACGTGAAGAACAAAGAGGTGCCAGGAGACTAGAAAATATTTTTTGATTGTGAAATTCAAGAAAGCCTAGATTCTGGGAACTGCAGCCTGGTCAAAGCAAATTTTTGATGTCAACTGTTGGCAAAATTCAAGGATAAATGACTAAATAGATGGTTTGTGAACCACTTAGAAAAGAATGTTATGATCACATGGAACCAACATGGGTTCACTAAGGCCATGTCATGCCAAACCATCAAACGTATTCACTGGAAAATAAAGTTGTCAGTCAGAATGTCATTGTGGTTGATTTGAAAATATGTGATTTAGATAATAGGACAGTTGATATGTTTACAACTGCTTGAAGTTACCAGTGACCTGTCATATTGCCCTGTCTGATATTATTCCATTAAAAAGTTTAAGATGTCTTTTTAAACATTAAAAATTGTCAAATTTGTAGGTAACTCAAAGTTTAAAGACATGCGTTAAGTAATAAAAACCAATAATTATTTTGACAGACTAAAAGGATGGTCAAGCCCCCAGTTTTAGATTTAATAGGGAAAAATATAGTTATACATTTAAGTAAAAATAAATAGGTGGTACATATCAGATAAATAGATATACAGGCAGATAGATTGATTGATAAACTGTTCGATGATAAGATAGAATCACACAAGTTTCAAATGGAGAAAATGTGACTTGACCAAAATTTGTAGGAGAAAAGACTGAAGGTTAATTGACCACGAGTTTAGTATAAATCCACAGCTATGCTAGAGGACACAAATGCCCCATAACATAATATGTAAGAGCTTGAGCTTTAGCACCTGCAAAGCCAGGCCCACCACTTAATAGCTGTGTGACCTTGAGCAATTTGCTTAACTTTTAAACCTCAATATTCTACCCTGTAAAATGAATACAGTTAGCCCTCTACATTCATGGGTTCCACATCCATGAATTCAACCAACTGTGGATAAAAATATTCAAAAGAAAATTGCATCTTGTACTGAGCAGGTATAGACTTCTTTGTTATTATTCCCTAAATAGGACAGTGTAAGAATTATTTACATTGTACTAGGTATTATAAGTAATGTAGAAATGATTTAAAGTATACAGGAGGTTATGCATGGGTGATATGCAAATATTACATCATTTTATATCAAGGACTTATATCTGTAGACTTTGATATCTACAGGAGGTTCTGGAACCAATTCCCCATGGATACCACGGGAAGACTGTGGCTACATTATCACTGGGAATTGGTATAATAGAATTTCGATTACAATTCAAGGTTTCTGATTCTTCATCTGGTGCATTTTACATGGCGGACTACCTTCAAATGTTTGAAAAAGACATATTAGTTTTAGTCTATGGCCATACCACCCTGAAAGTGCCCAATCTCATCTGAAAAAGACATTTTAGGAAAAAGGATTAGAATTATTCCACGAGACCCTAGAGGTCCCACTAACATCAGATCAATAAGGGGACATTATCAAGAAGCCAATTTAGCGATCTGGAAAATAGGTTGGTATAAACACAGAAATTTGAAAAATGAATAGAATTTTTTTAAAAATAGCATAAGAGATATATAAGACATGGGGAAAGATCTAAGATGTATTTAATTAGAATCCCTGAAGGACCAAAGTTTCATGTAACTAGAGACTCAAAAGGGGAGATGACACAAGTGGAGCAGAAGCAATATGTAAAAAGATGACATCCTAGATCGGGGTGTTCAATCTTTTCGCTTCCCTGGGCCACACTGGAAGAATTGTCTTGGGTTACACATTAAACGCACTCACACTAACAATAGCTGATGAGCTAAAAAAAAAAAAAAAAAAAAAAAACCCTCATAATATTTAAAGAAAGTTTATGAATTTGTGGGTTTGGGCCTCATTCAAGGCTGTCCTGGGCAAAATGCAGCCCATGGGCTAGGGGTTGGACAAGCTTGTCCTAGATATTTCAAAAGCTCACAAAGCAATCAAAGAAAACTTCAAAATGTTCTAGAATTTAAGTAGAATAAATGCAAAGGAAACCACATCTTGACATATCAACATAAAACTACTAAGAGCAAAGACAAAATCTTAAAAGCAGCCAGAGAAAACAGACAGGTTTCTTTCAGAAGAGCCACAATAAGCAAAAGACCAAGAGCTTACTTCTCAGTAGAAACAGTGGAAGCCTGAAAAACAAACAAACAAACAAACAACAAAAAAAAGCAACAGCAAAACAAAACAAAAAAAAATGGCATATTTAAAGTCCTGAAAGAAAACAAATGCTAACCTAAAATTCTATACCTAGTGAAAATATGTTTTAAAAATGAAGATAAACTAAAGATATTTTCAGGCAAGTAAAAACAGATAATTTACTCCCAGCAGACTCCTATTAAAGGAAATATTAATGAAAATTCTTATATTTGGAAAATAATATCAGATAAAAATAGAAATTCAGAAATGGAAAAGGTAAATGTGTTACTGTGATGTATTAATTTAACCATATTAAGCAATAACAAAAAAGTTTTATAGTGTTGGAAATGTATATAGGTTAAAATACACACCGACAATAACAAAAATAGTGAAGAGGAGGAGTTAAATTCTGTTGTCTAAGAGGCATTGTGGAAATGATAAGAGTATATATTATATTAAATACAAAAAAGTAGGTATTGTAGAAATGGTAAGAGTGCAAGGAATGGTATTGTAATCTCTAAAGTAACAAAACAATGGCAAAAGGATATATTGCAAACAAATGAGTAAAAGGAAAAATTGAATAATAAAAAGTACATAAAAGAAAATAAGACAAAAGAGAAAAGGAATCATATAAGGTTAAACATAAGTAAATATTAAGAAGATAGATGTAAACCCAATTATTTCAGCAATTACGTTAATATAAGCAGAATAAAAGCTTCAATTAAAAGACAAACATCATCAGTCTGTATGATGAACATAACAACAAATCCAAACCAACTATGCAGCTTACAAGATACATGCCCTAATCTAAGAATGGAGAGATTGAAAGTAAAAGATGGAAAATAATAAACCACGTAAATGCTAACAAAAAGTTTTATAGCTATATTTATATCAAGCAAAGTGAACTTTAGGGCAAGAAACCATACTAAAGATAAAAGGAACATTCATAAAGATAAAAATTTAAATCTACTGGGAAAATGTAGAAGAAGTACACCCCAAATAACACAGCTTCAAATATTGAAGAACTGAAGGAAGAAATATACAATTATAGGGAGAGGTTTTATAAACCTCCTTTAGCATATGGGAGAAACAAATGGCCAAAAAAAAATTAGTAAGGATACAGGAAGTATGAATAACAAATTGAACTTATTTATAAGCAAAGTTGACATTGACAGAATGATCAATCCAACAATGAATAAGCATTCATCCCAAGGGCATACTGAACATTTACAAAATTGACCTTATGCTGTTCAGAAATAAATTCTTGAGAAATTTCAAATTATTAAAATCATTCAGAGTATATTTGCTGACCACAGTGAAATGCCTCACAAATGGATTAATGCCAGTATAGAAGGGTTTGCAGGAGTGAGTTTGCTCTCTCTTCCCTTTCCACTTTCCACCCTATGAGGACACAGTAAGAAGGACCACACCAGATTCTAGTGCCATGATCTTGGACTTCCCAACCATCAGAACTGTGAGAGAATAAATTTTTGTTCTTTATAAATCACCGGGTCTCTGGTGTTCTGTTATAGCAGCTCAAAACAGACTAAGACACTTGTACGCCCATGTTCATTGCACCATTATTCACAATTGCTAAAAGGTGAAAACAACCCAAATGTTCACAATAGATGAATGGATAAACAAAATGTGGTATATACGTACAATGAAATATTATTCAGCCTTAAAAAAGATGAAGTTCTAATAATGCTACAACATGGATGCACCTTGATAACATTATGCTTAGTGAAATAAACCAGAAAAAAACCCCAAATATTGTATGACTTCATTTATATGAGATACCTTGTATAGTCAAATTCAGAAAGAAAGAAATCACACTACAGGTTACCAGTGGGTAGGGGAAGGGAGGAATAGGCATTTATTGTTTAATAAGCACAGAATATCTTTTGAAATGATGAAAACGGGCTGGGCACAATGGCTCACGCCTGTACTCCTAACAGTTTGGGAGGCTGAGACGGGTGGATCACCTGAGGCCAGGAGTTCAAGACCAGCCTGGCCAAGATGGCAAAACCCTGTCTCTATTAAAAATACAAAAATTAGCTGGCCGTGGTGGTGTGCACCTGTAATCCCAGCTACTTGGGAAGCTGAGGCAGAAGAATCACTAGAACCTGGGAGGCAGAGGTTGTAGTAAGCCAAGATCGTGCCACTGCACTCCAGCCTGGGCTACAAAGTGAGACTCCATCTCAAAAAAAAAAAAAAAGAAAGGATAAAAATGTTCTGGAAATGGATCATGGTGATGGTTGCATAACAATGAGAATGTACTTTATGCCACTAATTTGTACACCTAAAGATGATTACGATGGTAAATTTTTTGTATAAGGTATATTATACCACAACTGAAAAGTTATGCAAAAATCAATCAATGTAATTCATATTACAATGAATTATGTTCACATGTAATAACAAATTTTTCCTCCAAAAGTTGGGAATAAAATAAGAATGCCCACTATCACTACTTCTAACATTGCTCTGGAATGCCTATAAATTAAAAATAAATAAATAAAAGTTTTAGTTAATGGAAAAAAGAAATAAAACTATCATTATTTGTAAATCATATGATTGCGTATGTGGAAAATCTGAAACACTCCACAATTAGAATTCATAGGTGAAAAGCAAGATCTCTACTTACAAGATCAATAAAGAAAACTCCTCTATACCACGACAAATAATTAGAAAATGAAAGTTTTCAGATTATAATGATTATAATCTCATTCAAAAAACTGAATACCTAAAATAATTCTAACAACATATGAACAAGACATCTACACAGAAAACTATTAATATAAAACATTATTGTGAGAAGTTAATAAAGACCTAAAATAAACAAAAGGATATACCATGTCCATGGACCCAATAAAATTAAGATGCCAATTCATCCCAAATCAATCTATAGATTCAATGTACTCCCAGTAAAAACTCTCAGCAGGATTATGTGTTTGTTTGTGTGTAAATTGGCAAAATAATTCTAAAACTTTTATGGGAATACAAATGGCCAAGGGTGGTGAAGGCAATCTTGAAAATAAAGAAAAAAGTTGAAAGACTTATACTTCTAGATGTCAAGAAACATGAAACCATAATAATTCAGACAATGCAATTTTGGCACAAAGATAAGTAGAGCAATAGAATAGAGCAAAATAGAGAATCGAAAACCTGACCCACCTGACAAAGGTGGCACTATAGCCCACTAGGAAAAGAGCGGCTGTTTTCAATAAATGGCGTGCCCTCAATTGGAGATTCACAAGAGAAAAATTAATTTTGACCTTACACCAGACACAAAAATCTACTCCTGATGGTATAGATCTACATGTACCCTAAAATAATAAATCTTCTAGAAGAAAAGCACAGGAGAATGACCTTGTAGGGAGAAATAGATTTAAATGGGACACAAAGGTAGAAGTGTATATTCTGGAGTCAAACTCCCAAAGTATGAAATCTAATTCCAAAGCTGGGCAAGTTATTTCACCTTTTTGTGCTTCAGTTCCTTCATCTGTAAAATGAAGATAATAAGCAAAGGACTCTTTAAGCATCAAATGCAATGATACATGTAAAGTAGAACAGTGCCTGACACATGGCAGGCCTAGAACAGTGCCTGACACATGGCAGGCACTTATTACTATTATTATCCTTTCTAAAAATATTGAGACGGCCTCCGTTAAGGGAGAGATACTTGTTTTCATTTTGTGTAGAAACCTTATGTTCTGCACTTTAACATACAATTTTTCTTTTCCTCTTTTTTTATCAGCTGACTTTAAGATTCATGATTTTTTTTTCCCTTCCTATTGGAGGCTTTGCAGATGTTCATATCAGAGACACTGCCTCACAATTCACAAGCATTTGTTGCACACCTGCCTGCCATGTGCTGGACTCAGGTTCAGGGGCAGGGAGAGGAAGGTGGAGAAAATGCTTATACGGGAAACAGCTGACAGATTTTTTTCCCATCATCAAAAGCTTCCCATATAGTTGAACAGTACAATATAGATTTGAGAAACTACTAGAAAATGTGACAGCCAATAAGAAAGTGCTACACCGAGGCCCTGTGCAATGGCTCACACCTGTAATCACAACGCTTTGGGAAGCCGAGGTGGGAGGACCACTTGAAGCTAGGAGTTTGAGACTAGCCTGATCCCGTCTCTAGAAAAGAAGGAAAGAAAGAAAGAAAGAAAGAAAGAAAGAAAGAAAGAAAGAAAGAAAGAAAGAAAGAAAGAAAGAAAGAAAGAAAGAAAGAAAGAAAGAAAGAAGGAAAGAAAGAAGAAAGAAAGAGCTACACTTCACAAGGAGATCATTAGAAAACATGACGGCATATTATAGGTGCTATTTGCACATATAGATGTAATTGCACATAGAGATATAAGTGTTTAAGAAGCTGGAAGAGGAAGAAATTGAAAGCATAGAAGAAACTGATGAGACTGAGTCATGAGAAGTCATGAGTACTTGCCCTGGAATACAACTTCTAAAAGGTGGCAACCCCTAATGCTGGCATGGTTTACTCTATTTGCTTAAGAAACACCCAGAACTGGAATTGCCTGGGAGGGATTACAGGTTTGGACGGCAGAGCCTTGGCAGAGAGAGGAAAGAGAGGAAGTCAGCCGGGGGACACCCACCCACGGCCCTCTCCCGGCTGACATCAGCACTCTCCCTGGGCACTTCATCAAATGATAACTCTGAGAAGTCCTTTATATGCTGGGATGGTACTACTGATCCATTTTCAGCAAAGGAAAGTGTATGCACCTTCTCCTTCCCACTTTCAATTTCTTATTTAACTAGATTTGGAGCAGAAACCAAACACCATTTCTCACCACTATTGAAACCCTCCAAAATAACATGACTAAATCTCAAAGAGATTAAACTCCAAAAACAAGTAAGCATTTTAGGCTGTATAACCCATGCAAGTAGGCATAAGGATTTGAAGTCCACAGATTCACTATCTTGTGGACATAGCTCCAAATTTGTGCTTAATTTCTCCCACTCTCACTTACTTGATATTCCAAGGTCTGTCTGACTTAAGTGGGTGAATTATCAATTTGTGGACTATCCAATTCCCTATTTCTCCTTCTTTCTTCTATTGGCTTTATTTTTTACTTTTTGCTATTTACCACTTATTCTGGAATCTCCATCTGAGGACAGTGGAACAAAGAGATTGAAATACAATTAATGAAATGTCAGGGAAGAGGTAGAAACTGGTATCTGAAAGCAGTGGGGTTTTAAACATTGTATTAGCATTATCATTATCATTTTTGTGTTTTTCCTTTATCCAGTCTCCCTCCTCAATCTTTTAAAATTCTCTTCCTTCCTGTCTTAAATTAAAAAGGTAATTTGGGCTCAGATGTTGCTTGGTCCTGGCTGAGAATCTTTGACTGTACAACTTCCAGTTTAGACATGCTTTCTGAGGATTTAGTCATTACAAATAATTTATTTGATTACTGAATTCCAGATGTAATAAAATAGAAGCACATTTGTATCATATTCCTACATTATAAATTCTGTATCTAGCTAAAATTTTTTTTCAAAAGGAGCATATCATCTTCCACTCTCAAATCCTGCTCTCTTCCTCTTTTATTCTAAAAAAATCTCCCAAATTAGTGACCCCCATCCTCTCAGTTGCCTAATCAAGATACCCGGAAGTCATCCTGGACTTCCCCTTCCCCTCACTTCCCACTCCCAGCAGTCACAAGTCCTGCTGAGTTAACCTATAATTCTTTTCTCCTCCAATGTAAATATATATTCAATCAACAGTATCCCATGGCCTCCAGGCTGGAGGTCAAAGTCTCCATGATCAGCCTTTCTTTCTAGGCTATTTGCCCACCATTCCCAGATTTACACATCCCATTCTGGCAAAGTGAATTCCCCATGGTTGCCCAATGACCCCGCTGTTTCTCACTTCCATGCCTTTCTCATGCCAGGAGCCCTCCCCAACCCAGTCACTACTTTTGGCACGTAAGTTCTTTCAGGTGCCCATTATCATTCCATTTTCTAGGCTGGCTTGTGACTGTCATTTACGTGTCTGTTTCCTCCCACTATTCAGGGACCATGTCTTGCCTCTGCATAACCAGCACCTGGCTTGGCACATAGCAGATGCTCAAGAAATATTCACCAAGTACGTGGAATGAATAGTTGCATATGTAACATGTATATCTGAATAGTTCAGAAGTTAGAGATATAAAACACAACAGACAAAAGAGTAAAAACGAGAAACAAATTTGTTTTTAAAACTTTTGCATTGCTTTAGATCCGGAGCACAGAACCAGTCTTTTGTTCTTCCCACAAATCAGTGGCATAGAGCCAATACATCGGATTGCTTTTGCTTCCTGAATGATCAGAGTAAACATCTACTGCATTGCTTGTTAAATGCAGGTGCTATGCTACAACAGGGATTGTCTCATCTAATCCACAAAATTACCCTATTAGGTAAGAACTATTGTTACATTTGAGGAAACTGAGGCTTAGTAGAATTAATATGTTATCGGTGGAGCTGGGATTTGGAATCTGACATCTGACTCAAAGTTCATGCTCTTAACCATCATAATTTCCATGGGAGTTAGGGTTAGAAGGTAGCCTATTGGTGAAAACACGTAGAGTTGAAATTAGTTTTGGAAATATCTTTTCATCAGGAATCTGTACCTTTTTGGCAGCAAGTTAGAACACATTAAAATTCATAGGCATATACTCATAGTCTGAGTCTTCCAGGCACAAGTCAAAAGCCATTTCAATCTTTTCTAAAATCTTATACATATTTAACTGGGCATGGTGTCTCACGCCTGTAATCCCAGCACTTTGGTAGGCCGAGGCGGGCAGATCACCTGAGGTTGGGAGTTTGAGACCAGCCTGACTAACATGGTGAAACCCCATCTCTACTAAAAATACAAAATTAGCCAGGCGTGGTGGCACCTGCCTGTAATCCCAGCTACTTGGGAGGCTGAGGCAGGAGAATTGCTTGAACCTGGGAGGTGGAGGTTGTGGTGAGCTGAGATTGTGCCATTGCACTCCAGCCTGGGCAACAAGAGCGAAACTCAGTCTCAAAAAAAACAAAAAACAAAAAAACAACTTATACATATCTGATGTATCTCCTTAACAATCTTTTTATTATTACTTTATTGATTGTTCCATAACGATAAATTTATTGGGGTACAGGTGGTATTTGGTTACATGAGTAAGTTCTTCGGTGGTGATTTGTGAGATCCTGGTGCACCTATCACCCGAGCAAATCAGTAAGAAACAAACAAACGATCCTGTCAAAAAGTGGGCTAAGGACATGAACAGACAATTCTCAAAAGAAGATGTACAAATGGCCAACAAACATGAAAAAATGCTCAACATCACTAGTGATCAGGGAAATGCAAATCGAAACCACAACGTGATACCACCTTACTCCTGCAAGAATAGCCATAATCGAAAAATCAAAAAACAGTGGATGTTGGCATGGATGCGGCAATCAGGGAACACTTCTACACTGTTGGTGGGAAGGTAAACTTAACAATCATTTTAGTACTTAATGCCACAGCTTCATGATTTTTTTTTTTCTCTCTGAGATCTTTATGACCACCGCTAGACTGGGCAAACCCGTAACTGTGAACCATGTTGGAGATGGACATCTCCTCTCTCAGGAAGCTCAGCACAGCCAGCTCTTACATTGGAATTGAAACTAATCACTAAGCATTAGATGAAGATGATGACTTGCATGTAGGAGCCATGCTGTGTGGGAATCAAAACTGTTAGACTCACACTCAGCAGAGTGAGATTTACACTGAGAGCCTGTGAGACAGCCCAATTGTGGGGCCAGCAGATTCCTATACCCCCATCCCATCTTCTTGTGGGACCTTGGACTGAGTCATAGGCCAAATTGCCAGGTCCACTTAAATGGCCCCCTCCTCACCCGCGTGTGTGCGTATTTGAGCTCATGTAAATTAAATATACAGACGGAACGATACCACTGATCAGGACTCTCTCATTGCCCTGAAGGTCAGGACATCTGATACAGGCAATAATATTCATTTTCATTTTGACATCTCTCTTAGGGAAATGGCCTGACACATGGTCTTTCCTGACCCCTGACCTAAACCACTTAATTTGGGTCATAAAATGGTCTCTATCTGCCTTATTCTTCTCAGCGGTAGAGAACTGATGCCTCAACCCCAGTGGCTCAAAAGAGGTACTTGCAATTCCTAAAACTTATGTGTGCAGTCTGTATTTCTTTCCTTTGCAATAATAAGATTAAATCAGATGTTTGCAAGGTCCCTGAACCATCAATAGGAATATAGACAGACATAGATAGATACTTAGGTAGATAAATAGACAGGTAGATAAACAGACACAGAACTGAAAATCTGAATCAATAAATGCTTTTTTAAATTCCTTTGAGAAAGTTTAAGAAAGCCCATTCTTTTCTCATGGGAAATTATGATTCAGGCCTTTTTTTTTTTTCTGTTTACACTAAGTACATTATGGCTAAACTCTAATTAACTTTAGGTAAAAGAGGTCAAGAACGAAAGAGCTGAATTAACATAGAGGAATCATCAACTCTCACAGAGCACAAAGAGTACAACAGAATCTACTATATGTTTTTTTTTCTTTTGGTGGACATAGTAGCTTAGCAACACGTATTTACTTCCTGTTATAAGAAAGATGGGTCCTATCAAATGAAGAGTTCCTGCATGATGAATTATATATGAGGCCACAGTTTTTCTTTAGTAATTGAATAGTGTTCTAGAAGATCATCACAAGCTAGAAGATCGTCACAAGTCACTATCTTACAGGAAAAGTATGTCAATAACAAGATTGAGTGTAGAAACGGAAAGCGCTCCAACAACAAGCTCAAAGACCCAAGCGGAACCATTCCAAAGCTACTCAAGGTGTGGCTGGTGCTGGTTCTCAGTGCCACCGCCACTGGTCCCAGCTCCAGGAGCCTGCCCTGCAGGGGAAGTAGCTGGCTCCCCAGAGACTCACGGCTTTGGGTCAGGCCACAATGCTCCAAGTTGCAATGGGGCTGCGCCTCCTCACTCCACACCCTCCCCTGCTGGGCAAGCTGCATTCTTCAGGCTTCATTGTTTTGGGTTTTTTTTTAACTGTTTTGAGTTGTTTTTGTTGTTTTGAGACAGGGTCTCACTCTGTCTCCCAGGCAGGAGTGCAGTGGTGTGATCTCGGCTCACCACAGCCTCAATTTCCTGGGCTCAAGCAATCCTTCCACCTCAGCCTCCCGAGTAGCTGGGATCACATGTGTGAACCAGCATGCCCAGCTAAATTTTTGTATTTTTTTGTAGAGACAGTTTCGCCATATTGCTCAGGCTGGTCTCAAAGTCCTGAGCTCAAGCAATCTACCTCCCAAAGTGCTGGGATTACAGGCATGAGCCATCATGTCCAGCTCGGCTTTGTTGTTTTAAACTCTTCTATGTGGTATGTCTGTGTGTATTAATTGTGGTAAAATACACATAATATAAAATTTACCATCTTAATCATTTTTAGGTATAGAGTTCAGTGACGTTAATTCTATTTAATTGTTGTGCAGCCAAACTCCAGAACCCTTTTTGTCTTGCAAAACTAAAATTCTGTACCCCTTAAACATTAATTCCGGATCTGTTCCTCTCATCCCCTGACAACCATCCTCTACTTTCTATGTCTATGAATTTGACTTCTCTAGGTACCTCATATAAGGAGCATATGGTATTTGTATTCTTGTGACTGGCTTATTTCACTCAGCTTGAGGTTCTCAACTTTCATCCATGTTGTAGCACGTGTCGGAATTTCCTTCCTTTTTCTTGCTGAATAATATTCCATGTGTTATAATTGTTTCTTCCTATCCGTAGAATATTTGCGTAAGGTAAGGGGAGTAAGAGGCTGATTATGTAATTTTTCCACCTCTCCCAGCCCCTATGGGATGTACTTGATACCTGGGATATAACTTTGTTTCTATCGCTAACAAGGCCACAGAAAATCCAGAAGAAAAATCCCTTGTACGAAATGTTGTGAGGACCATAGGTTAAGCCAAGGATTCTAACCTGGGGTCCGTGGATCCTTAATGCGTCCATGGTAGGGCTCTGAGAAGTTTGTGGTCTACCTGAAACTATATCCAAAATTGTGTATTTTTGCTTTCTTCTGGGGAAAAAAAGAGTCCTTAGTTTTTATCATATTTTAAGAGAGTTTTTGACCCCCAAATGCTAAACATCACTGGTCTAAACAGTATTTCACTAAGGTTGAACTGAGATATGGGATGAATTGTCATTGTTCCCTTCCGTCTCATTACACAGCTCCAGGACGCCGCAGTCCTTAGAAACACCTACCACATAGACGCTGACCCTGTACCTCCGACCCCTAGAGCACCCACTCTCCAGAGGGATGTTGAGAGGGTCATGGATGCAGTTGTGCTTGGTCTCATTATTCCTCACAGTCCCTAATAAATTATTTCTGCAATGCCAGAAAAAAATATGACATTCAAAATGTTTTTACCAGATTTAATTTCAAAATACTGCCATAATGAGAGGTAGAAAAGACACAACCAGGTAGAAAAGCATGGTCCCAGATCTTGAGAAACATGCAATCATGGGAGAGAGGCAGGGTTTGAACGCCATCAGGAAGCACTACCAGTGAACAACACAGACACAAGCCAGATGTGTGACCTAGATCTGAATTTTCTAAAGGAATTTTCTTAGGGTCACACACAGCCTATTAAAATGATTCTGCCCTGCAGAGAAAATTCCTCTTCATGCTAAGGTCTAGGGAAAGTCTGGTTTCCAATACAAATTGGTATACTTTCACTTCTTTGACAAGGAAAACTATGTAAGTGACCGCATCTTCCTTTAAAACTTGCCCACCAGGAAGCTCAGCATCATATTTCTGGCTCAATAATGACAACTATGTAAGTCCAAATGATCTCATATTTTTGTTTTATTGTCCAGCCTTCTCCCCTTCTCCCTGCTTGACCTTTAGTTTATGTTTTCTGTGGTCTGGATTGTATTTTTGAATTTACAGTTACCCCTTCGTTGTGTATTTCAGCTGCACACTGTCGCAACTCCTTGTAGAATATTTGTGGTCTGTGATAGAGACGATTAATGGGAGCTGGGGGAGTATGAGGATGTCTACCATGCCGGGAATTTTCTGCTCCATCCAGATATACTCTAGATCCTTCCCCATCCTGCTCTGACTCTCCCCACTGGGCAGGGGGCTAGCAGTGACTGTGTGCTTTTACCAAAATCCTACCCATAGCTCCTACATGCAGCCTCTTCACGTGCAGCTGCAGCTTTTCCTTGATGTTAATAACCGTGCCCTCCCCTGTCCCCTTCAGTGCCAGAGTGGCAGCAGCAACACCTTCCTACCCTTGCTGGCCCCGAGCTGTGTCCCCAGCCCCTCCTGGCTTGTTTTAACAGTGTCCATACATGTGTAAGGACTGGCTGTTCTGTCTCAATGTTTCATTTGAGTCTGAGTCAAGGCCATGGCTGACAAGTCTATCAGAATGAGATGTAGTCTTGCCATTTCTCCCCACACAGTACGCTCCAGTCACGCTGCTGTGTGTGTATTTCTTCGAAAGCACCCGTTCCCTCTCACCTCTGAACCTCTATATGAGCTCCTCCCTCCTCCTGAAACTCCCCTCCCTCCGCTCTCCCTCCTCCCTGCCCTTGTACACGCAGGTTACTCAGTAGATGCAGCCACCCAGACCGGTCCCACTGAATTCTAATTCTTCATTTCTCAGTCTGTCTCCTCTAGTAAACTCCAAGTTCTTCAGAGCAGGGTTGTATCAGATTATTTGTTGTGTTCCCACCACCTAGTATTCAATGTTAAAAACTACTGAATAGATGAAAGAACACAGGAGTGGGTAACAAGCCCATGGCCTTTCCATTGAGCAGTGCTGTGTCCTGAGCCAGCACTGGCCACCATGTTCCCGCCCCAGAACTGCCTCGTCTTTTCCCCCATAGCCGGCTGGGCTGGCCACAGTCTAGCACAGGCATGGTGCCAGTGCACATGGGTAGGAGCACAGGTGGGGGTGACCCAAGGGTGTATATTTTAGAAGGACTGAAGGGAGGTGGAAGATGAGGAGGGGAGCAGAGGGCTCTGCACGCACCCTCCGCAGACTGGAGCTTGGCTTCAAGATAACTGGGCTCATTCAGGCTCAAAGAGCAAGATGACACCCCAAAAGCGAGGCAAGAGATGGTGGGTTTGGAGATTAGCATGCACTAAATGGGAGGGAGGTGGTTCCAGGACAGGGCATCTGCTGAGGGCAGTGGCCACTGAGCACTGGGAGACAAGGAGCAAAATGACCATGGCTGTGTCCCACAAAACCAATAGTTCTCACTCCTCTTGCCATCTCCCCAAAGCCTTCCCCTATGCCCTGTGTAACCATAACAACCTTAACCACTGTGAGATATGAGGTTACAGTAACACTCTGCTTTTGAGTGAACTCAGTGTACTTTAGTGACTAAGAATGTGGTCTCTGCTATCTTAAAGACCTCCATTCACATCTCTGTGTGGCCTTCGCCGGGTGACCCAAACTCTTCCAGATCCAGTGCCCTCATCTGCAAAGTGGGGACAATGGCCTAAGGTTGTTTGGAATATTGATTGTTTTATACATGTAGAATATGCAGCCCACTTCCTGGCACAGGTCACAAATTCTACTATTTTTATTAAGCTTAATTTCTAAGATAACCACCCCACAAGGGGAAATCAGCTCTGATACCCAGTAAACACAATTACAGAAGTTCTACTGAGTCTGTCCATCATCTTCCATATAGGAAGGGAAAAAATTCTGACAAGAGCTTAAAATGCTAAATCCTAAACACCATATGTACTGTTTTACTTTTTTAATAACAAAAGATTCCAGGTGGAATTCTTACCACCACTGGGCCTGGGCTCAGCTAGTTTCACACATTATCTTAACTCCTCACAACAACCCTTTAAGTTCAGTATAATTTCTCCCGCTTTGAAGACGAGGCGACAGACACCTAGAAGATTAGGACTTGTTGAGGATTACACAACAAGAAATGCTGGAATGGAGTAGAGGGGTTGGCTCTAAAGTCTAAGCCTGTCTGTCCTGCAGGGTCACTGTGTCCTCTCAAAGTGACATTTTCAGTGTTTCCAGCATGATTTAGATGCAGTTCTTTCCAAGCACATGAAACTCAATGACCATGTCTACTAGAAAACCCCTGTATATCTATGAAAAAGTTTGCTGCTTAGTGTAACTGATGAATTTCTAACTGCTAAACAATGGCATCCACTTGCATGTACAGGCTGGTATTCTAAATGCTCCTTTTAAAGTTGAACATCTGCCCTCTTAGCCTACCTTTCCTGCACAAGCTGGTGACCCTCAGCATTCAGAGAAGGTCTGCGCCCTCACTGTTGTTGCTGGCATCGGGCAATCGGCTTGCCAGGGAAGTCGGGATGCGTGCCCACTCCCTGAAACATCTCTAAAATTCTTGTCTCGATGCGTAATGTTTGGATGGTTTCTGAGCCCCGTCACTCGGTCTGCGTTACATCCTCCACACGTCCACAGACACTTTGAGAGTGGTGGAGCTGTGTGAAAAAAATAAGGCCCAGAAACAATTGAGCAGTAATAGTTTCAGTCCTACACAAGTGCTATTTTGGTATCTTGGCCTTGTACCTGACAAATGAAGGAGAATTCTGAGTGGAAACATAGACGTCCATTAGTACGAGAAATCGAGGGGGGGCGGCCAACGGGTCTCATGGATCCCAGCTCCTCATGCACTTGACCTTGTTCCGCTACAAGACAGGGTGCGAAGGATCTTTCCACATCCAGACCCAACTGCCTCTTTCATTTAGCTCGTCCTTAAAATTACCCACAAGAAAACAAAAGCCATATTGTGACAGCATACATTTTAAGGCCTACAAAATACACCCAAGTATTGTGATGTATGTACTCTTTTTTTTTTTTTTAAGACGGAGTCTCACTCTGTCGCCCAGGCTGGAGAGCAGTGGTGCCATCTCAGCTCACTGCAACCTCCACCTCCCATATCCAAGCGATTCTCATGTCTCAGCCTCATAAGTAGCTGGGATTTCAGGCGTGCACCATCACACCCGGCTACTTTTTGTATTTTTAGTAGAGACGGGGTTTTGCCATGTTGGCCAGGCTGGTCTTGAACTCCTAACCTCAAGTGATCCACCTGCCTCGGCTTCCCAAAGTGCTGGGATTATAGGCGTGAGCCACGATGCCTGGCCTGTATGTACTCTTCACAGCAAACCAGAGAGGGTGTCAGGGCAGATATTATTATGACCATTTCAGAGACCAGAACAGTGAGGCACAGAAGTTAAGTCAATTAATTAGCCAAGGTCATGGAACTGGTAAAATCAAATCTTAATTCCAGGATCCAGTTGGTCTGATTCCAAGTCCAGTGTTCTTTTATCTCACTGTTAAAATATAACGTATATTATATATACATTAGTATAGATATATACATACATATATATATTATATTTTAACAGTGAGATAAAAAACACCATTACATTTTTTATCAGGGCCACCAGGGCTAGAAGTAAAAATGCATAAATAAAATTTGAGAAAAAGCTGGACGATAGCCATGGAAGTCAGAATCTAAGGAATGTGTAAAAACTCACCTGCCAAATCAACCAAAAAAAAAAAAAAGAAGAAGAAGAAAAAGAAAGAAAAAAAAAAAAAAAAAAAAACTGAGGAAAGTACCAGGACAGAGTACTAGAGTTGACTCACATCCCACTCAAAGACCCCCAGGTAGCAGCCCTATGAAAGAGCGTTTTCCTCCCGACTCGCTGGGCCTGTCCGCCTGCCCAGGGCTGTGGGTGTCACTCCTTTCTGCTCTGGCAGCCACTCTCCTCCACAGGCCTGCTGGTGCCAGGAAACACACAGGCCTGAACACAGGGTCCCCCCGTATTGCCCAGGTCCATCAGGAAACAGGAACAGAGCCCAGTGGCTCATCCTTGACACCACAACTGGCCCCTTTCCACTCCTGCCAGCCTCCCTCCCCACCACCCACCTCCCTGGGTCATGGGTCACATCCTGCCTGCCCTTGGCGGTTGACCAAGGCTGAAACGCAGAACTTCATATGACATTTGCCCTCGGCTGGCTTCTCACATGACCAGGTACATATCCATTTCCCCAGAGCACAGAAGAGAAACTGAGGCTCAGGGACAAGAATACCGATTGCGCCCAACGTCACCTGGTGAGATCATGGCAGAGCTGGGATTCCAATGTGACAAAGGCTGACCTTTTACTATTTCCACTTATCACATGAGCACACTGAAGCCCAGTGCAGTTTAACGGAGACCTCGAGTCACTGCAGAGGTGTGGTGCACAGGCCCGGGAAGGGGCCTCCGCTTTCCTGGCATCCGGTCTGGGCCTCCAGCCACAGGCCCATACCAGTCCTCCTAGGCATTCAATCTAGAAGTGGACAGTGGGTCTCACTCCTCTCCAGGCAGCCAAGCGTGGGGATATTTTCCAGATGAGTATTAAGGGAAAAAAAACATAACAGGGAGTTCAGGTTAATGTACAGATCTGTGGACCAAAACACCAAAAGGGAAAGCACAGTAATTCACCGGGGCTTCAAAGGAAAACAAAGGAGGGAAAATTGAAACAAAAGCTATCTCATTGACAATCTGCCATTTCCTTTTTTCCAGTTGTTTTCTTTCCCTCTTGGGAAACTGGCATCAGTCTCTCCCTTCACCAAGTGCATAACATGTAGGGACAAGGGCTTGAAAAGTTGGGTCTAGTGAGGCATTAATATAATGTGACTGTGCAGCTGAGAGCCACTGCCTTCTGCAGGTGTCCCAGTGCTCTGTCCTCAGCCAAGCACACAGTGTCCCACTTGCTTTGGAAGCTGTTTATTGACACTTAGTGAGTAAGAAAAGGCCACAGTTTTATTTATTTATTTATTTATTTATTTATTTATTTTGAGACAGAGTCTTGCGCTATTACCCCAGCTGGAGTGCAATGGTGCAATCTCCGCTCACTGCAACCTCCACTTTCCAGGTTCAAGAGATTCTCCTGCCTCAGCCTCTCGAGTAGCTGGGACTACAGGAACCCACCACCATGCCTGGCTAATTTTTGTATTTTTAGTAGAAATAAGGTTTCACCATGTTGGCCAGGCTGGTCTCAAACTCCTGACCTCAGGTGATCCGCCCACCTCGGCCTCCCAAAGTGCTGGGATTACAGGCAGGAGCCACCGCGTCTGGCCAAGGCCACTGGTATATGAAACGGCCCTCTTTCCTGAATTTTATTGCCTGGTTTCATTCTGTTTGACTAAAAATAATTAACTTTCCATAACATTACTTACACTGAGAAAAGCAATGTAAAAAATAAAGTTATTTAGCAAAAACAAGGTTAAAAAGAGAGCTGAATGCTTAACATAAAACAAGTGATAAATAAGTAAATAATCCAGGAAGAAGGAATATCCACCTCTGGACCAATCACTCTTTTAAAGTTTGAAAGACGTACCAAGCTTTCCTGAAGTTGCTAAACCAAACAAGCACTTAAAAGGGGCCCTGTGTTAGGGCAAATGGTTCAACACAGCCACCAAATGAACACAGATGAATCTTGTGTTTTCCTTCCAATGGCTGTGGCTCATATGGACATCTCTTCGCAGGCAACCCATTCCACCTGATCCATCACATCCAGTGGTTGCTGTCATTGGCAGGATTTCTAGGAACAGCCCCCAAGATTCCACACCCTAGTGCCTGGAACTCGGAAATGTGATGAAATATCACAACATGTGGCCAGGCACAGTGGCTCATGCCTGTAATCACAGTGCTTTGGGAGGCTAAGACAGGAGGATCACTTGAGGCCAAAAGTTCGAGACACATCACAATGTGTCATGTTATAAGGCACCATTGACTTTCAAAAGGGAAGATCATCCAGGTGAGTCTAATCTTGTCACATGGGCCCCTAAAAGCTGGGAACTTTCTCCAGCTTGTGGCAGAAGAGGAAGGTGGGAGAAGTCAGAGGGATTGAGGCATGAGAAGGACTTGCTGTGCCATCACTGGCTTGAAGATGAAGGAGAGCAGACGAGAAGGAATGAAGGCAGCCCCTGGGAACAGAGAGCCGCAGGGCTGACAGCTGGCAAGGAAACAGGGATCTCAGTCCTACAGCCACAAGGCACTGAATTCTGCCAAATTCAGGGAGCCTAGAAGCTTATTCCCGCTGGGTGCAG